>NC_053123.1:21244933-21559933 GCF_010015445.1 Perca fluviatilis | reverse complement strand
ATTATTCTTTTAACCTGTTAGATTGTCAGCACCACTAACACACAGGGCCAGGAGGCGACAAAAAACAGACAGAGACAGACAGATAAGTACCGCATTTAGAGACAAACAGTGGCACACATTTAACTCAAAACTAAATACCTAAATTTCTCTATGACATGTATTAGAAATGTGATTTTGTTTTTCAGTCAGAATGAATGGGTTTTAATAGTACGTCTGCAAAGGAGACACTAACGAACGAAATTCAATATTTTGTTGTTGTTTTATTTCTTTAAAATGACAATAATTGTAGCACCTGTGACCCTGAAGAGATTAAAGTGATAAACGATGAGCGAATTGATTTATGGGAGGTTATATTTTGTTGTTACTTGTATTTGTATTTCAAAACCCCTCGGATGTATAAGGATTGTTTAAAACAGGTGCTAATATTACCACTACAAGTGATTAGATTGCTTTGTGTCAAGACATGATATCATTGAATTGATTTAATTTGCGATACACTCGCTGTTGACAGCTGTTTGACTGAGCTCAGGTGTAATTCTCCATCAGCAGCAAATGGAGTAACCCATTCAACACCAATACTGCCACATTAGAGACAGGAAGTACATTTAATCTTCCTTCAATACTTTCTAAATGGCCTCATAGCAAAACTAATTACTATCTTTTGAATTATTACATCTTCCTGCAAAGTATTCAGGTGGGAGGGGAGTGTAATTCAGACCTTATTATAAATATAATCATGTTAAGTAAATCAGAAACATATTAACCAGATGTTTTAAAATGCACAGACCACTAAAGAATCAAAAGAAAAGCACAGAAATATTCACCATCACCTGTTCAATTTAATAATCTCAAATACATTTTAAAGAAATATCACAGCATTTCCCCCTCTCACACTGTCTTGCTAGCTATATTTGGCACATACACACATATACACACCACAGGCTAATAATGTTATCGCCTCAGATCACCAACTCAGCAGATCTCAACCGCATGTCACCTACGATAACTCAGCGCATGCACACACCACACACACACACACACACACATTTACACACACACACACACACAGATGCATAGTTCGGTGGCCCTTGTCAATAGGACGTTAAGGGTTTTGGCACTAATGACCAGTGTAGAGATAAGAGAGGAGAGGTTAATGTGTTGCTGTGGGTGATCAAGATAAGACCGATCCTTTTAAGCCTGCAGACAATGAGACAGTGAGAAAGGGAGAGAGGATACAAAAAACAGAGGTAAAAGGTGGAACAAATTTACAGAAATAAGCAAAAGCCTTGTAGACAATTTGGAGCTGTTTGTGTAAGACTCACGTCCACATGTAAACTACTGTTTATCATATTTTATAATAAGTGGATTTATGCAGATTTAGTCCATCAGGGCTGCACACATAAATATGCACATAGCACAGCACAGCAGAGCACTAAACACTAAAACTCAATAACCACCACCAAACAACCAACCAACCCACCTTTTCACTGAATGGGTTATCAGTGTAGCTCAAATGACAAACCAAATATACTACCATGTCTTGCATTCAAAAGGGGCTTTCTTTGGGCAGGACCGTGTGTGTGTGTGTGTGTGTGTGTGTGTGTGTGTGTGTGTGTGTGTGTGTGTGTGTGTGTGTGTGTGTGTGTGTGTGTGTGTGTGTGTGTGTGTGTGTGTGTGTGTGTGTGTGTGTGTGTAAATACAACATCTACAGTAGGTGTGTGTATCTGAGGTTTGTTCAATGTATTGTTGGCATCAGGGGGCAGATACAATTTACTGCGATTGCTATTGGAAGTACTTGTTGTCTCTCACACACACACATACACACACACACAAATATCTTCCTCCCTGTGAGTGAAAGTAACATAAAATGGCTCCCCCTCCTCCCCCCATCTGTGTTGGGGCCCGGCTAGGTCGGCTGACATTTGGACACTTGTCAATCATCTCTTTCAATAGCAAAGCGGCAGGAAAAATGGAGTCGGGGGGTCAGCAACTCAGTGTATCGCCATGGCAACAACTGCACTGAAGTTCTTAGCCTGCTGGGACTGTAGTTCTAAGTGTACGTGCGTGTGTGTGTGTGCGCGTGTGTATGTGTGTGTGTGTATTGTGTGTGTGTGTGTGTGTGTGTGTGTGAATGTCCATTTTTGTTTCTGGTTTGAGTGTGTGTGTGCAGAGTGTGTGTGCGTGCCTCTTTGTGTGTTCAATTGTTCCCCGTCAGCCAGAGGCAAATACTACTCCCATTTTAGCTCTTCCACCTCTCACCTTGCAACCTCACATGCAGCTTTAGCCTTTTCTCCCCTCTTCCCTCTCTCCCTTTTTTTTTTTTTACCTCCCTCCTCTAACTAGCAGGTCAAGGAACAAGGCCCTGCAGGAAGGACCGCATCCAAAAAAGGAGTACTTAACCTTTCGCCACCTTGGCCTCTCCCTCTCTTTCCCCTTTGCCTCTCACCGTTTTCCTCCTCCTTGCCAGTGTGTGTTTCATTGTGATCCTCCACTTGCACCTGCTCTACACCTAATTATTTTCTCATCTTCAATAGTTGTGCTTTCATCTGTTTGCCAACGCTGCATTTGAACGTTATTGTTGAGTGGGTAAAAGCGTGCATAAGTTATCCCATACTGTGATTCACATGTACAAGCAGCCCTGTGTTCAGCCAAAGCACAAGAAAATAGGGTGATTGAGCACACAAACACAGCCACAACATACTACATGGAGTCTGCGCCACTGGTGGTCTCTTTATGGGATGAATACGGAGGATAATTTGTGTTCTCAGTCAGGGAAAATAGCTCAGATTGAGCTTCGGTGGACAATCCACTGACCCGTTTACCGAACACTTATCGCAGAGAGGTTCACCAGCACTATTCATCCTCCTGGGCTATGCAGGCATACACACGCAGGCAACTAGTCCCTCCTATCTACCCAGACTATAATGACAGTACAATCTGCAGTGACAGCAGCCACACAGAAATGAATTTAATACAATGCTCCAAATGGCATGAAAACCTGTAGCTCTGGGAATAAATACATAAAAATGTTGACATACACAACATTTACACAGCAGCCTCTTGCAGATTTTAGTGATTTGAGCACCAAACTTCTGTTGCATTAGATTTGATTTTTTTTTTTTTTTTTTTGGCACAACAAAAAATGCCTATTGGGAAAAACAAAAACACTGTCTGAAAAAAATGTATAAAAAAAGTACACAGGTTGCTAGATGTATGTTAATGTTGTCCTTCCTCTTACTGTAACTAGCAACTTTTATGAATAAAATCTGCTGCTAATAGCTGTTTGATGTGGATTAACATGCTCCATTACCCCAATGTACCAACACTGCCAGAGTCATTACAAAACACACACACACACACACATCCAAATCTCCCCCTGACAACGCGTGCAACACACACACTTCTTCGTCCAACACTCTCCCTCTTCCCAGTCCCATCAATGGACAGGGCCTGACTGGAATGGCGTAATTCTGAGGGATAATTCATGGATAATTTTGGGATAATCTCCAGCAAACCATTCGGAGTGCTGCCACCCAGTTTGCCTGCAGCCTGATTACCAGGCTCCGAATGCCAGCCACTTGTAGTGACCAGCACCGCCAGCAACCACTTTGCTGCATGCAAATAAACAAAACAAACAAGGACCTCCAGCAGGGAGACATCCAGCTCCGCCTGCACGGATGCTCACTCAATACTGCAGGTTACTGAAAAGACACACACACACATGTAGGATAGAGACAAACAAATCCAAAACATCAATGTAAAGACATTTTGTCAAAAGCATGCATGTGGAGAGCGTACACAACCATGCCCTCCGACACAAACACAGACAGACACACACTTGAGGGGATTATCATTATGTGTGATTGCCATCTTGTGGTAGAAGTAACTATATGATTCAGAATAAATGCATAACCTTTACTGTTAAATGCAATTAAATAGTACAATTCTACAGTCTTGGCCAAAACATGAAAGGCAATTTCTCTACTTTTCTTTCAAGGACTTTAGACCAATCTGCCTGCTGAGATTAAGCTAGTGAAAAGTATCATTTTAAATGTACACATAAAACACTGCTAAAGCATTAAAAACAGAGCATCAGCACTAATTCACTGCTGCATGATACCTAAATGTTAAGTTTACATCTTCACATTGTTAAGCTGAATAATAATTTGCATAAACACCATGTGTGCACACACAGGCAAGTAAACCAAAAGAATATGAGCGCATACGTTCAGTTTTATGCTAAATTTGGTCTTATGTAGGACATGCTGGAGGTGCTGCAATTCTGGTTGATATGTTGATAAATACTGACATCTAGTGGCTCAACCTAAAAACTCACAGCACCAGGTGAACAAGGATCACATACTATATGTTTGGACCTAAGCAAATACCACCACCTCTTGGGGATTACACCCACGTGACAACAACATAATGAAGGATAAATGCTTTATTTATTTATTTATTTTTTACCTAATTATTTTTGGCTAATAACCATTTCCAGATTTTTCTTACATCAGTGCATATCATAAATGTATTTTAAGTACTTTTTAATCTTTCCATATCCATCATAACCTTGAAAAGAACTGATGGGTTGTGCATTCTTAAGAGGATACATAGTGATGGTGTCACACTCCTGTGACACCATGACTAATTATATAACACACACACACACACACACACACTTAAAATATGTAATTACAGGTTTAAAAATGTAAACACACAACGGCGGTGTTAAAAATGGTCGCTATAATCATAAAAGGCCTGCCATTGTCAGTTCTCTGCATACCTTATCAGCTTCCTTCACTGCTAAGAAGTTGACAGAATAACTTCTTGTTTCATTAGAAATAATTGGTGGGGATGGGTGGACCACAGCTAAACTACATGGATTATTGTAACACTTGACAATGCACTTGTATTTTCCTTCATACTGTGTGCACATGCAGATCAAATGTTTTCTGTCTGTGCAAGAGCATGCAAACTCCTCTGACTCAGACACACAGACTCAGTTCAAGTCCACTCAAATAAAGTGTCATTTCTGTTTACTCACCATTAGTTATGACATCTATATCTTAGGCAGTAAATTCAAATCAGACGTGTTTACAATTTCAGTTTTGCATTCATGTCCTCAAACTCTGTCCAGGATATAAAGTTAGTAAAAAAATAAATAAAATAAAAATAAAATAAATATATATATAAAAATCGGTAGTCAAAGTTGCAGCATAGAGGAAGTGCTTTCCCAAAGCATCCAAAGGAATGGGTATCTCCAGTACAGTTTGTAATCACTCCCCAATGAAATGGTAAAAAGCCTGCAAAGTGAACTGAAATAGCTGCTCAGAACAGATACAGAAAGCAGGCTCCCTCTCAGTCAGTCCATCACTCCACTGAGCACTTAAGTCCAGCACTTTTTATGGTCCTGCTGTTTGAGAATGTCGGACAGAGAAACTCTGTCCGACAGAGTGCGTAGACTCATCTGAGGATCATCTCACAGAAGCAGCTTTGACCTGTACGATTACAGATGATAACAGTGAGAGATAATCTAGATACACTGATGCATCAAAGTGGCATGAAAGCTCACCTGTTCTTCTCAGCCACCCCTCGTGTCTCCAAGCAGTGAAAGCCCTCCTGTCAGTTTTATACCACCGCAGACACACTGGTCTCCTTGCTCATCTTACCCCATCGCCTGTTAGACATTTACTGCTTTTCTCTGCTCCATCTCTGCACTTGACCAATCCACTCTCAGCTCCACCGCTGTCAACTCCACACAGATTTGCACTGTGCAACCTATTCCATTTCACTCACTTGCCTTCTCCCCCCGCCGCTGCCAAACCAGTCACCTGTGGGCTTAGAAGTACTCAAAGCCATTTCCCAATCTCCCGCCCTTCTCGCCTCATTCTTATCTCTCTCTCCTATTGCCGTCATTTTCACCCCCAACTCCCACTCAGGTTTCACTCCTAACCACTTTGAGTCCTCTCACTTCATCTAATAAGTCCTCTGCCTTTACCCAACCATTACCAATTTTCTCTGACCCACTATTTGCTATTAGCCCCTAGTCTTCCTCCTCCCCTTTCTCTTATCCCTCCACTCTCCATCCCTGTCTCTGCCTATCCTCCTTATATATCCTCAGCCTTCGCTTTGCCTTCTCCCCATCTCCAGCAGCATGAATATATTATTATCTACACAATGGGGCCCTGCTTATTGTTTATGAATTACCAGCCTTGCGGCCAAACAAAGCCTATTTTCATAAGAAACCTCCATTTCATTTCAGCTCCAATTAGATTGGGGGCTAAAGAATAGGAGTCCTCAGGCCTCAGCCCCTAAGGATGGCAGGTCCATTCAGCTTCATTCAATGGGGCCTTATTGCTTTCCCATACAAAAGAGCACGTGGACGGGCTTTCAGACTGAAACACCAACCAAAAATGACTGGGAGACAGTACTGTACAATAACAAATCTTTAAAGAAAAGACACTGAGTGCTTATCCTCCCATCCATCAATTCATCCCTTACTCTTCGCTTTCTTTTTCTCCTCTGTTCGTATATTGTAAGACCTGGACATTAATGACAGACAGTTGAAAGAGAAAGGGAGTGAAAGAAAGAGAAGAAGAAAGAGGCAGAGCAGCTCAGTTTTTCACAATACATGTCAAGTCTAAATGATCACTGGCTGCTGAATAGACAGATGGAAGGGGAAAGAAGTGAGTCGTGTGTATGTATGTGTGTGTGTACAGCTGATTGATTCTCTGCTTTGAAAAGAGAGAGAAAAGAGTGAACGAAAGAGAGAGGAAGACCTTGATGCTTTTTCTGAGCTCCACAATAGTCTGGGAGCCTGGGCTGTATTGTGGAGCACCCACAGTGACAAGCTGTCACTCCATCCTGGTAGGAAGAAAGAGGCAGAGAGAGTGAAGAGGGGCTGGGGCAGGTCAGAACCCTGATAATACACGTCTGCCTCTACAATTCACATGTTTCTCACCAACCATACACTTGACAGGAAGAAGGCTCTTAAAATTAGTCCTGGAAAAGTGGGAGTAGAAATAAAGGAAAGTTGGAGCGTAAGTCTTAAAGCAATGTATACTTATTTGCCTACTTGGAAAGAAGCTAACATCAGCTAAGAGATCCAGGTAAACTTCCCAGCAGCACTGCAGTGGCTCTTTTCATGCTCTGGTTCATTAATGGGGACTGAGTGGCAGTCGGCCAGCCAAACACTGTGAGAGTCAAGTCAACAAGGTCAGAGCACGATAGCACTGGCCTGGCTTTATCTGCCGAGATCTGTTTCACAGGAGGATTGTGAATTGTGCCTTTGTTCCGATGAAGTAATATTCAACGTGAAACAAAAGGCAATTGTTTTCATTACCAATGAGTGGACAAGGTGAGAGTCACAGTGAAAAGGTTGACATCTGTGCTTATTCATCCAACAGCAGCAGAATGGGATCATCATCATCCACAAAGCTCGTCGTGATTATCAGGGTACACAAAAGATTTCAATAGGCTGGTCGTTTCAAAAAGGAGGAGGCATGCACACAAACAATGAATGATTTGGTGTAAGGTCAATGACAAGATGCAATCAATATTATTGCCATGCAAACCTATTTTCTGCACTTTTTGAATGTTTCAACTTCAGTTCGGTCAGCCAACTCATGTGGAACGGATTTATAACGTGAACAATGAACCTGTATTCACATAAGTCTGACCGCCCCCCCCCCCGCAATCATACACTATCTTCAGCACAGCAGAGATTAAGGAGTGATGATAAAATTAACAAACTAACTTACTCAGAGCTAACAGGCAGATAGAAGCTTTATTTAGTTATCACCGCCTACCAGCTCAGCAGTAGCTCAGTGGGGTTGGGAACTGGAGGGTCGCCCGTCCAAGTCCACATACGGACCAAAGTCCAGAGTGTTGACTGGTAGCTGGAGAAGCCAGTTCACCGCCACTGCCAACGTGCCCTTGGGCAGGGCACCAAACCCCCAACTGCTTGGGGTGATCATCCATTGGCAGCCCCCCTCACTCTGACATCTCCCCATTAGTGCATGTATAGATCCTGAGCATGTGTGTAATGTGTGTAGAAAGTGTACAAATAGAGTGAAAATGGGAATTCCCCCGAGATAAATAAAGGCATGTCTTTTTCTTCTATACCAAATATTACAAAATAGAAAAGGCGCTCGTAGACGTGCCAGTAGCGAACACTGAACAAACTACTTGTTGACAATCGCCAATCTGACACCAAATCAATGCACAACAGTAACATATAGTACAAAAGTACAAAAAAGCAAGCCATGAATAAAAAACTGCACATGTCGAGATCAATCATGTTACACACATTATTGACAGAAGATAAAGTCAGCTGCACTGACACACATTTAAAATAAACAATGAGAGGACATTAGATTTCAATTTGTTATGCATTTCTTATATCATTTATTGCAGCATTGCAGGGCTAATGGCTATTAATCAGGTTTTAGAGACCTGCCCAAACTTCTGGGGAAGCTCAGGTCTCTTTTGGGGAAGCCAAGCCCCCCCCCACACACACACACACCTAGCTCCCCTGTAGAACACTGCGTTAGGTGATAATGTCAATGTTTGTTGACAGCTTATTCAGTTGCCCCCCAAGTGGCCAAAGAAAATCTATTAATTGCAGTAAGCAGTGTGATAAGCAGTAGGTCACAGCAGTACAGCAATGTAAACTGTAGAACAAAAGCTCAGCAGCAGCCTCAGAGAAGTACAAAAACTCAACTTAACAGAACCAAGACATCTTAAGATATATTTGTTTTCACAAGCAGCACATAGGCCTACCTGGCTTGGTGAAGTCTGTGTGAAGTAAAGCAATTATCCCTGACACCCCAGTGGAGTCATTTGGGAATGGGTGATGAAGGTCTGAATCTGCCAATAGAGAAGAAAACTTTTTCTTCCAGCTAAGACTGAGCCAAAATTAAGGACAAACAACTGACAGCTCACTTGACAAATGGCTAAGTCCAGAAATACTATCAAAAGCACGGAATAAGCATGCCTGTTAACAGGCAAGCTTATTGTGAAATGCTACATGAGCAGCAGAAGTAGAGTTAGAAAATTAAACAGTTTGCACCAGAGCCATTTCTCTATCACTCTGGTTTGCACTAGCAGCAAGATGTTCTGCTTCTACTTCTTTTGGGTTTTACGGCAGTTGGCATCCTATGTGTTGCATTACTGCCTCCTACTGGTAATTACTTGTTATCTATTATTTCATTTCATTATCATTTTCTAAGTAGTCCAGTGCTTTTCAAAAATGTAAATACATGTTTCCTTCCATTTACGGAAACCCCACTTTCAAGGACTTCTTTGAACCTGATTTCCAGCAGCAAAATGGCAGACAGAAACGGTTTAAACAGACCGCCATTTTGGGAAGGGTGCGTCGGCATTGAGTTGACTGCACCACGTGTGGGTGGAGTAGGATATGAGTTGTTCGGCTTGAAGTAGTTCAAGTCAAAAAAGAGAAAAAGAAGAAAAGAAAGGCTAATAAGTTTGTTTTAAATACCCATCTTTTTGGGCCCTCCTCACATGAAGGCCCTGGGCACTCAGTCCCCTTTTTCCCCCCAGTCCCACGCCCCTGTAAATACCTTCAAATTTCGAAATCAAACAAACTTGGCCTAAACAGTGCCTAATGAACTGACTCACTTGACCACTTTGCTGGTTTCCCAATGCTGTAGCCTATCATAAGAATTCTAAACCGACCGTCAGTGATGTCATAGCGACTGGGTTTCCAGAATCTTTTTTGTTCTATGTTTGGACTTATTTTTAAATCAATTTGTTTTCACACTGACAGTATAGTAGTCTTTTTCATTTTAAAAGTGTCCAAAAAAGACAGAAAAATATTTCCACAGTGATTTAATGTTAGTGTAACAATAAGACTAAGGCTATCAGAAAGATTGTGTCAACACTTATCAAATCTTGGGTGGTATTTATCTCTCACTGACATTACTCATTATACACCTAGTAAGCTACTAGGCTACATGGTTTCTACACCTGGAGGTTGGGACCCCAAATTCCCCCCGGGTAAATCTGAGAGGTCACAAGATAATGATAATCCCAAATACACATCGCTCCTGACATCAACGTGAATTTGAACTTCTGACATCTCCAGGTTCCCACTAAGTACAGTGCACACAGAGACCAAGAAACACAGGCAGTATTCCTATGGTGTACTACTTATAATAAAGTCTTAAAACTACATTTTAACACGGGGCATTTCTGAAAGATAGGGCCAAAAGATGAGGTAATATTATATCCGATATAAATTTAAGTGGTCAATAGTCAGATTTAGCAGCAACTCAAAGTCATTCTTCTAAAAACACATTTATTTCTCCCAAAGGGCAAAGGCTAATCTTTAAGCAGTATTTACATTATACAGAACAAGTTCAATATCTGTACAATTCCCTAGGATCCCTAGAAAAAAAAAGGCAAAAAAAGAAATCAAACAGACAAAAGACGAGTTTCCTGCCACAAGCTTCACTTCGGGACAAAAAACACCAGGCTAAGCCTGTGTCAGGGAGAGACAAAAATCAACTCATAAAAATAACATTATGAAATGCTTATATAATGGTGTGGTTCAAGTTCAGAAATGTCCAAGGCCTTTGTTACCATTAACATCATGAAAGTATACCATTTATGTACCATTGGACAGCGAATCATTCAATTATTGTAAACAGAGGGAGAGGACTTGTCTCCACTTGTCTTCCAGCCACGCTGAACACTGCCAAAGACACCGATGATGGATGTTGAGGTGATGGACACAC
This sequence comes from Perca fluviatilis, assembly GCF_010015445.1. Taxonomy (NCBI): domain Eukaryota; kingdom Metazoa; phylum Chordata; class Actinopteri; order Perciformes; family Percidae; genus Perca; species Perca fluviatilis. Next base: position 21,549,176 of record NC_053123.1, on the reverse strand, counting down.
CAAGGGTTAAGTGTGTAATCTCCTCACCAGCCTGCTTGGTGTTTCGAGGAATGTTATCGTGGGATAGATGGTCGAGCCCGTTCATCACGTCGCAGTGGTTCCTGTCTTTTCACCAGAGGGGCAGTAATGACACTCCTCTTAGGGCAAACACACACACACCCATCTCAAACAAGCACACAATTGCCTGCTTACAGATTCACTCTTGTCCTCTTAGTCACACAACCAACCTTAAATTATGTGTGTGATTGAGCGCATTTCACAGACAGCGCAAGCAAGTCCACACATATACAGTACATGCTCTTTCTCTTTTGAAAGCTTCGGATGGAGATGTTGCACAAATCCTCAGAGGTTTGTCTCATCCCACGTTGAGTCATTCATGCTCTTTAACACCCTCCTCACAACCTTTTCCAGATCCTTCCGTGCTTTCTGCTCCTCCTCCAGGGACCTCTTCATTTTCTTATTATCCTGTGAGGTAAAACAATCTTATCATTCATGTCACTGGCCCAAATAATGTGAAACATCTAATGTTTCAAATTTCTGATGTGCGAGATGGAGAACAGGAAACGCCCATTTCACTAAATTCTAAGATCTGAGAGTCACATATTAGATAAATCACACTATCGTGTTCTTTCATAAAACATCTTATTCATAAACAATCACCTGTTTCAGCTCTTGAACCTCATCCCTCAGGGCGTACACCACATCCACCAGGCTCCTATAAGATGATAAAAATGCACAGGTCAGCACATCAGTGATGCACACAAGGCTGGTTATTAAAGGATAGATTCAAGTTCCCCAAGTCTATCTTAAAACAACACTCACAGAACAAGGGCGGTGGATTTTGTCTCCCCATCACTTACATTTGATTCACATTAGGAATGGATCACTTCCAAGCCAGTATGGACGAGAGGAACGATTACATCAACCAAAATCTGTTTCATTGCACATATGCGCCTGTGAGTGTTGTTTTAAGACACACTTGAAAAGATGTGAGCCTATCCTTTTAGCTCAGAGTAGCAGCATAAAACAAAAGCAGTTGGTTTACCAATAATTACGACGTCAAGAGTAGCAGCTGACATTGCAACTTTTTACTTCAAGGATGGTCTGGTGATATTCTATACTTTTATTGCTGATGATGACGACATGAAAAGAGCATATCCAAGAATAATTGAGCCTACTAACGAGCTCTCAAAGCCTGAAACAGCTGATTCCTCTGTGTAATAGATGCCCATTGTTAATAAAAACACATCAATGAGCAACAGTCTTGCACTCAATGTTCCTTCATTACGATCAACATGGGCTCTGGTATATGGGCAATATACAGTGTCCAGCTGTTTTATAAAATTACTGAGCTTTTTTATTTTTTTTTTTAAGATTTAAGTCTTCAGTAGGAACAAATTGGCTTTGGGTATTGTTGGTTTTGGCCCACATGGGTTTTATAATATGTCAATACAGTGATTCAGGGCAAAGGTGAAGTGTAAGAGATGTATCTATTATCCTACTTTTCTTCTGCTGTACTTTGTCCGTTGCGACTGGGATCCTCCACCAGGATTTTCTTCTCACCGGGGATGATCACATGCAGCCCTGTTTCCCTTCGCGGTCCTGTTTCAAAACAGAAGTGCACTAAAAAATCGGTACTTTGCTTTGTCTCACTTTGTAGTAAGATGAGACCGTACAGAACTTCTTTATTGAAACGAGTGACAGAATCAAAGAGAACCAAGCACAGACCAAAATTGGCAGTAGTAGTGTGTTAGTCGTACAAGACAAGAGATCAGGAAAGTAAAGGGAAATGAGAGGCTGTGGAGATATCTGGTAAAAAAACAAAACAAAAAACACACACATGCTAATCCATTCATTCATGTAACAATTCTCTCAATCTGAAATTAATGAGAACTCCACCATCTTCCCCAAAAGACAACAAACACCAAACACAATCAGATTTGCTGTTCTCACAAATCACCAGAATGCCAGTGTCTACCAAATGACAGATTTATTCAAAACTCATAATACAGCGTTTAGGGACTTGAACACTTCAGCAGAGTACAACAAATACACTGAAGGTGCTGTTTGCAGATAAGACATGGTCACATGTGTGAACTGAATACAGCATTAGGACAACATTGGTCAAAGACAATTGGTCTCTTTTCACCCTGCCTGTCCCACAGTTTGTCTTCTTAAACCACAGAATACACCTGTCACAAAGTATAGCACATGATATAAGGACAGTGATATTCTTAGCTCAAATATTCATAGAAGGTAGAATGGATTTATATTTTCTTGCTCCATAACAACTAGTATTTACAGAAAGGGAGACTATGTGCTCTTATATTTCAAGTTCACTCTGACAGTATTCTGGGGTTGAATGAGTAGTTCATATAGAAATGTTCCTGTATAATCACAGCCTCTTGTTTCTTTATTTTTATTTTTTACCCTCAATGCTTTTACACTATGAATGAGCATTTACTTTACAGTAACACGGAATACTCAAGTCTACCTTTAGGACTATATCATACACACTCTAGATAGACGACAAAAAGTACAGAATTTAACAGATTCTATCCCCACCCCACTGGCCTGTTACATGATTGTGCAAAATAATTCAAACACTTCATGTTATAATTTTTAGTGTAAACTTTGATACAGAGCAATAAGATTGTAAAAAAGAAAAGAAATAATTCTTCCAGGGATCATTTTGTAAACATTGACATACAGAATAAAACATAAATTAAAAAAAACACCTGTATACAAAATAATGAATACAATAAAGAAATCAGTAAATAGTACTGTAACATGGACCAATATATTCCGTATTTCACCCACATTGCTTGCTGTAAGAGGTGATAAGACTCTACTGTAAGTGGATTCCAACCTGTACTTTTAATACCATCACTGGAAAAATACTTCTTCATAAAAATAGTCATTAATGCAAGAGATAGCATGCGAAACCTCGAAAGCCAGACAACACAAAGGCATGTCTGGCTTATGAGGCCGTAGCATAGGTGCTAGTTGTGTGAATGCTTGTTTTTGACATTACGCTCACCTGGTCAAAATTGTCAGAGTCTGGTAACAGCTACAACTTAAAGAAAGAGTTCAGCATTTTGGGAAATAGGCTTATTCGCTTATTTGTCGAGGGTTTGATGAGAAGAAAGATACAATTATCATGTCCGTACAGTGAATATGAAGCTACAGTTAGCAGCTGGTTAGCTTAGCTTAGCATATCTTAGTGTAAACCCAGGAAACAGGAGCCCAGCTCGTTTTAAGAAATGAGTTGTTTGCTGTTCTCTTGGAACTAGAAGATTTAAACATAAAATTAGATTTTTTGCTTTCTTTCCATTAGTAAGACAAAAAAAAATCAATATCAAGCTCATGTTTGTGCGTTAGGTATAGAGCTGGAGTAGGGACATGTTTAGCCAAGATTAGCATTAAAGGTGGCCTGCCACACGTATTTCATTACTTTGTGGTGATGTCTGAAGTTCTACCATGGACTCTGTAACATTTTTTGTGGAAATAAATGCCTTGGTTACCTTGTTTCAAGCCATTCTAGCGTGGTATAGAAAGCCTGCAGGAAGACTCAGCTCGATTTCTGTCAGTTCTCATTAATATTCAACAAGCTAAGCTGTTTTGAGTCTGATTTGCTAACAGCTAGCCAATGAGAGCCTGGCTGTCAGCATCCTTTACCCAGCACAACTGGGTGAGCTCATGAATAGTAATGAGCTCAGGCAACATGACAACATGATGTCAGACTGACCAGCTTTTGTAATTGGCCTGATTTCTCTGCTTATTTCTTTTCAGTGGCTAGAGCTGACAGAGGAGGTAGCAGTTCATTTTCACATTCACATTCACAACATAACACAAACACATATGGACCTAACCTATTTAAAAAAATACAAGGAAAAACGTTTTTGTGGGGCAGGGCACCTTTTAAGCCTGGAAATGGGGAAACAGTTTCCCTGGCTCTGTCCAAAGGTTGAAAAAAATCCATGAACGAGCACCTCTTAAGATCACTATTTAAAATATTATATCTCGTTTGTTTATTTTATTTAAATAGTGAGCTTTAGAGGTGCTGGTAGATGCACTTTGTTACCTTTGGACAGGGCCAGGCTAGCTGTTTCCCCCTGTTTCCAGTCTATATGCTATAAACTGCTGTAAGCTAAACTAAGCTAACCTGCTCCTGGCTCCAGCTTCATTTTGAACAGACAGATCTGAGAGTGGCATCGATCTTCTTGCCTAACTCTATATCTATATACTCTAATAAAAAATTGAATAGACGCATTTCCCAAAATGTCGAACTATTCCTTTAACTAGCAGGAAACATTAAACAAAGGCATTTGATTTTTATTACAGCTGTGTAAGGCTGTTAACAGTTTGTTGGTGTCAGGCTGGTATGCTATGCCTGGTTAAAATGAAGCTTTTTATTTTGTTAACGCACTAACTTGATGTTTAAAACTAAATATAAATGTAACCCTGTAGAACCACGGACAGAGAGCAACATTACTGGATGGAGGATCAGGCTTTAAAGGATGATGCTTCAGAGACTACACAATACAGTAAAGCATTCAAATGAATAACTTAAAGGGTCAGTTCGCCAAAAATATTTAACTCTAGACATAGTATCTAGTGATGCAAAAAGTTTTCCAGGTTACTGACGTTGATATTTCTGCTTATACAACTTTACATGAATTTAGTTTGTGGTGCTCACAGGATTGAAAAAATAAACTTATAAAACTATGTGTCTGGAAACCTGTGAACAGTATCATAGTGACACATTCTGCAGTAGGAAGTAGTTTGTGGACTGTTGACAGTGCGTTCTTTGGATTATCCAGAGTAATGGGTACACTAAATCTTGGAAAGATACATTGGTGTGTAAATGTAATTTTTCAAAGCTGCGAGCACCACCACAAAATCCCATAAACTTCTATTGTATTGGAGTACAGGAAGAAATCTCAGAGAAAATTGGCAAATAAAACTGCATTGCTGGATACAATTACTGTGAAAATTATATTTTTCTTTTTGTTAATTTCGGTGAACTGGCACTTTAAACCTAGCATTCACTAGCTCTTATCTAGCTGGAGAAAGCTTGACTAGAGAGTGACCTGTATGTAATAATCTCCTCTTTCTGTAGCAGCTACTTAGAATAATGAACCGTGTTTCACAAAGAATTACATTTAGCAGGGGTTTTTAGTAGTTAGTAGCTATTGGTCATATGGTATGTTAAATCTAATCCTGTTTAGCAACATAAATAAAGATTCAAAATGATGAAAACAGCAATGTTTTAAAGATTTCTTTTGCATGCTGCTATATTATCAGGCAACAGGGGCAAGTGTGCCTGAACCTGTGCATGTGTGTATGGCATCTGTGCTATGTTTGAGCATATATACTCTAGAAACACATACTGGAGAGAAGTAGTACATGGTAAATAGAATACACTCATTCCTGAATTTACACTCGTTCCTGAATTACATCTGAATATCAGACAGGAAAAGCTCAGTCCCAACCTCTCCCTCCCCTGGTTATCCCTCCCCTATAGTCCACTCCACACCCCTCTACTCCCTGCTGAGAGTCTGCCACATTGATGGTCAAAGAAGGGAAGTGGTCACATTCAAGATAAATTAACAAGAATTACCAAACACTTACTGCATGACAACTACACAAATAGAGGAGGCACATAAAAGGGAAAGTGGCAAAGGCAACAGGGAGATGCTTAAAACATCTTAAAACAATCTAAAAACAAATAAATAAACCAAATAAGTTAACAAAAAAATTAACAAATATAAAATAAAAAATAAATAGATAAATAAATAAAAAAATCTAGTTTCTTTTAATCAATTGAAGGTAAAAGAGGTAAGCGTGCTGTACGTTACATTACAGTACAGCGTGGCAGTACTGAACGTTCTTTAGTTCTGGTGAGAGATGCAGCTCTTACGCGGCACTGAACCCATCCTGTAACTGTGGGTGGTCCAGATGGAGTCATAGTCAGAGTCCTCCGAAAGGTCAGAGGACAATTCTGGCCGTGACACACTGCTACGGCGGCCCGGGGAGTCCATACAGGACCGGTCCACATCGGCCAGCACGTGGTTGTGCATCAGGTCAGTGCCCTGCCAGGCTGGTCGGGGCGGGGCCAAGTTTGCCGATGATGTCGCAAAAGTAGAGGGAGGAAACGGTGGGCGAAACAGAGGAGGGACGGTGCAGAAGGAGAAGGCAGCATATGCAGCACGCAACAAATGGTAAATCATAAAAAAAAAACAATGAGAGATGCAGGATGGGAGAAAGTAATAGCACAGTATGGAGAAAACAAAAAAGGATGTAAAAAGGAGAAAAAGGAACTCGAGGTAAAACAGAGCAATGCCAAAAGTGAGGAGTGAAAGACAGACAGACAGAAGGAGAAGATACTGTTAGAAAGATCAGTTCAGAATACCAGTTGAAGAAAGGCACTGAGTAACAGAATACAGGTATAGCAGTAACAAAGACAGCAAGCTCCAGTATGAACCTATCTTCTTTTGTGTATGCACAAAAGTATGATTTGGGGTTTTCTTACTGGAATTAAGAGTCTGCCTGGTTTTGGCGCTGGTGCAGTATGCCTCAATAACTTTCAGGATCTGGGCATCTTCTTCCAGAGCAGCAGTACCTGAGAAAGAGAAGGTGAAGGGGAAATAATTAATTTCCATGCTCATGTCCATCAGATCCCTGGTCACTGTTGACAAATTACAGTATCTACAAACAGTACACTTATTTGCTTTCTTGCCGAGAGTGAGGTGAGAAGATCAATACCACTCTCATAGCTGTCGGAACATTAGCTTAGCAAACAGATTGTTGTTGTTTTTTTGTTACACATATGTGGTTTTCTGGGGAGCTGTATCAGCATGATAGCTGTTTCTCCTTCACTAAGCTAAGCTAACTGTCGCTGACTGTATCGTCATACTTAACAGACATAAACACAAGTGTTATTGATTCTCTCATCTAACCCTCAGTAAGAAAGCGAATAATCCACAAACTCTGGACATAAATATGAAAGATTTTAAACGTACTCTTCCTCAAGGCAAACTCCTCTTCAGACTGTTTCCTCTCAGGCTTGCGCTTGGGAAGGAGTTTCTTCACACTCTTAGGACTTTTACTAAGATCCTGAAAAGAAAGTGAGACGATTGTAAGACAATTAGAAAATCTACATAACAAAACCATATCAAGAAGTCTTAACTACATAAAAACACGGCCCCTCACCTCCTTGTAGCAGAGGGCTGCAGACGGTCGTAAAGGGGGTGCGGGTCGCAGACAGCTCAGACTCCAGGGTTTGGGGGTGTTGGGTGGTTCCAGCGGGCCCCACATCATGGTGCTGTGAGACGTTCCATGGGAGGAGGGGTGAGGCAGGGTGTGGTAGGTGGGAGCCACCGTCATGCCCCTTCCCTCAGCGTGCCGGGATGGGGTGAGAGGGTGAGATGGGAGCTGAGGAACAAAACAAAAGGCCGTATGTAATTAGATTTATCACTAAACAGTTCTGCTCCTCCACTTTACAACTGCTCTTAAATGCTTATTTAACACCCAGTAGATGCACCAACAAATAATATGTTTAGTATGAACTTTTCAGAAAGAAACTCTGGGTCACAGTGAAACTAGGCAGGAGTGCATCTCCAATACAGCGACAATGTAGTTGTACATGGACAAAGTTATTAAAAACATTGCAAATATTCATCGGTCCTTTTGGGAACCGCAGCCCTCAGTAGCACAGATGTCATCTACCCCAGCCATATCCTACAGCACCTTCTGGGGGAACCCAAACCAATCCCAGGCCAGATGGGACGTGTGCATCTCTGGTGCATTTGAAGATTCCCAAAATACCTCTACAGGGAAGCCTCCTCCTGCATCTGACTCCCTGTTTTTAATGAGCCTGAAGATTAGAAGAACATTACATTCCCCCTTAACTGAAGTCCCGCAGATAGATTTATAGATTTTTTTTAAAATTATTTTTCAGACAGTTACCTCTTGCCACAATGCAGCCACCAACATGCAAGTGGCCAATTGTGAATAAAATTCTCATTATTGTTGATTGTTTATTCAAGGGATAAAGCTGAATGTGGATAATTACGTATTTGCATTGTATTTCTAGTGAGCGAAATAAGCCACTTTACACAGGGCTGAACAGTAATTGCTAGCATTATGTGAGGCAAACCTCTGATGGCAGATACAAATCTGTGAGAAATCAGCATATATAGTTACAGTGTTTACACGACATTAGGGCATAAATAAAAAGAAGAAAAAAAATCCTCTGTATGTGGGTATGTAATGATTAGCTCCTGACCGTGTGGCAGGGAACAGTGAGGGGTTTGTGGCTGGGTCCTGTGGCTGCAGTGTGTTTGATCTGTCTGGTCAGGTGTTCCACCCAGTCCTTCAGGTCATGCTGGTTGGTGCAAACCACCTGGAGACGGTCAAACATTGTGCCTGCAGAGACGGAGACAATGAATTTAAAGGCCTCATGTGTAAATTATGTGTAAATTAAAGACACTCTCGTTCGTCTCATGTTCGCCTTACCATTGAGCTCAAAGGCATTTTTATGGGCTTCACAGTCTTCTAGTTTGGTCACTGTCATGCTGGCCAGGGGCAATTTTCCCTGCAGATGGAAATCATCACATCAAGATGCAACTGAGACATTATCTTTCTTATCTATCTGAATTATCTTTCAATCACTATATCAAGTACAGAACTCTAAGGTTCCACTAGAGTGGAAACTAAAATCAAGACTGATCTGAGAAAATGTAAATTACTGACCTGGAATATGAAGCCACTCATCCTGGGGCTGGCAGACAACATGAGGAGGACATGAGGGAAGAGCATGAGGTAACGCTCACTCTTCTCCTTTCAAATAAGAATGAGAGAGAAAGAGAGAGGGAATGCAAGAAAATTATAAGGTGTAATCCAGTTTGTATATCAACACTCTAGCGTTTAAACATTTGACTAAAGACGAGATAAAACCATTTTAAACGCTCTCAGAGAAAAGTCACATTAGTGTGAATTATCTGTCATTCATTATCTGAATGATCTTCACCAAAGTGCACCTTTCATGTGTCAGTTATTCACATTACCACAACAAACTATAGGCGGTGCATTATGCATTTTGCTTTACGAACATTAGGATATTATAACACCCACTTTAGGTCTTTTATTTCCCCTACATCCTCTTTCATCTCAAGAAACTCTCTTTCAATCGCCACTCAAATGCTCCGTTTTCTTTTTCTCTTTGTTTTCTTTGCATCATAGCTAGTTAGCTGCAACAGTAATAGGAACACAGCACAGACAGGCCACAGCAAGTTCAAGGTAATTTCCGCAGAAGTCTACAAAGTTATAAAATTATTATTTAGCTTTTCTGACAAATCATATAATTTCCTTGTGTCCCTGTAGCAAACATTTAATGGCTGGGTATCGGTCCACAGGCCAGAGGTGGGGTGCAGCTGATCAAAACAACTGCAATGTTTTAAGCTATATAATGTAAACAAACCATCAAAAAGGCAGTAGCAGCAAGGAAAAAAGTTCACACCCTCTACAGTTGATGTGAAATTGATACGTTTTAGAATGTATTTTTGAAAGGTTGTCTGCAGTTTTAACCTCATTCATTATCATGAATCTTTGACATGAACCAGACCATTTTCAACAATGCAAGCAGTATTTGAAAACGCTCTCATGTCAAGCAAATTACATTATAGTATTTATTTACAATATAAAACTTTAGGTGAGGTAATATTAAATCATAATGGAGAAAAATGTCTGGAAAGATGTCACTTTTGGTCAATCTTTTAAACGTGTTCTCATAATCATTCATTAGGCAGAAGCTTTTGTCCAAAGCTACTTACAATTTGTGCATTCAAATCCGATAGTGCTTTTTTTTTTTTATCGCAATTAAGGTCCACTTAAGATGCCACGATTAAAAGATCCATTTTGCTCTTCTCAGCCACAGAGAACTGGGAGTTAACTTATGACAAATAAATTATCACTGTGAGAGTTTATTGAAAGATGAACTATGGTGATGATCCAGACTTTCCTGTCAAGTAATAAACACAATTTAATAATGATACTGTATGAAGCAGCCGTAGATGTAGCTTACCAAACTGTAACAGCTACTTTAATCAAATCTAAAGAAATTTAACAAAAATGAAATACTTATATCGATAAGTAACCCAAATGTGCTACAGCGTTAAAAAAACTGTAATCTAACTATAAATTAAGGAATCTGTGTGTGTGTGTGTGTGTGTGTGTGTGTGTGTGTGTGTCTTTCAAATGCTCCAAACGGGCACTGCACTAGTTAGTTAAATGGCAATAAAAAATCCTGTAATTTATACATTGACATTGATATTACATTCACAGCTGAAGTCAGCAGTGAGCGTAATGGCTTGGGCAAAATGTATTGTAGAAGCAATATTCATAGCAGTTTTTAGCTGAATGAGGTGCAGGCGGAGGAGGTCGATGGTGCTGGTACCTCTAAACCAGGACTCTGGACTAAGACCTGGCTCATGTAGAGCACCGAGCCCAGGGTCTTAATGGCATCCCCCTCCCACAGCCGGATGGACTCGGTGAGAATCTGCAGCTCCAGCTCCTTACGCTTCCGCACCTCCTGGCACTGAGCCTGACACAATTGGAAACAAAAAAACTGCTTAAAGACTATTAATTCATTTATTTCATATTAAGTCTGGTTACATGCTACATTTGACAGGGTAGGAAGTGAGATCATCTTACAGACAGATTTTTGAAAGACGCCATGCACTTCTGAATGTCTGGCCGGTCAGGATGACTCTCCTGGGGGGGAAAAAAGAAACGTGTGGGTTGTTAAACAGACATCATAACACAAGTGCTCTCGTCAGATCATTAGATACACACCTCCATGTGCCTCTCCAGCTCTTTGAGTAAGTTGGGGTATTTGTCGAGTCTCATAAAGGGTTTGCTGAGGCCTGTGGTCAGGGTGAGAATCCCAGGACTGACTGCACCCCTCCCCTCCATGAACTCTCCCAACACTTCACTACAAGAGGACAGAAAGAGAGAGAGAGAGAGACAGGGAGACAAAATAAATGATTCATTTAGCTTATCATGTGACCTTGATGACCTACACTGACTTTTCAGTCAACATCACAAACGGTAACTTCCTAGGGTTTGCAACCAACACACTGTTCATCTTCATGGAGGTGGGATTATTTTTTATTATTAGGTATACCTACCTTCAACTAGGTGTACCTAATAATACAACCTAATAATGCAACTGGCAACTAAGTGCATTTGCCTAATAAAAAAAACACTGCAGTTAAATTGAAACAGCACTTCTCACACAGCTTGGAAAAGCAGTTTTTGTTGCAGTGTATTGTGATTCACAATAGTTAAAAAATTCCAAAACACAATCAGAATGATAGATTTATAATAGGGCTGTCAGCATTAACGCGTTAATCGCGTTGCGATTAATGGCCGAGCATAACACGTAAATTTCTTTTTTTTAATCGCGTCAACCGCCATTTATTAATTTATTTTCACTTCAATCGGCTTTGTGTCGTGCCTAACAGGCTACTATTTTGACCCTTTGCCGCACCTTTACTTATCATCAAGCTGCCATACTTCCTCCTAACATAGCCTACTGCTGCAGGCTGCAGGCATGATGGAGAAATGCAGCAGCAAAAGAATTCTGAATGGCGCTTTATATATTTTTTTATTTTTCAGAACTCCCGGACGGCTCCTAGACAAGTCGAAAGCCATAGGCACATTGTGTAAAGCCAAATTAAAATATCACCGAAGCACGACAAGCTTGAGCTAACACCTACGAGCTAAGCATAGTACAGTTAGCGTGACTCAGGTTGATGCTAGTGGGCTCAGGCAAAGCACTATTTTCGAGAGTGCTACTCGCTGACCTGTTGTTGAAACCAAAGTGCAAATTCCAAACACTGTCTCATCAACCGGTGATCAGTGGACGTCAGTGAGTAATCAAAATTATTTAGAAGTTACACTATACACACTACACACTATATTGACTCTGGTAAGTAGGGTTGGGTACCGAAACGTGCCGACCTAAACGGTAGTAACGACACCGAATAAGAACGAAAATTTCGGTGCCTGACTTTACACTACACCTGACAGCATGTAACGTTAGCCTACCTTTAGCTAGCAGCTGGATTAAACACGGTTAAAATGCAGACAGCTAACGTTAAACAGTGTAAAGTGTGACTGTATTTCACTGTGGAGGATTTGAACACCGGGACGTAACAGTCTGCTCTGCAGCGCAGCAGCTGCCGTTGTTGGAATTAAACAACACAGAGGGTGCGTTCACTTAAAACAGGTAGCCTCGTGGTGCATTCACAGTAATTGTAAAATACCATTTTCCCATCTTGTGGTTGTTTTTGTTGTTCAACAGCAATTTACTGGTGAAATAAGTTATTGTTATGTTATTACATTATTATTAAATCTTTAAATTTAATTTTATTATTATTATTTAATAAACAAGTTCCTGACTGTTGTTTAGTACCCTTCTTTTTTAATCTTTTTTCTTCTTTTGTTTACAGTAAATAAATACTAAACTAATACAAATCTTAAAGTCAAGTTCATAAAGTAACTTTCCTTGCATTCATTTGATTCCCAATCAAGATCCACTGGTAAGAATTGGTTTCCATTGTTAATATGTACTTAAAAACAGTTCTGAAATGCAAAATAATAGAATTTTACATAAAACTATAACTAACTATAGAAATTCAGCGATTAATCGCGATTAAAAACTTTTTATCGTTTGACAGCCCTAATTTATAAAAATAGGCAGTTCACATTATTTAGATCCCCTGTGTCAGCTGAGTTAAAGAAAAAAGTCCTCTCAGTCCTCTAAAACAAACAAATTTTAGATCAGATCTGATTGTCCTCGGGCCTTTTTTAGTTCCTGAGTGTCCTGGGGTCCCTTCCCGAGTTGGGACTCTATTTATTTATTTTATAATCTATTTATGCAGGTTCAGAGTGGGTTAAACATTTTGACCTCTACCCCCTGTACTCACTGTAATTTGCTCTTAACCTGCAAACAAACCTTTATTTCATTCTCTCTCCTTCAGCTGTATCCACTTGTGTTGATAATACAAAAAGCTGACTGCAGGGTTTGATAGGTGCCACAACCATCAAACAGTAAAATGCTACAACTGTATAACAAAGAAAAACTCCACAAACTCCAACAATATAACCAGTCCCTTTTCTAATACAAGCTGTCACAAACAGCTGTTTCCCTTTGTATGTAACATGAAACCCCTATTCTTCATCCCGCTGCATGAAAACAGGTTTAAAAGACTTTAAAATAAAACTAAATGTAGTTGATGTATAAACGTACCTGTGCTGGGTGAGCAAATTAACTGCAGAGGGGTGGTTGGAGCAGTAACCGACATAAAGAGCCTTCATCTGTGGCATGAGGTTGAGGAAGAAGCCTCCCACCCTTTGCTGGCTCTCCGGAAGCCTGAAGACAAAAAAAGATCACACACTGATAAGATGCTTCTATGCAAACTTCCACACACAGACAAGAAAATAGAGCAGAAGCATATGGAATGTGTATGTGTGCCACAGGCCAAAAGTACCACAACATATGACAAATTCCCTAGTCTATTGTTTAATCCAACATCCCTGTAGTACAGTCAGCCAGACACTAGATGTCCCTCTGCTTATTATGAAACAGTGAGGAGGATGCTGCTGCAGAGAGGCTGTGTGTGCGGGGAGGGACTAACTTGGTGCACTCTTCCAGCGATTGGACGAGCATCTGCTGGAAGGTGCTGATCTCCTCAAGGTTTCCCAGAATCAGAGCCACATCTGAGCTGCTCAGTCTGCAAGAAAAAGACAGGATGGGTAAAGCAAAATGGTGACAACATATTCAGTGACGTGCAAAAGAAAGTCAAGTACTCAACCCAGATTTGTTGTTAGGGAGGTGTACAAAATCTTGTTTCAGGTTTCCTGTTATACAACAATCACGCTCAAATAATCAGGTGCTAGTTTTATATGTAAATGAGTCGTACTTTTCAATGCTCTGAAGAGGTCGCAGGTAGTTCGTCAGGAGGCTCTGAAGGTCCTTGGAATATTCTGTCTCCGTTTCTAAAATGTTCTGCAACACCTACAATAGAAACAGAAAAAAAAACAGCTCTGTTTTTTGATACAGTCGTTTTATTACAGTTTCATTGTAGTTTAGTTTGTAGTTGTAGCACAAATTGTGGTATAAATCCATAAAAACCTTATAACATGTAAATGTTATAATGCAAATGTTTCTTCTATCCAATTCAAACACCCAAAGAGTGTGCTATATATGCACAATATTTGCTTCAGAGTTTATTCATGTTGTGTATGTATTGTGTGTGTAGTGAAAAATATGGAGTGATTCACAACACAGGTTCAGAAGGTGAGCCACATAACTGATCAGTGTTTTCACATTACATTAATTTATTCAGTCATGCAAGCATATACTGTGTATCTGATAAGAATATAGCAAAACATCATGGTTTCCCTACTGATGAACAGAGTGACATTGATCAACTACTGTATATAATAAATTGTAATGAAGCATATTCTTTCATATCAGGAGGGTGAGACTTGACAATGTCAGTCCTACTTAAACAGTTACCTACAGCCAGCTGAGAGAACCAAATAAACAGACTAAAATAACTGTCCAAATAACAGTAATCATCCCACGTTTGAAAGCAGTGTCTGCGTGCGTGCGTGCGTGCGTGCGTTTGTTTGTTTATGTTTGTGTGTGTGTGATAGAGAGAGACAAAGAGAGAGAAAGAAAAATGTAAACAGATTGAAAAAAAACTTAGCATCATCATCATGCAAATGTGATGGCAGAGAGCAGGCAAACCACACCTGCCCTCAGCTGCAATACATACATTTAGAGGTGAGAAAGTAGTTAATGGTTAAAGAGAATTGTGGTTTAGGAGATCAGCTAGATTTTATCTTGGTCCTTCATGAAATTACTTTCAGGCAAGAGAATTTACAAATGCTTAATGGAAAAAGCATAGATACAGGCACAGATAAAAAACATGCATCACTGAAAGATCAGAGACAGAATCCTTACATTTCAACATGATGTTAGTGGAGAAAGGAGAGACAGAGAAGTGGGAAAGAAAGTCCTTACCAAGTTATAGTACGTCTTGCTGATCGCAGAGGTGTCAAAGCCTTTAGGTGGGCTCTTAAGAGTGCCAGACTTGGGGGACACTTGTTTGTCTGCAGCCAGAGACAAAAGAAATAAATTAGGTCCCATTCAGACCAAAAACAGCGTGTGGGAGTGTCACTGAAACAGCCCATTTGTGTGAGGTCCTGTTGTGTTCTTAACCCCTCAATGTAGCACAAGTAGACTTTATATTTCACAGTTACTGTTTTCTGTCAGATCGTTTATGGATCTCGACGTTTCCGACCACACTTGAAGGCAGCTCCATTTCACGGAGAAAGAAAAGAGATGAGCGAGACAGATCGGCAGTGCTTTGCTGTTTGGCAAACATTCAGCTGACTGTTGGGCAGTTCAGTGCTTGTGTTTTAAAACTTTCTTGTGGCAGCGATAGAGGAACTGATACTGTCAACTGTACAGGACTCTAACACCACATCTAAACACACTGACAAGACTGATCGCCGGTTACATGATTGGCCACCGCAGCGTGCCGTGGGGTTGTGTTTCTCCAAAACTTGAGTCGGTCTAAATTTTTCGGCCCCCCTGCGGCAAAGCCTGCCGCAGCCTAAACGCACTACACCTTTTCTAAATGAATGGAAAGACCTGCGTTTTTGCCACACCGTCTGACGACCGACGCAGGCTGTGTGAATGCAAACATGATCAGACGAACGCGAGGTGCACTGCACTGCCTTTTTTGTTGAAGATACCCCGATCAGACCAGTTGCGTCTTTTTGTTATTCTTGCTCGGCAACCGTCGACTCACCTGTCCTTAGCAAACATTTTGCTGTGAAGTTAAATGACGTTGGGCGTTTTTTCTGATCTGAGTTGCAGCGAGCAAA
Organism: Perca fluviatilis; assembly: GCF_010015445.1. NCBI lineage: Eukaryota > Metazoa > Chordata > Actinopteri > Perciformes > Percidae > Perca > Perca fluviatilis. The sequence continues at coordinate 21,533,207 of NC_053123.1, read as the reverse complement.
AAGCTTCACACTTATTAAAAACAATTACAAAAAGCCAACCCAGGCTGCTAAAACATGGTCTGTCTGATCTGGGCCTTAGGGCACATACTTCTTACCATTATATCTAATGAGATGTGAAAATAAGCATTTTCAATGAATACTTAAGCCTTAAGTAATTTATGCATGAAATATTAAATATATAAACGTGGGCCAATAGGAGTTTTTTTGGCCTTATTCATTCAAATAGATTTTAATATGTAAATAATATTATTGCTATAAATGTTACAAATTAATCAATCAAAATTATCTGTGGATGAGTGCTGATATGGCTTTAAATCAGTTAAGAAAATCTTGCATGAATCACTACCTAAAACACAGTTAAAAGACTCCAGAGTTTTCAACCCAACGCTACTCCTTCCAAATTCAGAAACTACAAATATAATTAGCTGCATAAAGATATTTACAGCTATTGGCTAAAAATAACAGCTGGCGTTTTATTGCATCTCTAAAGCACAAAACGTCTTTACACTGATTCATATCCACAGTAAGTCCACATCAGCCATGCAAATTTGCACTTACAATATTTATTGAGGAAAAAAAATAACAATAGCTCAATATTACTTGCTTCAGCAGCACTAGTTCGTCCTGTTTTGTCCTCTTTTCCCTTCGTCACATCTCAGCATTGCTGAGCAGCTTATCCCTACTCATATTATTGTTTAATTCTTATTCATATTGCTGTTTTTCTTGCTTTTCTCACATGAACCTTTTGTTGTATTTTATAGTTTGGTCTTACAATCACAAAATATTATCATTAAACTGTGAATACATTTGAAAAAATAAATGTCAGTCAAAAAGAGGATCAGATTTTAAGCTACCACCTCTTGCCAAATGGCACATCAACCTGTTTTACAAGGGGAAAAACAGCAGATCCCAGCAGGCCCTGAGAAGTAACAGATTTTGGGCTGTGTTACTGTCACGAGGCCAGATGGAATGGCAAGGACAATGGCAACTGTGATGCGATGTGTGTGATGTGAAACATCTGTTTAGAAAACTACTCAGTCTTTCCAGCTGCTCTGTGATTATTCACAGACACATGCTATTTAAATGATGTTGGAACAAATATAAGATAATGCTGTGAATTACTACACTGCTGTATTAATGTTGAAATGTCTTACAGAGGTAGATGAGTTACCTACCAGAGCCTTTGATCTCACGGACATAGTTGCTAGGAAACCACCCAGTCCTGCCATTAAGCATCCCCTCCCACCATCCGCCGTCCTCCTGACGAGTCACGCCGATGATATCACCCTTATCAAAGGTGAGCTCATCCTCGTTGTTCTGCTGGAAGTTGAAACGTGCCCTCACCAGCAGCTGCTGTCCGCTGTTTTCTGACATGTCCTGACGAACGACGAAAGGATGTCACCAAGGAGAGAGAGAGGGAGGCAAAAGAAAAAGTGAGCAGAAACAGTCAGAAGACGAAATAGTGAGGGGGACAGTTTCTATGGAAGAGATGTAAAGTTAATCGTGATTTATGGTTGTGCGGAGGCTCCACGCAGAGCTTTCGCCGTAGCCTACGTAAGTGGCCTGATGTTTATACTTGTGCGTTGGTGTGTGCGTCGATCTCTTAGCAGGGCCGGCATGTGTGTGTGCACGGGGAGTGTGTGGTAGAGCGAGTGAGAGAGTGATGGCGATTAGCTTCTGAGCGCGTAGCGACTCTAGAGTCATAGTGAGAGAAACAAAGTGTCTGCCCTGTTCTTTCTGACCACGGTGGGAAATCTGTAGCAGGAAAAGTTAACCCTCTCCTTGATTTCATGTTGTTTACGGAGGAGAACTCGGAAATGAGTCGGGGGAAATGCAATGCTACCATGCCACAGCTGAGCGACATGCGTCATTGCGACGTGTAGTTAAATGTTTCGAGAACAGCATGTCAGGTGTAGGGTCTGGCATAGGGCCCGTGTCTCCACGTACCTACGTATGTAGCCACGGCATAGATTTAACGCAGAAGCATAAATCACGCTGCAGTGGGAAGAAAAGTGCCAACAAGAAGAGTTTCCATCTGGTTTGTTAAACAAACTCAACTAATATTGTGTAACATTAATTGCTCATTATTTTCATCCCTCGGAGATTTCACCATATTGCAACCAAAACCAAATTCCACTGTGACTGCAGTTCTTGCTGTCTTCCTGCAATTTAAACCGTAACTGAACGAAATCAAGCTTCATTTTTTGATCGATTTTACAATCTATAAATTAGTTGCGACAGACAGGTATGACTAACATCATCACAGAGAGCATAAACTACAACTGTAGTTTTTATTTTTATTTTGGGGGAACACTTCTTATTCTGTCATCTTGAATGTTATTGTCATTGTCACTGATTTTATGCATTTAAGGAACTCTTAGTTGACGTTCAGTCTCATTTTCATTCATTATTAATCATTTGTCCTAGTGCTGCTCAGGTTGCTGCACCAATGCAACAGAAAACACCTGTGAGGGTGTGCAAGACCTTTAACAATCTACAGTATGTATCATTATATACTTATGTCTTATAACCACGGACAACAAAATACAAACTGTGAACTCAAATATCTAATCAATTGCTCTCTGACACAGTGTAATCCAAAACGGTACATTACACGCTTTACAAAGTTAGTCCGCACTGCATATCTGTGGCTTTTTATTGCATTATATTGGCGGGTGTTAATGTCATTGTGTGACTCTTTTCAGTGGACCAGATCTACTGTGTTCCTAGTCTCACATTGCCAGACCCACCTCCACAGTGCTGATGAGGTGGGTTAACAACATGTGTTTACCTATGTAAATAGACCTGGGTGTACATTAACTGACTCATGATCTAATAAAACATTTACACAACAAAGCATACAATTCTGTTCCTACATGGTGCACCCAGTCTTTATGACTTCATGAGACTTCATGTTAAACAAATATTTGAACACAAACCATTGGCTTAACGCTGCTTTTTTAAATTCTAATTTCCAGTCAAACACTCAACACTATCTCTATTATAACCTTTCTCTTATCTTCTTCATACCCCAATTTTCACAAAAAACAACATCAGCCAATCAATAGTCTCCAGACCTTCCTCCACAGCACTGCAGAGGAGGGTCTGGCTAGTCCACTCAGCAATCCGGGATGGGAGAAAAACGAGCTCTTGTTTATTGGCATTTCTTTAAACCACTCACAATCGTCTTGTGTGCTAAGCGGTGCTAAGCGCCGAGCGGAGCCACGGTGCTGCTGCAAAATAGCTTTGGGAAGGAACTTGTTTTGGTGGAACATGCCTACGTTCAAAGGTTGTTTTAGTCGTGCAATAGAAAACTCAGATTCAACAGATAGTGTGGCTAGCTGTCTGGATTTACCATGCAGAGATCTGAGGAGCAGTTAACCATAGTCCTCATAAATCCACCGGAGTTTAAAATTACAACACAAAGAAAGCGGAAGGTAACGGCGGAATTTACGGCAAAACGAGAGCAATCCCAGAAGTGGAACTTCGTGGATATATACTACAGTGATCCTAAACTGTGCTGTTAGTGAGTGTTGACCTTACCAGACTGCGAAACTGGTTGTGCAGCAGCTTGGAGGATCGGCTCAGTGAAGCCTGAGAGGATAGCGACTCAAACGACTTTATGCGATGGGCAGAAGAGTGTCGGGCGCACACTGAGTCACTGCCCACGCCGATATCTGGACAGAAAGGGCAAAATATAAATACACCAGACCTGTTATCTGCAGTCAGCGCCCACACACTCATGACTACTTGCCTGTCTTTCATAAAACACCCACACACATCATATTACTCGCACACTTTGCACATAATTTGACTCACCTGCAGTCACTTTATTGAGAGAGACCAGACTGCTAAGCACCTTTGAGAAGTTCAGTCCTAGCAGCAGGTCACTGGCCTCAAACGGCTGTGGGTGAGAGAGGACAGAGAGAGGGAGGACATGAAGAACATGAGCGTGAGAGCCATAAGCAAGCGTATTTCCCTTTTAAAGCTAAACGCTAATTTCAGCACAGTAGGACGGTGTCATCACTTGGCCACACTGCCAGCACCAAGCAGTCAATCGATAACTTGTTATCTTTGACAAAAGTTGTGGGCGAAACACACAAGCTCAGCAGGCACAGATATATCTGCAGCTGCAATCAGACACGGCTTACAGCGTTCTACCATACTGCATTATGTGCATTACAAAAGACACTGACAGAAGCTGAGTTCCCTTCATACAAGAGCATCAAAGGATAAGGGTTGCTGTATTCTATATTTTTCTCATTGCCAACCAATCCCATGAAAATACCAAAGCCAGCAATGTCTATTGACAAGTACTTCCTGCATAACCAAAGTTTGGCTGAATATAGAGCTAATTTGCATAATGCAATCCAAAAACAATGTGGCCAGAATCAAGATAACGAGAACTCTTATTAATACCAAGTTTAAACGCAAAGACCAGTGATCAGATCAGAGTCCAGACATTGAACACAGAAACTGCATATTAACATCAAGTGTAGTCGGATATATCAGACGTTTCAGAGAAGAGTTTCCCACACGACTTGAATGTTGATGTGAACGCTATTTACAAGCCAGAAACTTGTAGAGTGTCACAGACAGGGCAGGAAGGTCAGAAAGTATTGAGAAACAGACTAATGCATTGATGGCTTTGTTTTTTTCCATGAGATTTGTTGACAATAAAAAAATGTTGAATAATGCCAGCCTTCTACTTTAACTTTAGTAAAAGTGTACACATACAGCATGGTCTGTATCACTGTCAGTGTGACGCTCACTAGCCTCTTGGTTACTATGAATGGCAGTGATTGTATCGCTGTTGATGACTGTAGTTGTTGTCGCTCTTCCTGTGTAACGGCTTTATTTGATTAGTTACTCTCGCTTCAGTTATACTGAGGGCGAGGGACTGTGAGATATGAGTCTCTTGAATCTTCCGCTCTGATTGCAGATATGTCCTCAGGGAATATGTGAATTGCGAGAGTGTATTTGTGTAAAAGAGGGTATATGTGTGTGTATTTGTTACAAGCTAGTGGAAGACTTGCTGTCCTTAAGGAACATTCATGTGGAAGGACCCTCTTCCTCACCCATCAATACATCCACTGGGACTGAAACTACAACTAACTTTCACTATTTGTACTTAACTTTTCTTTCACGCGAAAACTGTAAAAGTTTGGTTCTTCCTCCATCGTAAAAGTCAATTGAACAGATTCTCCGTTAGGAAAAAAAAAGTTACCTGTCGTCACAGTGAAACATGATGTAGGATCTTAGGCCCTGTTTTAGGGCTGGGCAATATATCGATATTGATATATGAGGCTAGATATCGTCTTAAATTTTGGATATCGTAATATCCTGAAATGACAAAAGTGTTGTCTTTTCCAGGCTGCATTACAGTAGAGTGATGTAATTTTCTGAACACACCAGACTGTTCTAGCTGTTCTATTATTTGCCTTTACCCACATAGTTATTATATCAATATAACTGATGAATATTTATCAAAAATCTCATTGTCTGCATATTTTGTGATAGCACCAATTGTCAACCCTACAATATCGCCACAATATCGATATGGAGGTATTTGGTCAAAAATATCGGGATATTTGATTTTCTCCATATCGCCCAGCTCTACCCTGTTTACACGAATACGCTCGCAGGTGAAAACAACAAAATATTTGATCAGATGTGCCTTTCATTTAGACGGCGACGGCATTTTTGGGGCTTAAAAACGCAAAAAAGTGAAACCACCCTCCAGAGTGGAAATCTTAAAAACGCTCCACCGTTGCGTTCCCTTCTAAAGGGTAAAAACGCACTGTGCAAGTGTGTGTGTATGTGTGTTCCGTGTGTGTGTGCCGTGTGTGTGTGCGCCACATGTGTGTGTGCCGCGTGTGTGTCTGTGTGTGCATTGTTTGGAGCACACACAGGGAGAGGGAGAGAGGAGGAGGAGAGGGAGACAAGTAGAAGGAAGGTGCGCAGACTTGGTGCTGTTGTGTGGCAGTGCGTCACACTACCACCTAGCCGCCTGGTGTGCACACTACATCGCATTTCACACACTTTTGCTTCACCATATGCACACAGATTTCCCCCCCCATAACGCTCGTCTAAACGCGGAATAAAAAGTGAGAACGCAACGCTACTTTTGCGTTTTCTCTTCAGATTGTTTCCGTCTAAACATAGCCTAAATCAAACATTCATGCATGGAAATTAGAGCTGGGCGATATGGAAAAAAATTAAATATCACGATATTCTTGAACAAATACCTCGATGTCGATATTGCGAAGATATTGTAAGGCAAGACAAGGCAGCTTTATTTGTATAGCACATTTCAGCAACAGGGCAATTCAAAGTGCTTTACATAAAACATTAAAGAGCAGTTAAAAACAATTTAAAACAATTTAAAAACATTAATAAACAAATTAAAAACATTAAAAGACAAGAATAAAATTGATAGTGCAGTATAAGAATAAAAGTTACAGTGCAGTATAAGAAATTAAAGTTAATAGATTATTTAAAGAAAAGCAACATCAAAAAGATAGGTCTTTAGCTTAGATTTAAAAGAACTGAGAGTTGCAGCGGACCTGCATGTTTCTGGGAGTTTGTTCCAAATATGTGGAGCATAAAAACTGAACGCTGCTTCCCCCTGTTTAGTTCTGACTCTGGGGACAACAAGTAGACCTGTCCCAGACGACCTGAGAGGTCTGGGTGGGTCATAATGTAGTAGCAGATCAGAAATGTATTTTGGCCCTAAACCGTTTAGTGATTTATAAACCAGCAAAAGTATTTTGAAATCAATTCTTTGAGGCACTGGAAGCCAGTGTAGAGACTTCAGTACTGGAGTGATGTGATCCACTTTCTTGGTCTTAGTGAGGACTCGAGCAGCAGCGTTCTGAATCAGCTGCAGCTGTCTGATTGATTTTTTGGGAAGACCTGTAAAGACACCGTAGGTAGGGATGCACCGAATATTCGGCCACCGAACATTTGCGGCCGAAAATGGCCCAAAAGGGCATTTTCGGTTTTCGGCCGAAATACTTTTATCACCGAAACAATACGGCCGAAATGTTGTGATGACGCAAACAGAAACCGCAACCTGCACGTGTGTCAGTACCCGATCCGTTCCACCTGCAAAGCGTCTCCTAAGCAACGAGGTTGAGACGGACCACGGAGTGAAAACAATGAAAAGTAGCTCTTAGAGTCTGTCAGCACACGTTTCAGTGAGATCTATTCGGATCCTCTGCACTTCATCGCGACTGTACTTGATCCGTGTTATAAAGACCATTACTTGGATGCGGAAATAAAGCAGAGCGCACGAGAAATGATCCAGGCCGCGATGGATGCGGAGAACCCGAGTGGAGACGGAGCAGCGCCCAGCGCAGGAGGAGATCAGAGCGCAGAAAAAAAGACTTGTCTCTCTGCACCAGATGAGGGGCATGCACCCTCGTTGTCTGATATGTTCAGTGAAATCCTGCAAGAAAGTGCCTCAAATAATAATAATAATAATAATAATAATAATAATAATAATAATAATAGGTAAGCTATTCTGTTCTTAGGCTACTATATACTGTATGTGACTATCAGATTATTACTATCAGCCATATTTCTGCTAAATATTTTTTTAATTAAACTTTAATATTAATTTATACAATTGCAATGCCTTGATTTTAGTAAAGTTAGTACACAGTCAAAGCCATAAATGCAATGGTACTAATAATTGGCATAATTTCTTTCGGTGTTTCGGTTTTCGGTCTTGGTTTCCTCTTTTTCGGTTTTCGGTTTCGGCAAAGAATTTTCATTTCGGTGCATCCCTAATTGTAGGGTTGACAGTTGGTGCTTTAAGAAAATGTTATTTGCACAATGAGATTTTTGATAAATAATCATCAGAAATGTTGTTTTAATGACTAAGTGGGTAAAGGCAAATAATAGAACATTAAGAACAGTCTGGTAAGTTCAGAGAATTACATCACTTAACTCTAATGCAGCCTTTAAAACTAGAAAAAGGCAACACTCTCTCACCATATTACGATATTACAAAATCTAAGACGATTTCTAGTATCATATTAAGATATCAATATAATATTGATATATTGCCTAGCCCTAATGGAAATATTGAACACAACAGGCTTCGACATGCCCGTTAGGCCACCACATTACAGTCAGGTAATGATCCCTCAAAACAGGCTTAGCCAATAGTGCAACACCCCTCTGTGACTCAGCTACTACAACAAAGTGGTGACCTGCACCTACACTTGTCATGATTGAGAAAATTAGTGTTTTTTTTATTTATAGGGTATTACAACCATGTACACTACAGTAAATGGGATATGGTTACATATCAGACTACTTCATAAGAGATTACTTAAAATGATATTGAAATATTAATGATTCTGCATACACATGTATGTACAGCTGGCTACATTGAGGGAGTTAAGAATACATACAGTATGTATTTAGACAATGACACTGGACTAAAATAAAACAATAGGTCTAAAGTGCTGACTTTTAAGGGTGTTCACATCCATATAGGGTTGACATCACTGGACTGATTGTCACAATTTTAGGACAATGTAACAGGACAATGTTGATCCTAAATATACAGACAAGGCAGCCAAGCAGCTTTCTTTAAGGCCAAATACAGTGGGATATTCTTTACCAGCCAAGTAAGTCAGCCGACCCCAATCCAACTGATCATGTGTTTCAGTTCCTGAAGACAAAACCCCCACTGACAAGCAAGAAGTGAAGATTATAGCCCCACCGATACTGGACTTTTGAGGCCAATATCAATATTTGATAAATGACAAAATCTGATTTGATGCATCGACCCGGCGAATTTATCGGTGTAGCTCTGGTGAAGATGAGGTCTATGGGTCACAGACATTAGCAAGTCACTCACTGCAAAGGATTTGCATCTAAATATAAATATGCCTTTAATTACCTCATGTCCATTGCTTAAATCCAAATCCAAACTGCTTCAGTAAAGAGCCAACCAGAACTCAGTCAATTTATCAGTTAATCACTGACAATTTTGATAATTGTTTAATTGTCATACATCATTTAATCAAGCAAAAGTGGCAAATATTCTCTGGTTCCAGCACCCAACGTGTTAAGATTAGCTGTTTTTCTGTGTTAAATATTATTTCAAAACAAAAAATCTGTGGGTTTTGTAGCTACTGTTGGTCGGACTGAACAACACATTTAAAGATTTCACATCGGCTCTGATAATTTTGATGGGTGTTTTTCTCTATTTTACTCAATAAAAAATATGTCAGTGGCCAGATACCTCAAACAGCATTATACGTCTACTGCGATAGCTATACAACAGCCTTTTCTTGTTTTCATTTTTGAATGCAATGGATTCAAAGTCTCCCCTTAGTCGAGACAGATGGATCTGTGATTATTCTCAGGGTAGACATGGGGTAAGGTTATTATTCCAGAGGGACCAGTGGGGTCATGGGAACAGTAATGATCACTTCCTGTGGTCAAATACATGTGGGGTTAAGGGTCAGTAACAGCAGCTGCCTAAATGTGAGACACGGTCTTGAGTGTCTAATCTGCATGAGGAATCAAAACTATATCTAAAAGAGAACAATCCTCTTGAAACATCCCCACTAGACAGCAAGGCTAGCATTGTTGATGTTCAGCCAAACACCCAGCTTAACTGCATTTAAAAGAGGTAGGTCAAGACTGCGAAAGCACAGCGTCTGTCTGTCTTCTCGTGCAAGCGGCCACTGCACTAATCTGCAGCCGCAGCTACCTGGGGTCAGAGCCAGCAGTGCTCTGGGCTCTGGAGAAGATCCATCTTTGCTCCACAAATGGTGAGCGGGAGGCCTGCCAGGTCCCAAACTACTGTAATCCTGCTCTGTCCGCTTCACTCAAAAAATGTCACATATATTTGAACACACTCTTGCATGCAAGCAAAGACCTAAGATAGTGTGTGGGGGGGGAAAGACAGGAAAATGGTGATGGTATTGAGCACAGCATCTCCGCCAGAGATGGCACAAGTCAGCACGACATAAAAGAGTGTTTATGATGGGGAATTCGACTATTTGTTACCAAAACTGCAGATTATTGCTCAACGCTGCCAGAGCCTGTCCCTGTGAGCCAAAACAAACAGAGGCCTTTTCCAATTCCATCATGACAGATGTCTTTCGCTTCCCTGACATTTCAGCTGTCTGTACTAAAGTACTAAAAGGCATGTTTTATACACTTAATATGACAGTGCTCTGTCTCACCCCATCTCCACCTCTTGTCCAGTGGCTGCAGACTCATTAAGCAGAGGCAATGCTGAGGAACACTGAGTTGTATTGTCAAACTAGGGTGGTTCAATGACCCTTCTATGCAGCCTTAAACAACACGCTGTCCTCCATTCGCTAAAGATTATGGAGGTATTCTCACTAACCATAACTAGAACCTACCCAAATATTTACATATAGCCCTGCAAGGGTGAGGCACTTGATCTGAGGACATGTTTAGACTTTACACCTTATAATTATAGGACAATAATAAGACTGTAATTACCAAGTTAGAACCAGATATACTTACATAACCATGTCCCTATGTTGTTCATAGCTACAAAAAGTTGTTCTTAACAAAACAATTTTTATAAAAGGGCTAGTGTAAAACGGTGGTGGTGACAATAAAGCCACGCATGAGCCCGAGGACAAAGCTCTGCATTAATTAGAAAGCGTAAACACCAGGCGCTTCAAAACCTAAGCAGGAAATGTGAGCACACTACAATGCAATAGTTTTATCAATTTGAGTTACTTGAGGTTGCCCAAATGTTGCAAATGTATCGCCACTGAACGGACAAGCAAATCTCACTCAGCCGGGCGATGGGCGATTGTTCTCGGCTTGTAGTTCATTCCTCCTCCCTCTGTAAGGGTCTCCGTCCGTGTCCACTCCATGAACCCATTGTTTATTGTATCAGTGTCTCCTCATTAACGTTCAATTTCAACCAACAACTCTCGGTGTTTCTACTATGCGGACGGGTGTGGTACAAACACAAGATAAGCAAAGATCTGAGAAGGTACTTACCTCGACGCGAAACGATGTGCAGCCCTTGAGAAACTCCTTTATGTTGCACAGGCACTCGCCGTCGTTCTTCGGTTCTTGGTAAATCTGGAAAGACGGAAACGCTGGTTAGAGATAAACTTCCACTTCACGGTGCAGGTTTCTTGGTTTTCACACTGCGGTTTTTTTGTGAGTTCATCAGCCCTTCAAATCGAGTCTCTCTCGACGCGCATTCTACAGTGTGTGTTCGCAGTGGGCCTATCGCTCCGGGGAGGCTGAACGCTGATGCCGCAGCAGGGAAGTGGAAGAGGCTGTGGTATTGGATCGAGGGAAATGACGTTGACAAATAGGGATCCCCACTGAGGTTGGTGTAGCCTATGTGCACTGTTTTTTTTTTGTTTTTTTTAACAACCTACTTCAACAAGAAGAAAAGTGTTAAGACCAAAATGAAGCCTCATTAATAAACGGGGTGGACAAAATATGTGAAACACCTCTCATTATAAGGCAATACAATAGCAACAAAAGTTGAATTTACAGCTCTCTAAAACATTATAACCTTCATGAAAGTGGGATTTATAGCAGATTACTTTTAGCTAGGTGTACCTAATAACTGTCAACTAAGTATATATATATATATATATATATATATATATATATATATATATATATATATATATATATATATATATACACATATTAATTGTAATCCACTAAATGTATCTAGTAACTTTAGTTACTTTGGAGATCCAGATCAATAATGCAATACTGGGATACTCTGCGTACTCGGGAAATTTAGAAGCTACCCAGCAGATAAAGTATACAGGGAGAATTGAGGCAATACATGTTGCCCTCAAGTCCACCATCCTCACTTCATGCCTCATCTGTCTATCAAAATGTAACTGGGAGAAATCTAAAAGCCAAAGAAGATATGAAAGTGAGGAAGGAAAGCGGCCGGATTTTAGCTAATTGGAAAGAACCATGATATGATACCATGATACAGTATTTATCATCTTTGGTCTATACAGCACTGGTATCTACATGGATAGCAACTGACATCTGACCCAGCTGTGGCCCGTATCTCCCACTTTCTTCTGGTCCACATACAGTGCTGCTCAGCAAAAACAGAACCAGATAAGGCCCACATCTGGGCCAGACAGTGGCACGATATGACTAGCCAATTAACAACTAGCCCAGGGATTTTAGATCATTATTATAGAAGCTCAACATGTAAATGTTAGGGGAAAAGTGGGAAGCAAGACATGGGAAAAAACCGGAAGACGTTTACTAAATAAGTTTGTGCTGTCTTGTAATCCCATGTGGGATGGGCCAAAATGTTTGGACAGAAATAAAATTAAAACAAACAAACAAACAGTAGTAGTAATAGTAGAAGTAGTGCTGGTAGTATTTGGAGCGCAAATCTGCCAATTATAGCCTTTCTCAGATATATTGTATCGGTGTATATGTTGGCTGATAAGTACAAGAACTGTCAGTGCAGTTATGCCAAAGATATAATTTAATTTAAGGTATCACCTTTACATAGTTTGTCCACCAGAGGACACTGATAAGTTTATTTTTCAACTATATGTTATATATATATACTATACTATATATATATGTCCCTCTCACATATATTAGTCACAATTGTTTTATAAGCAAATTAATGGGATCCTTATAACAAATGTGTGTTTATACATGTTTAGGTACAATATTGGCCAACTATCTCTATTGGGATATCTCAAATATCAATATCTGCATCAACCTCAAAAATCCAGTCTTTCTGGCTATAGTATTATTACTATAATCAGCTCACTTTGTTTATATATCCATTTATAGTTTGTCTCTTCAGACCTATTAGAGACATTTGTTGCCTCTGTTGTTCCATTGAAGTGACCACTAGTCAGAGTTAATTTAAGAGTTACAAAAACCTGTCTCCTCTGACCAGAGATTTAGATTTGTACTACTATTGTAACTCAAATGGTTCTATTCTTTAGGCTACCATTTGGATAAAGTTATCACATCAAGTTAGTTTGATAATATGAACATATTGCGGGGCAGGACATAAGCTATTTTATCCATGACAGTTTTTGTCATGTCATGTCTTGGAAGTTCTTAGCAGTTATGTGTCCAGAAAACATCTTCCCCAAATGAGATGGCAGCATAATTAACATAATTTAGATCATCCTACCACACTGATTTGGCTTTCACCCATCAGGACAAGGCACCTATTTCCCAGTTGTTTTCCCCTTTCTCAAGTAGCTACAGATTCTTTCAAACACAGTATTTTAAATAGTCTTTTATCAAGTCCTCTTGCAAGGGCAAAATAGTAAAACATAATTTGGTTATGTCTCAACACCCCATCCTCACTGTGAGAGGGTGAAAAATGGAGGAACATTTTGCCATTTAACAGTCACATTTCTCACGCTTATTTGAAGGTGCAGGCAGCCCTGAGCCTCTTTTGAGGAAAACATGCCCCCCTCTAAACTGGAGGCTGGCTGACGCTATACATTGACAGACACAAACACTGCGCTGTTTCTTTAAATGGAGAGAGGGTCCATCTCTGTCTGTGTGCCTTTGCAGTCAATGGCGGCCCACTCTTATTGCTGTGGTCTGTGTACAGATAGCTAGTCATCCCTGACTGATCATACTGTGTGTATCAAAATACACCGACATGTACGCAACCGGCGCCGTCGATTAAAGATAAATTTAAAACGGGGGCTTCACACGATAACGTTGTTGAGTGCTTAAACCTGCATTAAAAGCATATTCGACGCCTTCATTATTAAAACCATATAGTGGATCTAATAATATAATATATTTGATCAATCAATTTTTTGTGTGCTGTGATGTTAGAGTAGGCTATAGATCAATACGCGGTGGAAACAGCGGCCTTTTCTTCTTCTCTGTACACACGCTGACATACGTGTATGTGCAGCCATATAACATAAAATAGTGCTGTCTTCCCAGACAATAACCCGGGCTGCCGTGACCTACAAAAGAAATCGCCTCATGGGCCACTGGGCAGAAAGAGAAGCCAGACAACAAACCGCGTCGGTTTCACGGATCTGGGCAGCACACAGTATGCCGACGGGGCGGGCGGTTGGTTATGCAGAGGGGAGCGGGGGAGTAGCCTAGGCTATATGTTGCCCTTACTTTCTCCGTGGACCCCGGGCTGAGCCGCTCCAGCAGCCGACACAACACCACCCCATCTTTCAGGGAGGTCTGCAGAAATGCTTCAGGATCCGAGATGGTCTTCTTTGGCGACTCCAGCACCCCGAGCGTAATCAGCCATGTAACCGTCTGTTCCGCCGAATTCATGTCCAGTCACAACAGATCCTATTCAACAAAGCGGCTGTATTTTGGGTATCTGAACGGCTTACCGCCCCGGTTACGCTGTCATCTGTGCGTTAGAACAGAAACATAATTAATCCACAAAAATGATGCGTGAAGTGTCGATGAGAGAGAGACAGAGAGGGGCTGCGGGAAACCCTGCTCTACCTCGGGTGGATGCGGTTGACGGCTGGCTGGTGGAAATTCAGCAGGTCTGGTTTCCTCCCTTGAATGGTGTGTTTCCCCCCCTCTAACCTGGTAAGCTGTCAAGTGCGGTTCGCTGTGATGCGTTGAGGCAATAGACTGCATACATGCGCATCGCAGCCGCCAGCCACTCATCCATTGGATGACATCACACAAGAGGGACAAGCCAGTCCAAGCAGTTGTTAGTGCACTTCAGCATGACATGAATAGGCTTCTCTCTGCGTGGCTTTGCATATCCTGCTCTTTTTATCCGTTTATTATGAACATGCCGCAGGCTATCTGCTGTTATCTGCTGTGTTTTGGAGAGGCATCAATTCAAATGGGGAAGCAGCTGAGCAAACACGTTAGATATAGAGCACAGCTTCAATAACGACACTGTATTTACGTTTGGCTACATTTTAAAGACATCATTTAACAAATGACAACACAGAACAGGCAGGAAATGTAGTCAAGACAGCTGGATTTAAATACTGAACCATGGTGGTCTGTTTTAACCAGAAAATACCTCAGTGATGCTCAAACATCACTGTTTTGAGTCATTATTTATTATGGCTTTCAGTCTACCCCAAGAGAAGTAGTTCCCAAACTGAAGGGTTAAACAAGATCATTAAAAAAAGGGGAAAATAAGAAGAAAACATTCTGTAATACAAAATTAGGCTCATGTTAGACTTTTATCTTTTCTCAATTTCTTTCTTCTTGTGATACTTTCACATTTCCAGGCCTCTAAATCCTTCAACTGTGAGAAGGAAAAATGTGTCCACACTGAGGCTTACCTGTGATATGTGGTCACAATACACCACTTTTTTTATAAGCAAAACACGGTTGGGAACCACTGCTAAAGAGTGCTGTCCCTTATATCAGATCATCCATTCTTTTTCTATATATCTTCTATCTCAGCCTCTACGTGCTTTGGAGCCTGCATATAGGGTGAAAAACACAAACACATTCTCACCTAAAAGCAGTTTAGAGTTTCTATCCAGCCTGAGCTGCACGTTTGTGGACTGTGGGAGGAAACTGGAGCACCTGGAGGAAACCCAACATATTAGAGCAGAGAAAAAAAATGAATAGTTTTGATAATCAATTCTAAATCGTTTGAGTCACTTTTCAAGCAATAATACCAAACATTTTCTGGTTCCAGCTTCTCAGTGTGATGATATGCTGCATTTCTTCGTCATATGATAGTAAACCGAATACATTTGGGTTTTGGACATATGGCTGGACAAAACAAACAATATGAATATGTCAACTTTGGCTCGAAGAAATTGCAATCAGCATTATATTACTATTTTCTGTTTTTATTGACATAATTAATTGAGAAAATAATCGACAGATACAGACAATGAAAAGAATAATTAGTTGGAGCCCTGAGACGTATCATATCACATCATCATATTCACTAGCCTGTGTGCGTCTGAGTGCATGTTGACGAGGTGTTATTAAACAAGAATACATAATCCAGCCCTCTCACTGTTTGTCCTGAGGCAAAGGGAAAAATAAAACATGTATGATACATATCACAGTAATGCAGGGAATTGGCAGTGTTGTAGAATAAAGCTTCACTTCTCACTTTGGCCACAGGGTGGGGCTCACTGCTCACTATCTGATCATCTATTCATCCAGTGTTGCATATGCTGCTTTTTAGCCCTTAAATTCATCAGAAAGACCCCTTCAATAGACGATCACTTATATTCTGGCACAAGGCTGCAGAACATCTGGACCAAAATCCATTCCATTCAACAACTTATTAACATTGAGATAGGTGTAAACATTCTTCAGAAATGACTAAATTAATATTTTTGAACCACAGACTTGTTGGCTTATTAGATAATGAGAATAGCACCTGTCTGGGGGATGTTTCACAACCTGGCAACCCTAAAAGGTGTGCTCATAAAAAGATTATAACTATATCTATAAAGCATTAGTAAATGATTTGTTAACCATAAAAAACACAAATTAGAGCTTATATAAGCCTGTATAAAGGGTGTCTTATTAGAAAGTGGTACCCAATTGTCTACTTTTCCCTCTTTACCTGCAGGAATCTAGAATCTCCATGGTAACCAAAGCAAGCTGCAGGGACAGACAACGTAGCTCGGGCCCACTCATTCTCTCCCAACACCTCTCCAGCTCCATCTTCCTCGTTTAGGCTGCGAGAGAGAGAAAGACAGAAAGAAAGCGGGAGAGTGTGTTGTCAGGAAGGCTGACTCTTGAGGCCAGCCGTGTTCTAAACAGGCAGCGTCGAGGGATGCCGTTGTGCCTTTGAGGTCCTGTCGCCATGTCTGTAACCAAGGGTGCTACTGTGTGGCCGTGGAGACTGGCCCCAGGCATTTATTATCCCTCCATTCCCAGTTCATCCCTACATTTCCACTCTGTTCCATAGGAAAACACGGTTGCTTCTCTCTTCTCTTTGCTTCCTGGTTTTGTGAGCATGCAGAAAGAGAGCAGAAAGATTCAGAGACAGAGAGTTGCTGTAATATCAGGACCACATGCTGTGAGTCAATCCAGTCCAAAGAAAAGAGCAGACTGACAGCCATATACACTTTATTAGTGTACAATCTAATGCAATCTAATAACACTGTTCTGCCCTAAAGTCTATTATTATGCCTATAATGTTCAGTTTTTGACACTGCCATAGAGGTGTTAATTATATGTAATAATGATATGTTTTAGCATTAAAGTCATATTTAGTGCTGGTGTTGTATTGGACTGCATTATATTCAGAGGTGTTTCTAATATCCTGCACCCTTCATGTATGTAAATAAGGAGGACAAAACATTAGAAACATCTCTCTTACTATCATGAATGGCAAAGAAAAGCATAAAGTCTTCACATTTAAGAACCTGGAACAAGGGAATATTTGCCATTTTTGCTTAAAAAATGCCAGAAAATGTGTAATCAATTATCTAAATTGCTTCTGAATAATTTTATGTCGATCGACTTATCAGTTAATCGATATAGCTCTACATTTTTTGCCACTGGAGTCAGTACTTTAAGTAATACAGGACTGGCACCTATGACTCAAGACGAAAGGAAGGACCCTGTCAGTGTTCCCTCTCACATCGTCATTGGTGCATGACGTCAAAAAATTTCTAATTTACTGACACATCTAACAACAATAACCTTTGTCTCCACCCATGTCTCTCCTCAGTATAGAACACATCCCTAAAACATTTATTGGGTTTTTTAATCACTATTTTATTAACTGCTCTAAAGTTATGTTTTTCAAATCATGTTGTTTGTTGATGCTGTGGTCTTGCTGCTTCATCAATTGCCTTGTATTGTCTTTGTATAATTTTTAAAGTTGTGTGGTGAGAATAACTAATTAACTATCTAACTAAAATGTGAGAATTGTCACTAGTCAATGAGAAAGCCTTACCCAGTCACAAGTAAGCAAGTTTTTATCTCTCTTGTACCGTGACATGCAAATTTCCTCCTGGGGATAAGTTAAGTATCTATCTATTTATCTTACCTAAACACTTTCTTGAGTTAATGCACAAGAAACAGAGTGTATGAAACTTCCCTTTTAAACACGGAAATGCAAAATCCACAGACAAAAAGGTGTGCACCCACACAAACACACATTACATAGACTGAACTAAGAAGAATGAATTTATGCAATGACGTTAGGTTGAATTAACCAGAACCAAAGATAATGGACATCACAAAATCGCTCATTTATTAGGAACAGTACACAGTATGTATCCTTTTCGTCTCCTTAACTAGTGTTAAGTTTCTATATCTGGACTACCAGCTATATACACTGTGGCTGAGGTCAGTCTTTGACAGGTGCCTCAAACAAATAAGGGACACTGTGGTTTCAGGGGTGTGCAGCCCAAACCAAATTTCTGCTTCTGTTTCAGAGGAGGATATGTGGTTATATGGAACAAGGTGTCAAATATGATTCCTTAAATCAATGAAGTCAATGCTAATATATTAAGCTCTCTGTGTCCATATTTTCCTCTTCTCCCAGCCTTCCCCCAGAGCCATCTGAGCCAGGGAGACAGCTCATATTTTATCATGACAAGGCAAAATCCATGCAATCCAGAGCCACTTCACAGGCCAGAATGCATTAAGCAGAAAAATAGATGGACTAGACAAGCACACAAGGCCAAGCTGCAGGAAGGAAAGATAATCAGATTTTGTCATTGGCCAACAATATGCTCTCAGTCACAGAACTGTTTAATGTTATACAGTTTACAGTTAAAGTATTTATGTATATGGATTCACATAAAGAAGTACACACTATATACTCTTCAATCCAAAATAGTAAAAAAACAACATTCTTTAAGCAGAGGGGCAATCGTAAGTAATATACATTTCTTTGTAAAAAAAAACAAACTCAACTCAAGTTCCACTTTTGGCCATATCATGCAGACCTCATAAGCAGATTGAATTTGCTCAGTTGCCTTGGACATTACACAGATCTCTAGGACTTCTCATTCATGTTGACTTAAAAGTTCATACTTGATCTTGAAAACAAGACAACTTTTACAAAACTAAATCAACCAAGGTCCACTTACATGCTTGTTTAGGGAAGCAAATCTTAATGGGGGTTTTGTAAAACTGTTCCTGGACTTTATTAGTAACCATTGACATAAATGGGGTATGATAAATATGATAAATAATAATAAATATCTATCAGGTTGGGTTACTGTGACATAACATCTAGCTAGGCTAGACTTCACCTTGTTGTGAACAAAATATATTTGTAACAAGGCATACACGGTGTTTGACATAACTCAAATCTTACCATTCATGTGTATGTTTATGTTTATGTTTATATTACATATTTACATATGTATGTTTGTTACATATTTACATTTGGATACAATACCATAAAGTATATTTGCCCACTTTCCATTTAAATTTTCTCTTGCCTCTGTAATGTTAGTAGTATCCATACATATTATACTGATTCATAGCCTAAGTTTTAGATAAATCACCATGAAGATTGTAAAATATATATATATATATATATATATATATATATATATATATATATATATATATATATATATATATATATATATAAAGATGCAAGTCATTGCTCCTTTCCATATAATTTCAGCAAAAAGCTTTTAACAACCGATTGTACAGGTTACCAGCCCAGCAGCAAACGACAGACAGACAAAGTTAGCAGCTAGCTAGTTAACATAGTGGAGCATTTAAAGCAGCTAAAAAGTTCTACTTTTCAGGGCAGTATTTTTCTTATTAAGAGTTGATGAAGAGCAAACCTAAGAAGAAAGTGAATATTAAACAAACATGACTCTTCATGTCTGTAAATGTTGCTCATAGCTGTGTCAGGCAACTTTTGCTAACACGTTAGCCATATCATCTTGTCAAAGGTTGTGTTTACACCACAACGTCATGTATTATATTGACACACTTGTTGAGATGCCCCATATGTGGCCAAAACATCAATTAATCTCGGTTTAAGGGCCCCTTAATTCTTAGCACCGCCCCTGTAAATTAGACATGTATGTCATAAATCTTACTACATTACAGAGTGTCCCGTCGCCGGTGTATTTAGCAGCTCTGACATCCTAATACGCCTTTGAAAAGCACATGATGAACATCCACCGGGGTGCTTGAGTCGTGATGTCCCTACGTGAGCTGCGTGTGTGTCATCTCTGACGTTACCGGCCCGCCTACATCGCCCTCTGTCTCCCCCAGTGACACAGACACTTTCCGGCAGTGAAGAGCCCGGTCTGCCAGCGTCACGCAGGGGCATCCGCTGCTCTTAACGCGAGTCCTCACTGGCATGGACACCGGAGGAGAGCACTGACCATCTCCAGGAACCATGCCTACTGTCCTCGGTGGCAAAGGGGAACTTTCCATTGTCTGTTTTCTACTCAGATGCGCATATTCTCAGGTGAGAGGGTGCATGGAGTGTGGATTATAGCCTATTTATAAAGCAGTTTGAGTACGTCTTTCAATATTGTTTTTGTTCTTGCACAAGATGATGGATGTTTAAAGTCCCCAAATTGTAGCCTACACAGAGTAGGCCTACCTGCAGGTTAATTTTTGAAAGATTACTGAATCCTGAAATAAGATAAGAGAATAATTCCTGTTGTGCATTTTGTGTTTCTATCTTCATAAATATTCAGTTTGCAGATTAAAAGTGTTTTCAGATTTTTCTTAAAGGTACTCAACGCAGATTGAAGTGCTGAACAGCATCTGAAAATGAGCATAACTTCAGTAGCCTAATTGCTGATGCTTTAAGAATGTAACAGGTGGTTGGTAGTAGTTGGCTTGCATGCTGTTTGTTGCAGGTGTTATGATGGGTTGTGGTTTGTTTGGCCCCGGGGGAATGTTCACTCATCAGGGTATTGCACCAGAGCTGTAGCCTGTGGTGCTAGTTGGTATATGGACGTGTGAAACACATTGCTAATGATGATATCCATAATGGACGTGTTAGTGTAAACCGAGGAAGCAGACCAGGCTTCAGCGTGTGCACTGCCACAGGGAGATAAAGTACTGTCTGTCTGTGTTTATGTTTCTCATTTAGTGCCTACGTCCCCATAACTGCCTTGTAGCTGTTTGTGACAGTTTTCACACACACTGTTTTCCATCCGCAGGCTTAGAGTCCAGCCACTCTCAGACACTGACCTTAGTGAGTCATGCATGCACGAAGAGGCAGTTTCACACACACACACACACACACACACACACACACACACACACACACACACACACACACACACATGCACGCTTCACTACACATACACATACTTATGCTGCACAGATGGCACAGAAGACAGAGTGGGGCATAAAAGAAAGAAGCAAATCACCTAAATGAAAATGGAATACAGTGTGTAAAGGAAATGTTTAAAGTAGTGATAGAATGATTATATAGGGTATTTCACACTGTTCCTTAAGGTATGAAATGTATATAACCAAGGAGAAAGACCATATAAGTGTTCTGCAGATGAGCTATTATGGATGAGGAATGAAGGATGAATTTGTGCAGTGGGATCATCTGTTTTCACACAAAACCCACAGTCAGAATGAAACACATAAATAGAAAGCACTACACAGTTGCACACAGAAATGTGAAGTATTAGGTCCTTTATCTTAATGCTTGAGCAACATGGTTCTTAGGTTTCGTGCCAACGAGGTGAATTTGAATTGTGAGCTGAATTGTAAAAAGGCGAGAAACGTGGGGGAGAGAGAGAGAGCGGGGTTGCCTGATGCAGATGGAAACCGAAAGTTGCTTGCAGCAGAATCAACATCCGTCTGATCATCTGCAGCTGTGATTTCTAAGATATGAGTCATCAACAAGCTTTCAACCTTCTCTCAATTCTCACAATTAATGTGTGTGTGTGTGTGTGTGTGTGTGTGTGTGTGTGTGTGTGTGTGTTTTTGTGGGGGGGGGGAGACACTGTATGACAGTAAAGTGTGACAGTGTTATGAATGTTGCAGCAAAAAGGCGGGAACAGAGTGCCGAAGTTGATTTTTTTGTGTATGTACTATACGCGTGTATGTTATCTTTGTGAATGAGACTGAAAGTTCACAACTTGATCAATGACGGCCGGGTGAAAGAAATTAATGAGTCTATGAGCTGTGTGTGTGTGTGTGTGTGTGTGTGTGTGTGTGTGTGTGTGTGTGTGTGTGTGTGTGTGTGTGTGTGTGTGTACAAGTGCACAGCATTATTTGCTGTTGAACTTGCGTATGTGTGAATTTTAGATGAGACACACTCTGCACTTGTAATTTAGATTCTCAAATGGTTTGTGTGCAACAACAGCTCTTTCTCCATGTGATTGTCTAGCTAATAGCTGGGCTTGTGTCTGTTGTTCTGAAGTGTCACAAATCACCTGTCAGTCATAACTTCCTGTGACTTTCTCCTCATTTACCATCACTTTTCTTCTGTTTGCACAGGTAACAAGAAGCCAACACAACTGTGCCAAAGATATTCTGGAGGTAAGGAATTACTTTTTTTTCATCGCTTGACTTTGATGATTTTGTTTTTTTTTCCATTATTAAAAGTAATAGTAATCACAGTAGCGGTAATTTACTTTGAACATGTGCTATAATTCAGATTCATCCCTCATTAAATGTATCAAGTTATATTGTGGGGAATATTTTGCTTTTTCCAGGTTTGAGCCATTGGAAACAGCCATAGAATAGACAAAATAGAATAATTACAGACGATCGTTGCTTAGTGGAGAAAATACCAGCAGCACATAAGACATGGGGCTGCAACTATGGATGTGTTGATTATTTTAATTATCTGATTAGTTTACTTATGAAATATCCATTTAGATTTCCCAAAATGCAAGGTGACATCTTTAAATTTCTTTTTTTTTTCTGACCAGCAGTCCAAAACCCAATAATCTTTAATTTGAAATAATATAAAACAGAAAAAGAGCAAATCATAATATCTGAGATGCTGAAATCAGAGAATATATCGTCTGTCTATCTATCGATCAACTAATCAATTAATCAACCAATCTTCTCAGCTCTTTCTCAGTCTGTGCTCAGTGGCTCTGAGGTTTCTACCTATTTTTTCTACTATGTTTGAGGTTTTACATTGCGGAGGATCACAGCTCCCTGTGTCCTGTCAGGCTGTAACCAGTGTGGGACAGATAGGAGGAGCGGAGGAGGAGAATAGAGATACAGAACATGGAGTGGAGGAGGGTGGGAGGAAGATAGCAACACATAATGCTCCACCTGGGAGACCTTGTTGTTGTTGGAGGAGGAAAGGGGTGAGGGCTGGTGCTGTGTCCTTGGTGACTGAGAGTTAATGAAGTGAAAGGATGAGCAGAGAGAGGAAACACTTGTCCTCGAGGGCTTACTGTAGAGGTGGCAAGTTTGAAGAGGAGGAAGAAAAGCTTTGAGTCACCTGCCAGGTTGATAAAAATGACATATTTGGATTTAAATAAATGAAACTGGAAACATTCCTTCTAGAAGACTCCAGCTAGAGTTAAAGAAATAATTTGACACTTCTTGATTGAGCGTTAGTTAGAAGAACGATACCACTCTCATGTCTGTATGCTAAATATAAAGCTACAGCCAGCATCTGGTTAGCTTAGCTTAGCATTAACAGTTGAACCAGGGGGAACAGCTAGCTGTCTGAATGTAACACAATCACACGTTTTATATATATATATATATATATATATATATATATATATATATATATATAAATAAAAAAAAAAAAAAAAAAAAAAAAAAAAAAAAAAAAAAAAAAAAAAAAAAAAAAAAAAAAAAAAAAAAATTTGTAAAAATTCACAAAATACAAAGTGAGCAAACAAAAGAAAAATCGAAATCACATACATTTTTGGTGTTCACTAACCTTTGCCTTCAAACCAGCATCAATTCTTATAGGTACTTGTAAAAAGTCAGGGATTTTGTAAGATTGTAGTCAGGTGTATGATCAACCAATTATAGTATATAGGTAGTTATACTGCATCAGCAAGGTCTCTCCCAGACAAATATTTCAAAGCAGACTGGTGTTTCAAGATCTGCTGTTCAAGCTCTTTTGAAAAAGCACAAAGAAACGGGCAACGTTGAGGATCGTAGATGCAGTGGTTGGCCAAGGAAACTTAGTGCAGCAGATGAAAAACACATCAAGCTCATTTCCCTTCGAAATCAGAAGATGTCCAGCAGTGCCATCAGCTCAGAACTGGCAGAAACCAGTGGGACCCAGGTACACCCATCTACTGTCTGGAGAAGTCTGGCCAGACGTGGTCTTCATGGAAGAGTTGCAGCCAAAAAGCCATACCTGAAAACATAGGAACTGGGGTGCAGAAAAATGGCAGCAGGTGCTCTGGACTGATGAGTCAAAATATTGAAATATTTGGCTGTAGCAGAAGGCAGGTTGTTCGCAGAATGGCTGGAGAGCGGAACGATAATGAGTGTCTGCAGGCAACAGTGAAGCAGGGTGGAGGTTCCTTGCAAGTTTGGGGCTGCATTTCTGCAAATGGAGTTGGCGATTTGGTCAGGATTAATGGTGTCCTCAATGCTGAGGAATACAGGCAGATACTTATCCATCATGCAATACCATCAGGGAGGCGTATGATTGGCCCCAAATTTATTCTGCAGCAGGACAACGACCCCAAACATACAGCCAAGGTCATTAAGAACTATCTTCAGCGTAAAGAAGAACAAGAAGTCCTGGAAGTGATGGCACGGCCCCCACAGAGCCCTGATCTCAGCATCATCGAGTCTGGATTTGATTCTGGAGAAGGATTTAAGGAAGCCTACATCCACAGAAGATCTGTGGTTAGTTCTCCAAGATGTTTGGAACAACCTACCAGTCGAGTTCCTTCAAAAACTTTGCGCAAGTGTACCTAGAGGAATTGATGCTGACTTCAAGGCAAAGGGTGGTCACACCAAATATTGATTTGATTCAGATTTCTCTTCTGTTCATTCACTGCATTCATTTTTTTTTAATGCATACATAAAACAACGCGTAAAATCGACACGTTGTTTTACAGGGGGTTATGTGCTATGTGTGACTGTTTTTTGGCTTTTGCTTAGCTAACAGCTACTGGCTCTAGCTTCATATTTAGAGTACAGACATGTAACTGGTATCAATCAAAGTGTAATTTCCAAAATGCTGAACTATTCCTTTAGATCTCAACAACTCTAGTTGAGTTTGGTGTCTGTTACCACACATTCTGATCTGCACTCAGACCACCGACACACACAAGCACACATAGGCTACACACACAAATCCTCAGACAACCCTGCTGAAAAATGTAACCTTTTCCAGAGCTTGGTCACTGTTTCTGTTACTGCTAACCCTCACCCAGTGATCGCCACACACATTACACACTGAAACCCCATGCTTCCACATTAGGACACACAGCTGAGGAACCAGATTATGCTAACATTGTACAAAATCAGGCCATTTTGTCAGCCTCCATGAGGCCTGGTTTGTCTGAATGTGACTGCAGGCAATCTAATCAGCAGAGATTATAATCAGAGCAGGAGCAAATACTGTGCACTGTGGCTGCAGAGCTCTCTCCGTGTGGCTGGTTTCCTCTCGAGTACGGTGCAGAGAGAACAAATAAGAAATGGTTTCAATTTTCATAATAGTCCAGGTGTATAATCAAGTGTAATCATCACTTTAATCTTCCCTCAGGGTGAGCAGTGACACCTGCTGTCACTGATCTGTGAGAATGCACCAAATGTATTTGAAATATAAAAATAATTACCCTTTGGATAATTTTCAATTTTCAATTTATCATGTTTTAGTAAATACTGTTTTGTTAACTCAAAAGAGCTAAGAGCATTCACACCTCTGGCAAGCCTACATTATTTATTTATATTATTATTTTTTTAATTTTGTATCAACATTTAAAGTAATTGGGAGAAGGCAGAATTTTGTTTTGTATGTGAGAATATTAGGGATTTGTTAAAGGATATGGTGTGAGGGTTAGACCTTATATATATATATATATATATATATATATATATATATATATATATATATATATATATATATATATATATATATATATATATATATATATCAGGTTGCTGTAGTGCCACCTATAGGTGAACTACCATCCACTTTTGTAGGGTGGGTAGGCGTCCCTATGTGAACTGTAAACTAAATTTGGCTGTAATTGTACAATGCGTTCAAGAATTAAATATGGTTGCAGCTAAAAATAGTTTTCACAATAAATTAATGTATTGCTGATTCACTAATCTTTCAGTCTGTAAAATGTAAAAAATATTTGCAAATGTCCATCACAAGTTAACTGAGCAAGAACTGATGTCTTGAACTTTTAATTTTTTGCTAAATAACTTTGATAAGAAATAAAGAAAAGCAAGCACATCTTCACAGTCAAGAGATTGTAATCAGCAAATGTTCAATATTTTTCTTTTATACGTATATGAAACTTGTCAGTCTAGTGAAACTCAGACCGGTCCTCTTGGAATGCAAAATCATGCCATTTCTAGAAAGTTTATTAGATCACATTTTCAGCCTATACTGTGTAATTGGTTCACAATCAAAACAAATGGAGCCAGGGTCTTTAATTTGCTCACAGAGTGCACACAGCCATACACAACTTCACTTTCCAAAAGAGAAAAGTGCTGTGAAACATACTAAAATAGCTTAAAAAAATATAGCAGATACTTGAAATACCTGGAAAAAGATACAGCTGGAGATCAATCAAAAAGAAACAAAATGATTGCAGAGGAATCTTGACACAGCTGCAAAGTGCACACTCCCACACCAACCATGTAACACACATCCCTCAGCCTACAGCCAACATTAGACACTGAGACTAACCCATATTTATCACAGTCACACTCCCCCTGGTGGGAAGAAATCGTGCTGATAACAAGTGTCAGCTGTCAAATGAGGCTCTCTGTATGTAAGTAAATGGGAGAGATAAGTTGCTCTTAAATGAAAGAAAAAAAGAAAGTTCAGGGAACAGATTTAGGATGGCTGGAGTTTCTGTATGTTTAGAACATCAATCACAGTGAAGTCTCACAGTTCACCTTTGACCCTCCTCCCTTCTGTTGCACAGGACATGACTCAGTCCTGGCCGTCCCAGCAAGCCTTAGGGGGTGACCGGGCCCAACGAATGCTCTACAACCCCAAGGTACTGTATGTGTGTGTGTTGTATAGTGTAATGCTAAATCTTTGTATTACTCTTTTAGATTCAAGATTCCTTTTATTGTCATTCCGCAAAACACAGAAATATGTGAAGCATGAATGAAATTATGAGCATGGCTCCTTTAAAAACACAGATAAAACAAACTGCATAATAAAATAGAGTGCCATGAATAAATATATATAAAAAAAACAAATAAATAAGCACTTAGGTATGTGTAAATAGAGATTTTTGCTCACTATCTTTTGTTCTCCCTCTTTCCAAAGGAAGCAAAACTACCGACTGCACAGCAAAGGCAAAGTATGTGATAACATTTACTGAGAAGTTTGCTTGTCTGATATGTGCAAAAACTTACAATTGGCGCTCTGTTATTGTTTGTCGCCTGGTTTTAAATGTTTTCTCTCTCTCTCTCACTCTCTCTCTCTCGCTCTCTCTCTCTGTAAGATCGGGGGGATGTACAGCTGCGAATGACCCGTCACCCTCGCGTAGCACCTCACAAATCGTAAGTGGGTAATGAGGAAACATGATCCACTGAAGGTCACCAAACACAGACAATATAATATATCACACACATAATTAATGTTTTCTTCTCAGCAACCTTTGTGAAATTACAAATCATGAACATCATCGTCAATACAGTCACAGGGAACAGCATTAAGGAGAGTGCAGGGAAATAGACTTATGGGTCAGTCAACACAGTGTTTCAGGGTACATAACAAGGTCAGGTCAAAGGTCAGTTAACATTCCTGAAGCTGTCAGTTGAGACCGATGTGCTCCTGTTTGTTACCTCTTTACATCCTCCTTTTATGGCGAAACACATGTTCAGTGTTGTAAGCCAACTTCCTGTTCCACATTATCGCATGGCCTTTGTGATGTAACATTTTCAAAACATTTGAAAGAAGCCTTTTTTCCACAGATTCTGAGCACCTTTTGCAATGTAACTGAAATGTACCTAATTACATATATGAACAAGACAGAGATCAGTACAGTATGTAAAGGTCATTAGGCACATTGGATGCAAATTTGTGAGGCTTTGAGAACTGAGTTATCTTTGTTTTTGTAATATAACTGCGAATAAACCACGTTCTACAATATCTTAACTAACTGTGGATTATGTGTATAAATATCTGTCTAATACAGTCTCTTGGTTTGATCACATTTACAGAAGGCTACAGAAGCTTATTGTTTTGGAAGTTTACTGTAAAAATAACCCATCATATTTTTTTATTTTTATGTAAAGGAACATTTCAGGATGACTTAAAAGTGTTTAAAACTATGGATGCACCAATCTGATACGATGGATTTGTAAAAGAGAGCACTGGTATCAAATCAGTACTCAGTATTGGTAGATATCGGTATCAGAATCAATGGGAGAAAAAAAGTCAGTATTGGTGCGTCTGTATTGAAAATCCTAGTGACTGACTGTGTGTTTCGTTGCTTACAGAATGCTTGCTGATGACCTGAAGCTGAGCAGTGATGATGATGACACTCAAAGGGTAGGTGATACTATTTCTTTATTGTTACTGGTTAATAATAATAATAATAATAATAATAATAACATCAGCATTATTGTTTGGTAAGATTAATTATCCAGTTTCTTGGAAAAAATCTGAGAGATGAGAGAAACTGCAGGCTTGTGGCAGTTATTTTCAGTTTAACGTTAAAGTTTATTTGGAATTTTTCCCTGTAAATATCTTTTTTTGAAAGTATATAAAAGTAATTATAACATTGTAACAGCAATGTAATGTCTTCATATGTTATGTATTACAGGAAGATGCATGTTTTGTAAGATAGCAGTGTCTTCTTATCCCATGTGGGATGGGACAAATATTAGGTATGGCAGAAATAATAACTAACAAATTAAGTCACTAAGTAGTTTTGATCTAAGCTGGACATATCTTCATGCTATTGTGCATGCTTAAGAAGGCAAACAGACAGTGGAAGAGAGTGGGAGAGAACAGAAAAAGAAAATTTAAGACAAAGCGAAACAGAGACTATGATTGGATAGTTTGGCAGCTCCTGCTGAAGAATGCCTGTTTTTCTGGTAGTGTTTAATTGTGTGCACACACACCCATACACAGTTTAGCACAACTGCTACTAAGGATATTAAGACAGCAGAGGTAAGACATTGAATGTAGCCAGCTGTACATTATGCTGCTGTGGTAGATAATTTC
The DNA here is from genome assembly GCF_010015445.1 of Perca fluviatilis. Classification (NCBI taxonomy): domain Eukaryota; kingdom Metazoa; phylum Chordata; class Actinopteri; order Perciformes; family Percidae; genus Perca; species Perca fluviatilis. Next base: position 21,503,938 of record NC_053123.1, on the reverse strand, counting down.
TTACTATTGTTTTGTTCTGTGTCCCTGTAGGTAACTCATGAGTCAGCTTCCTGGGATGGACACAGGTACTCCATTACAAATATCATGTGTCTATATTTTGGCTATGAGCTTTGGATGTTTGTCTGTAAACATAAGTTAAACTGTGAATAACAGCAGTATCTGTCTGCCTGCCTCTGTGTGTGTGTGTGTGTGTGTGTGTGTGTGTGTGTGTGTGTGTGTGTGTGTGTGTGTGCGTGATTGCCTGCCTGCCTGCCCCGCTCCGCCTGCGTGCCTGTGTGACGTGTGTGTGTGGGCCGCTTGGCTTGCTACGTACACTGACCCTCTTTTGATGAGTTTTTTTTTTTTTTTTTTTTTTTTTTTTTTTTTTTTTTTTTTTGTGTGTGTGTGTGTGTGTGTGTGTGTGTGTGTGTGTGTGTGTACTGACTGACAGCCTGTCAGCACAGCGAGCGCACACACATGGCAGACGGGTGAGACATTCCAGCTCAGACTCTTCAGGCTCGGACTCCACCGCTGAGTCAGGCAGCAGCAGCCTTCACTCCCGGAGCCCCAGCCGGAGCCCAGACGTTCTCCCAGATCCTGCGTCGCCTGCCAACACGCAGCCACCGTGCAACAGCAAGGAGGTACCAGCGCTGAGCCACAGCCTCCTCTTCTTCTGCTCTCTATCTTCTCTGTCCATGCCTCGCCTGTCTGTCTCTTCCTCGGGTAAATTCTCTGCAGGGCGAGGTGGCCTCGAGGCAGTTGACAGCAGGTGTGGGTAGGGACAGAGGGATGAGGAATGTATATGAGTTGTAGAGGAGGAGGGTGAGGGGCAGAGGTAGCTTTGGGAAATAGTGCCCGGGTGTCATGTCAACAGGTCCAGTCTTAAAGAGGAAATCCCTCGGGAGGTGGAAGTCATCAAGACTCAAGTTCATGTTTACATCTACAACTAGAGTTACCTTTGCTTTCAAAACAACTGTGCACACAGATAATGTGGACTACTTACATAGCATTATCTTAGATAACTAGAATGGGTCACTTAGTGCTGAGGTGTGGAGTGTGGTAGATATGACAGGCTTTTGGAGGTATGCAGCATTGTGAGTGTTGAGACGTGTACTATGTGTGGAATGAAGGGGAAACCTGCTCCTCTTTTATGAATGGAAGGCCCTGTATGACATAGTGGACTGTATAACTAAACATGCACTACATTGGGCCCCTATAGAGAGGGAGGGAGTGGAGTGTGTGTTTGGGGGTGGTGAGGCGGAGGGGTGCACACCATGTGTTTTTCATTTACGTGGACTGTTTAAATGTCTCCCAAGGAAGAGATGGGGGTTGGAGTTATGGAAGCAGCGAATTCAGAGTTCCAGGTATTGGGAAAAAGAAGGAGGGACAGAAAAGAAGGAGGGAGGGCAGTTGAGACGGTACAAGAGATGCAGTGTCTTCTCTGGAAAGAGGGCGAGGGATGTGAGGAGGGGAGGGGGGTCACTGTTTGACTTGAGGAGTAGAGGTTTAATTTAGTTCCTGGTCAGCAACGAGAGAAAGAGAGAACGCGAGAACGCGAGAGAGAGAGAAAGAAGTTTGCTCTCCAGCCGTGAGTAACCTCTTTGTTTTTTCTAGAAACTTCTGCTTTCTCATGTGTTTGTCTCATTTTTGGTTACCAAGCCAGTTGTTAAGCAAACATTAAGTGAGTCATTTGCCATAATTGGATGGGGGTTGAGCTACTGTAAGCACAGATTTGCGCTGTGAGACCATGTAGTAAGTAGGCTATTGAAAGGAGGTTATAATGTCAGTTGGAATTTTGATCACACTTTTTAGACATGAGTCATCCAGATTCAGGTTTTTGGAGTTTAAATTGTTTTAATTGCAGCTGAGTCAGTGAGGTATTTGTTATGTGCAGTGAGTGTAGTCATATGTATCATTCCTCACATGGTTAAATGTCTCTTCTTGCACCTTAGTATCTCTGAACTAGTACAGAAAAAGACGTGTACAGTGGAGTGTAACAAGTACATTTGCTCACATGCCGCACTTAAGTACAATTTTGAGGTACTTGTACTTTACTTCACTACTTTTATACATATATATTTCAGAGCTTAAGTAACTCTACTAATTATGATTATTCAACTTTCAAATGATCCCCTTTTTAAATTATGATACATGCTGTATGTTCCCTGCAGAAATGTCCTTCTTATCAAGTCATTTTAGTCCATAAGTGAGTCCTTTTGGACCTCTTATTTTCTTAAAACGTGAAAAAAATCCACCAGCGTAGTAAGAATATTTGAGCAGGTTTTCAGTGCAAATCAATTTGTTTTGAGTATTTTTAAATCAAGTTTTTCATAATTCTAGTAAAGAAACGCACTTTATACTTTCTTGATTCAGTTAATTCTTTAGACAGGTTTGTTTAAATTTAAAAACACACTCTTTCTGCACAAACACAATTTTTCAATCAATTGTAGCCAGAATTGTCTTTCTAATATTTGAGTTAGAGACTGAACTCCTTAACAGTGTATGAAGTAGTTAAAATGAGCTGTTACGTACACATTAATACATCAGTAATAATAGTCCAACAATACAATCTATATACGACTATGCAATGGAACATTCTTCTGTACTTTTGAAACTTTGGGTAGGTTTTGTTGAAAATACTTGACTCAGATTTTTAAGCCTCACTACCAGATTCATCTAGTTTATGATTTAATATTTAATTTTGTTTTTCTGTGCTCTTTTAAGACTGATCACCCCTCTGCGGCCCAGTGGCAGTTGGATAAATGGCTAAAGAAGTCCCGGAACAAATCTGCCAGCAGTGACCAGGATCCCTCCCAGAGCATTGCAGGACGCCTTCCCTCTCCCCACACTCAAAGAGCCCCATCTCCAGCCAGGTCCTGGGACAGCAATCAGGAATACAGCCCTAGCCAAAGCCCTATTCCCAGCCCACAGTTTAATTACAGCCACAACAACAGCCCCCTACCTAGCCCTGGTTATAGCTTCTGCCCTAGCCCCAGCCCATTCCCCAGCACATGCCCAAGTCCCAGCCCTAGCCCAAGGCAAAATCCGATCCCTAGCCCGGTTCCAAGTGTATGCCCTAGTCCATGTGGGAGCCTGAGAGCAAGCCGTAGCCCCAGCCCTATACCTAGAGACCCTCCAAGAAGACCCAGTCCCAGCGTACCTGCTCCTTCCAGGGTCCGGCACTACCCCGAGGTTCGGACAACACAACCTAGCCTAACAACCAATCCCCACAGGACAAAAAATAGGATTACTCCATTGCCTTACACCAACACGAAAAGCAAGCCTACAAACAGTACTCATCTTCAGCCAACTCATCAGCACAGGTCCAAGACTCGACCCACAGAGGACCAAGACCAAAGCAAACCCAAGGCTTCTGCTCTTTTAAACTCTAACCAGAGTCACAGCCACAAATCTAGACCTAAGCCTAACTTTCATCCAAGTTCTAAACAGCTCTCTGAGGCTCCCAAAGCCAAACACACATCACATTTAGAGCAAATCCAGAGTAGCAGATCCAACCACAACTCCAACCACAAGCCCAGGCCTTCATTTCAATCCAGTTTACAATATAGCCCCACAACAGCTAAGCACTTAATTCCCACTAGTCGTGAAACCAACCGTGATCATAGTTCCCAATCTACCTCTAAAGGTGTTACTAAATCTAATACTGGGTTGAACTCTAGATCAACACCCAGCCTTAAACATAGGGCCAAGTCTTCTGAGGCTACAGCGCCAAACTCTGTGCATGTTGACCTTACAAAAACAACACAAAAGAAACCCCAGTCCAAGGAACAGGAGGTGGAACACAGAGGAGATCATTTGACCCAAGCAGAGGGGAGGAAACACGAGAGAAAGGAGGACAGACATCAGGAAAAACAACCAGGGAAACAGGAGAGAAAGGAAGACAGGAGGCTGGCGGAGGAGCAGCTACTGAGACGTCCCTGGATCCAGAGTTCGGCAGAAGAGGAGGAGGAGGAGGCAGAGGAGGAGGAGGGAGTGATAGAGAGGCAGAGGAGGAGAGAGGAGCCTGCAAGAGGGGAAAAGAGGAGGGGGAGGGAGCAGCAACATAGACGCGAATGGCAAACAGTCCAGGCCAAACAGAGACTGCCTACCAACACCGAGCGACACCGCATTCAAGACAACTCACACCACCAGGGAAGGACAAAAAAGGGAGGGAGAAGTGAGGAGGAGAGAGAGTTACAGCAAGACCCATCACCTCCTCCGTCACGTTCCCCAAGCCCTCACAGACCATCCTCCTCGCCCTCTGCCTCGCCTTCTTCAAATTCAGATTCAGAATCGGAATATCAGGCTCCGATCACTAAAGTACCAGCAGACTCCACCTCTCACAAGAGACTCCCCAAGAGAGGGCAACAAGGCCCAGGCAGGCCTGACGCCAACAGGCCGAAGGTGGTGCACCCCAGAGGACCATCCTCAGGTAATCCAAGTGAGGGGCAGCAGAGTGAGGGGAAGCAAAAACTCTACACCCTGGTCCCGTTCGGGCGTGGTGAACAAGCTACAGCGCCTTCCCAGCGAGGGCTTAGAAATCTGGTGGTGCAGATAGACCTCTGTCTTCTCAAAAGGGTCCCGGACAGCACTACTAGTTCCACTGTTAAAAAACCCTCCTCCTCCTCCTCCTCTTCATCAACCAAGGATAAGCAAAGAGAGGCTATGAAACACCTTTACGTCCCTGAGACTGTGACGAAAGACAGTAAAAGGAAACGCAAGGTAGACAACATGCATATTTACCCTCTTCTCTGTTGAATTTGATGTGTACGTTTGCATGCATAAATATGAAAGCAATGATACAGGCTTGTTCTTCAAAGCATGCGGATGTGTGTTTGTGTGTGACCAGTTGGAGAATGGTGTGTCACAAAGTGAAAGCAAGAGGACTGTTCCGTATGCAAATGACCTCTCAGGCCACACAGAGTCTTCATCTCACACAGCTGAGCGCAACTTTGTGACCGAGACCACACACAACGGGTGAAAAGACAACTAAACACACCACTTTGTCTCACATACACGTGTGCAATCATACTGTATACACAAATACAATAAGCATATTTATATTTACACCCCATGTGCGTTTGTGTACGTGCAGGTACTTGGAGGAGTACTTGGACAGCAAGAGGCCGTTGTCTCCCCTGTCTCCCCTGTCTCCACTGTCCGACAGCCTGGAGTCCACCAAGCCTCCCCTCAAAACAAAGACTTCAGAGCAGCATCATGTCCATGTCCACAAAAACAGAGACAAGAATAGAGATTCTGCTATAAAGGTGATACAACTAAAGCACTTGTTTGGATCATCCCAACTTCATTCCTCACAGCCTTTTGGTTTATTTCACCTCTTTTTCTTCACCTGTGCCCTCAGCCCAAGATGGAGGTGGAATGTGTCAAAGTGTCAAGACAGCCCCAACCACCACTCGAGTCCTGGGGCCCTGCAGGACACAGGGGGACCGTGCCAAACAATGAAACGTAAGCATCACTGCATAGCCCGCATTGCTTGATGTTTGTTAGATCCTAGTCTGAATCAACAGAATTACATTTCCAGGATAATTGTCTGACATCCGGCGCCAAACTCTCTCAAACTCTGTTCGCTTTGGAAAACAATAACAAACTTCGAGCTAGCAAGCTACACGCTGAAAATTGCAAATTTTTAAGAAAACTTGGATCGTGCAGTAAGGCCGGCCTGCTTGGTTCTTTTAGGGATTGATTGTAAAGATTTACAAAGAATATGTTTTATGGCAATTACTATCTAATGGCGTTTTTCCATTACATGGTACCTGCTCAACTCAACTCGACGCACTGTGCGTCCGTTTTCCATTGCAGATTTTAGTACCGCCTCAGCGTGGCTGGTCGTCATAGCGGCGCAGCAGTAAACTGCCGTGACCTAACGCGACACACACACAGAACGTCGAAGGTGTGTTGTTGTTGCCACAACCAGAAGACACATTTTGCTGGAGGCAACAAAAAAACTAAACTAAACTAAACTAAACTAAACTATTTAAAAATGGCGGGTTTGTTCAGGACACCCCCCTCTGTCGCTTTCACGTCACCTTTTGGTATCGCCTCAGCTCGCTTGGAACCTCGACTGAGGTGGTACTAAAAAAAGTACCTTTTAGCAGGTATCAGGTACTTTTTTTCGTAATGGAAAACCAAAAAAGGCGCGTAGAGTCAATGCGAGTCGAGCAGGTACCACGTAATGGAAAAGCGCCCTAACTGGGACGTTTTGGGACCGATTGGTGGGATTGCAATGGGCGAAGTACACACGGCGATACACTGGTGAAAGCAAATTATTTTTAACCATGTATCCAGCTGATTTAAATAGCTCACATTACTGTATTTTGTAATCAGTTAACTTTAGTTTGTATGTGGCATTTTCTTTTGCGGGGTACAAATGTTCCACCAAAACAAGTTCCTTCCCGAGACTATTTTTGCAGAGCCACCGTCATTGCGTCCGGAGCTTAGCGCTGCCCAAGACGATGTAATTGGTTTGAAGAAATGCAAACAACGCAGAGGTTTTTTTTCTCCTATCCCAGAATGTATGTGTGGTGTAGCCAGACCTTACTCCACAGCGTTGTGGAGATAGGTCTGGCAATGCAAGACTAGTTTGATACACACTCACCAGACTGTCTGTTGTGACTTACTGGTGACAAAAAAAACACTACAACTGCACTGTACTCATTTTTTTGTATTTCTGTTCATCTTAGTCCGCACCATGCTGAGTACTACTTACATGAAGCTAAAAGGATGAAGCACCGTGCCGATGCAATGGTGAGTCCTTTATCTTTAACTGCATATAAATTGTCGACAGTTAAGCAAAACTGGGATGTTTTACAATCATTGAAGAAATACTCTGACATTTCTGGGGAAATACAACCACTTGCTTTTTGACTTGGAGTAAGATGAGACGTTTGGCAACATTTTAATGTCTGTGTTCACTAAGCAAGGACACAAAATTTTATTGACACGGTACATTTGTTTTGAGGGAAGATACAAAGTGCTTCACAGAGTAACATATATATATATATATATATATATATATATTTATATATATATACATACAATATATGTATACACTTGGTCAACCAGAAAGCCTCCTTCACGTAACCTATACTTTTTGATAGGTTCCTATTGGATAAGCAAGTCAGAGAGGTATTGTGAAACAAGGTCATATAGGGCTTTAAAAAAGAGAAGTCATTTTTGTTCTTTTTCTTAGAATTACTTAGAATTTTGTAATCAAGTAGTCAGCCTACAGCCTTTTAGGTAGACCAGCAAGGAGGATGCTGCATGAGTCTAACAAACATAAGATACATTCAGCCATTTCACCCTGTGTGCAGTTTTTGTGCTAAGCTGGGCTAAACACCTCCTGGATAAATCTCTCTACTGCACAGAGCTGAAGTACTTTTCAGCTAATTCCTGCTTGTTTTAGACACTTAAGGCAACAATATTACAATATGCAAGTATTGATTTAATATTTACTCTCAATATTAGTTAAATGTTGGATTTCTTATTTCCAGGTGGACAAGCTGGGGAAGGCTGTGAATTACGTTGATGCTGCTCTCTCCTTCATGGAATGTGGGAAAGCAATGGAGGAAGGGCCACTAGAGGCAAAGTCTCCTTATACCATGTACTCAGAGACAGTGGAGCTTATTAGGTATACTGCATAATCATGCAAAAACAAAAGCAAGTAATTTGGATTTGAGAGACAAACAGACACTCACAGATACATATACATGAACTGCAGCTCCATTTTAACAGTGCTGTGTCTTAAGGTACGCAATGAGGCTGAAGAGCCACTCTGGCCCTGGGGCGAGACAGGAAGACAAACAGCTGGCGGTTCTGTGGTGCGTATGTCATTTCCTTTGTTTACGCCACATCTATCATCACTCTGAAGGACCTGTACTTTGAGGATGATTTGTGGTCCGTCTGAGTCTCCTTGACATGTGCTTGTGTTGTCCACAGTTTCCGGTGCCTTGCCCTCCTTTACTGGCAAATGTTTCGTTTAAAGAAGGACCATGCACTGAAATACTCCAAAGTTCTGCTGGACTACTTTAAGGTATATCTAAAAAAATAAAATTAAAAAAAGTCTGAGGTTCCATTTACATAGAGACATTAACATAAAGTACATTTTATTGTCCTTTCAAGTTTTTGGTAGAATGTAAACATTTGGGTTTGGATGACTTGTTTATGGTGTCATTACAGACTTCTCCCAAAGTGCCTTCTACACCACCCTGTTGGAGTGACTCTGGGAAGTAGGTGGATGATTACTTCTTCATATTACAGGCTCTCTGTTCCATTAGCTTGCATTCCAGCCACTGAACATTCATTGATCACCACCACTTTGTGTACGTGTTTTCACTTTCAGGGGTACAGAAGGACCCCCTTCTTCACTCTCACCCGATGCCAAACACCTTGGACGGGGTTCACACGGGGGCAGCGCCTTCTCCTCTGTCATAAGCATTCCCCAACGTATCCACCAGATGGCAGCAAATCACCTGAACATTACCAACAGTGTCCTGTACAGCTATGAGTACTGGGAGGTGGCGGACAACCTCGCACAGGAGAATAAAGGTACACAGACACATCCAATGTTTGAGATGGATTTACATGAAAATAAGCCACATTGTGTCAAACAAAGATGTTTTAAGAGCACTGTCTGTCTTCCTTTTTCATTACAGAGTTCTTCAACTACTTGAATACGTTGTCTGGGCCATTGACTCTTCACAGTAGCATTGCTCACGCTGTCCAGTACACCAGACAGGCTCTTCAGTGGATACGCATTAGTGCCAAACTTAACTAACGACGGAGAGGATTTACTGTAACCTGCCCACTGGATCTCCAGGTCTTGTTTAGAAGAGACAAAACTCTGGATCTCTATGCAGCTGACAGGACAGCACTGATACCTACTGAGCTGTGTGAAATGGAGTTGGATGAAATCCCATGGAGCCTGATCATCCTCATAGGATGTTGGGGTGCTTACTGTGTGCAAAACCTTCTGAAGGAGCAGTCTTTTAACTTCTCACAGATGAACTACATGCACCTTATTCCTCATCATTGGATTAATCTGAAGAGTTGTGTGTGCTATGGATTTGAAGTCTCTAATCTTTTGCCAAATGTCCCACAGTGACAGGACTCTCATACAGTACAGTTCCATGTGCATCTTCAAACTTTTCATACTTCAGATTTAATTATTAACCAGTAGACTGTTTCTCTGCTGCCAAAACAGGAAAAGATGCTAAAAAAAAACTAGACCAATCAATCATATACCACTTTCTCTAAAGTAGGAAATGTGTCTGCATCTTTTTCTAATGAAGGTTTTAATGACTCTTCTTTTTAAATATTTTGTATGTGTTTTTACTGTGCAATATTTGATGGATTATCTGTTTTTAGAAAAAAAATAAAAAAGAACAATAACCGGAGAAATAAAAATGTTGGTTAGTTTAGTTGCCAACATCCAATGTCCCTTTTATGCAAATGTTATTTTTGTCCCTGTTTTGAGTATTGAGTATAATATAATTTAATGAATAATGAAATTGAAGAGGTCACTTACTTTTTGGTACGTGTATTGTCTTAGGTCTAGTTCAGGAGTATTAATTTTAAATGTCAAGCTTCTTACAGTATGAGTGACACAGGTAACACAGCATCACTATCAGGTGATAATCTTTTACCTCTAATTTTGGTTATCTTCCATGTTTTTAGCCTAGAAATCTAGATGCACCCTAGCGGCAGAAAATTTAATTTGCAGCCACTTCTTGGTGTGGGTCTGGCTTGTCAGGCTACCATGTTTTAACTGAAGGTTTACAATGTTATCTGTGAGTCATGACCTTCAAATCATCAGCCCAAAGACCTCTTAAAAACCAGGATGTTTTGTTTCACCCTGTGAAAGAGTCAGCTAGACAATCAAACTGAATTTCTGTTTTATTTTCATTCATTTTCTTTAAATTATTTGAATTGCTCAACAAATAAAATATGTGGGCAGTGATTCAGAGCTATGAAATTGTGACATTTTTCAGATACAGGCATGCACACAGTCTTTGATTCTGAGACTTTTGCATAATTATTGGTAATTGTTTATGAACAAGGATGCCCCAAATACACAAAGTGATCCCATGGCCCCCTGTGCCTGCAGCATACCTGGTCTCTAAAAACACAATGCACATCATTCTCCCTGAGAAACACTCAGCCATCAATGTTTGGGAGAAGCATCCCACTGAATATCCTGCTCTTATTGTCTCACAGTGTTTATTTTTTTATTTCATGATCATAAACTTTGTAGGCAGGGTGTTAAATCAATCATTCATGTGTTAATATATTGATGCATTAGTCTTGGAAAGGAAGAGGATCCTAGGTTGTACTGTCTCTCTGGCTTTATTTCTATCACTATACACACAAACACACTACAGTCTAATGACAGAGTGTGAGTCAGACTCATTAGTCGGCCCAGTTGTGCAGATCTCCCTTTCTCTCTCTCTCTCTACACACTCACACATTCATCAATCACTCTCTGACTATCCATCACTGCAACCATACTTCCTGCTACACCAACACAGCCTCAAGTCGCGCATGAAACTTCAGCATCCGATGTCTGGTACCATAGCAACAGAAACCAACCAATAAGGGGGCTCTTCGGGCCAAGACAAACCTTAGGTCAATAGCATCTTGGTGTTTTTGATTCTGTGAAATGGGGTTTGTTGCAAACTAATCTAATTTTCATTCCCTGTATTATTACCTACTTTATTCCACTGTCCTTAATTTAAAGATAACTGTTATGTAGGCTACAATTAAGTATGCCTATATGCCATTTGATTTAACATCAAGTAAATCAACCAATGTCTTCATGCTCTTTGCAATTTACCCTTTGTTGTCTAAAAAGCTAGATCATTCATGTGTCAATTAGTCTAAGTCAAATCAGGCACTGATGTACAAAAAATGCTCAGGTTGTAGCCTGCCGTTTCTGTCTGCATGACCTTATTTTACTCAATGATAATTTAATTCGTTCAATGAGCTGCTGACTAACGTAGACATGCACAGAAGCCGTGACAAGTGACACAAGAAGTGTGCTATTTTTTTTGGGAAGACTGTAGCCAACGTGGTTATTATTGTCTGCGGACCACCATGATTACAGCCTGCCGTTACGCTGCTGGCTCGTTCAATCTGCACGTGCCTCTGCGTCACGGCCGTCAGTGTCTGTATGGCAGGCCGTCTGAGGACAACCCTGCTCGGAGCCAGACAGTACAAATACCTGATCGACTGTCTACCGCAGGAAAGCGGGAGGTGTGGGCGCCCTGTGAACACAAAACATCCTGACTTAAGCCGCAGGGACAAATTTTAAAAGGTGAACAACCGGTCAAAGTGCGATAACCAACGGTTACTTCTACATCGAAAAGCTTCACACCAACGCTGGTCGTGTCGAGTAAATCGGTGCGGAGTGGGTGGTTTAAAACTGTACCAAGCTTCCAAGAGATATTTTATACAGTCAGTTCATGTGACATGCACTCAGTAGCATAGACAGTAGCCCGCATAGGCTAGGGGATTGCAAAATTACAAATCCCACTATGGCCACGCCAAGACCCGCCCTACGAAGCAGCTCGATTGGTTGGGGTTAGGCATTTCAACTCGAGTGGTTAAGGTTAGGGTTAGTGGATTGGTCAGGGGATAGGACCTATGGACGCCTGGCCAATAGTAGTGTGTGAATGTTGTTGAAGGGCGGGTCTTGGCGTGGCTATAGTGGGAAAAGAAATATCGCAGCCGGGTTGAGCTGCTACCATTGGCTGCTACAAGTGAACCGGAAATTCGGCTTATTTTGTTTTTGAAAATAAAATACAGGTGTTTTTGCAAAATAGTAACATTTCTGAACTCAACTAGCCAAAGGGGAATGGTCCAACCAAAATATATGTACACAAATATACACAACTATACGTATGTTTTTTTTCTCTCAAATTTCTAGCTACGTCTAACAAAAGACCATAGCATTATTGGTATTTAACAGTTAGAGTTCAGCCGATGATGATGTCTTACTTGTGTTATGTAGAAACAATATAACATATTTATATAGATTTATATTCATATATAAATATATATATATATATATATATAAATTTCATATCATTTTTGTTTTCCAATTTTTTACGAAAGTGTCAAAGTGTATTTAGCTGTCTAGACTCAGTTTCTACATTAACACCTTTTTGGTTATCCAAGCTTTGTGCCAGTTGACTTCAATAGGAGTAGAAGAAAGCTATGTCTGATGACCTAACGTACACATTTACTATGGCAAAGACCTACTGCCTGCAGGACAAGCACTATGTGTTTGATAACTCATTAATGTTATGTTGTTTTGCTCTTAAACCCAACATTTTCTCCACAAAATGTTATGACAGTCTATTCAACACACTCACACACCTATACAAAAGTTTACATTTTCATCGTATGTTTTATTTTGAAATTTTCTCCGGAACTACTATGTTTCGCCTTCTTCGCTTGACGCTCACTGAGGAAAAAGGAAAGCAAAGGGATCAGGCGGTAGAAATGGAGAGCAAAAGGACTGGGGTGGAGAGAGAGCGAAAATGTTGAAGAGACATGGTGTGGCAACAAGACAAAATAAGGGGATATCTGTCCACCAAAAGGGCTTCTCTGAATAACAAAGTCAAGGTTGAGGAGTCGAGCTAACGTTAACTGTCTGGAGGATTTTGATTTCGCTTTGCTTTGGTCCTACCGCGTAATCAGTGCGCACTCAACGTTTGTGTTGGTCTGTAGCTATCTGCAGAGAGAAGTCTGTGGCGAACAACCCAGTCTGACAGAATAAAAGGTAAAAGCGAGTGACTTCTGTTACAATCACTCAGGAATGTTGTTTGTTTACAGATTAACACCGTACTGAAGTTCCAAAGTCATATAACGTTACTGTGTCTTTTGTTTGCGAGCTAATTTTGGCAGCATTGTTAGCGAGTGCAGTCAACACACTTATACCCGTATTTTTGCTTGCTTGAATTGACATGATATTACAGTCGTGCCATGGCGCAGCGACATGCACGATTAATTAGCAAAGCAGAGTGGCTAGGCTACGTGACAAAGTGCCACATGGGGCTCTGTTGTAACCTACCTGTCAATGGCAGAAGACCTGCCCGACAACGCTGAAGTTGGCTTCCGATTCGCAGCTTCCGATTCGGCAGTTCAGCGCTGTGGAGAATAGGTCTGGCAATGCGAGAAACATAACGTTAACTTACAATGCTGAGCGACTGATCCTCCGTTTTTAGCACATTTTACTGTTGTGCAAGCGTGTTTGACATTTTAGGTAAAGCATTAAAGCTGTCTGCAATCCACTTTGAGATTTGGGAAAGCTTTATTATATTTGGGAAAATCTAATAAAAGGGATATTTCATTGATTTCTTCACATGTATATCCACCACTATACCTAGAGCAGGACTACAGTATCCCAGAGAGACTAAATATTCTTTAAAACACAGTGAAGTCTCGTGAAGACCTGCCCGGGCATGCCTTTGGACACAAAGCTGAGCATAAAACCAATATCATAACATTTATGCTGAATAAACATTACACCACAATAATAAATGCACAACACAACTGCCATAAATGTTAGTTGTTACCAGTGTCACTGTTTGTCTGCACCTGAGAAACCTTTGTAAACTAGCAAGAAAACATCACTCAGTAATTGTTCACTTCTCAAAAGTGTATTTGCCTTATTAGTAAGTTGGTAATTAAAATGACACACCTTTATCTGATTAGTGTTGACATCCAGCATCATTTTAGGATGTATGGAAAGCTATTTATGTGTGTCATAAATAAAGTAGTCCGTGGCTCCTCTAAATAGTTTTATAAATAACCTAAGCAATTAATTAAGCACTAAACTTTTTGCAGTCTGGTGTCTGAGCTCAGCTTTGCCTCGTATGACTGAGTACTGATGAGTAACTCCTCTTGTGCTGCTTTCAGGTAGCTCAGTATGAGCCGAGATGGATGGACAAAGAAGAGAGCCAATGACAGTGGTGACAATGGTTGGGCTGAAAGTGTGAGTATCTCTCATGTCATCATAATTAACAATGTAAAGCAGAAATAAACCCAATATGAGGACATGCTCAATCTAAAAAGGAAAACAGTAGGCTATATGACTGTCGGAGAAGTGTAACCTTAAGGTAGATAGATAGGCAGCTGAATGGGCAGTTGTTCAGAGTACTGTGTTAAGAGTAAAAAATGCAGTGGAATAAAATGTATTATGTATCTGTTCTTCACTCCCTGCTATTTCATTATGACAGCTAAGAGCCTGAAGCAGATAGTCACTGTCTAATTAGGTAAAGGCTAGACTGCCGGGCAAAGCTTTAACGCAACTGTGAGAGCTGCATTTAGCCATAGCCAACATCTCATAACAACAGTAATATCACCATAGCATGACTGTAATTAGGCAGTGTCTCTGTAACTGAAGAAGACAATTATTTTTTGTGTGTGCCCCTATTTAAATGTCATATACACTGATATTCTATGTACCACCCATAAAAGAAAATGCACATGGTGTGCAAGCGTGTTGGATAACAGCAGCATTTAAAAAAATATATATATATACACATATTGAGTTTAATCTTTATACATAAACTTAAAAAAGTGTTGCTTGGTGACGGAAGTAGATATACTGTACCTTATTCTAAGAGAAGGCATTGTAATATTCATACCAGCATATCAAGACTGTAGTTCTGTCTCACTGCTCTCCTTTGTGTTTATAGGGCGGCTATATGGCTGCAAAAGTTTCGAAGCTGGAAGAGCAGTTTAAACTCGATGCCCCCAGAGAGAAACAAAAGGATGGTTCATGTTCCAATATTTTTAGCGGTGTGGCCATCTATGTCAATGGATACACAGGTAACACTGCGCTGCAGTACTAATGTAAAAAAAATGTAAACGTTCTTTTACTTCCTTTCAGGTCATGGTTTTATGTGATAACTGCATCTATTGGTCTTTTGTGATGTGGTCTGCAGATCTATAAGTAGGAATTTTGTCTGATATTGTGATGTTTTTGTGTCTTTTTGGTTTACTGTTTTATTGGTTGCCTCTGAGCAGAGCCAAGTGCAGATGAGCTACGCAGACTAATGATGTTGCATGGTGGCCAGTTCCACATGTACTACTCTCGCTCCAAGACCACCCACATCATCGCCAATAACTTGCCCAACAGCAAAATTCAGGAGCTCAAAGGGGAAAAGATCATCAGGCCAGAGTGGATCCCCGACAGGTGTGTTCAGTGGGAATTATCTTGCTCATTTAATACCATATTGTTAAATATTAGCTGAAAATCCTTGTGTTAACTTTGTCATTTGTTTGAAACAGTATCAAGGCTGGGCGTCTCCTGCCTTACTTCCAGTACCAGCTGTACACTAAACAGAAAGGCCCACTCTTCCCTGGCACGATTCTGCGCCAGACGTCAGAGATAGCAGGACCCAGCCATGGGCTGCTTCAGCCGAGCGTCCATCAAAAGCTTCATCTGCCACAGGACAGCATTCAGCACTCGGTACTCAACCATGAGCAGTCCACATCCAACTCTGTCCCTAACCCCAGCCACAGTGGACTTTACCAAGGCAACATCCAACCTCAGTCCATCCAGCAAAGTTCTGCAGTTTGCTTTATTAACCAACAACCAAGTCACTTAGCATCCACTTACCTCAATACAGATCCCAGACACAGAAGCCCTTTGCACACCCACCTGCTGTCTAACCCAAGCCCCACAAAGCACCCACACAAGCCCCAACAGTCTGCTGTTCAAACAGCTCATTCTAATCTCCAGCATCAAAGAGCTAGCCAACCACAACCTCAGAACAACTCTTCTTGCAACAGTGCCCGGAGTGGCTGCAAGGAAGTGGAAATAAAAATGTGAGTATACATTATTATTATTATTATTATTATTATTATTATTATTATTATTTAAAACTTAAATGAGAGATTACAAAGTTTTGCACACACAATTGGAACATCTTGTTACATTAATATTGATTAAGACATCTCTTCTTCAACTTTTGATCTCACAGAAACAGATTATTACAGACCTCATTGGACGTGATGAGCCCTTCAAAAATGAATGAAATACAAGATTATGGCAAAGGAGATCCTCTCCCGCAGGTGGTGAAGGAAGCACATCTGACAAATGGACACACTCACCTTGTTAATGGTGCCTTAAAGCCAGAGGCCCTGTCTCCTGTTACAGATGAACACTCTGTTGACAATGAACGGCCTCCATGCAGAGTCAAGAGTTCAGATGATAAACCTCAGAGTCCTCCAGTACAGTTTCAGAGCAAACCTGACCCTTATGAGTTTCCCCATAGTCCTCCAAAACAATCTGACCAGTCTCCTGTCTTTCTAAAGCAATCCAATTCACATGGAGCCAATGAGCAGAGACCTAAACCTCCACCACCCACCTACCAGGAGGCTATAAAAGCCACTGAAAGCCACCTACTCCCAAAACCGCTCCAGCAATCCCGTCAAGTTGATTCAAATCCGGAAAAGACTCTGTCACCCGCATCTCGCTCTCTTTCACATACTCCAATTCGACTGAACGGAAGTCACCACAATGCCTTTTCGTCTGACCCTGCCTCACTTAACACAACCAACGTAACAGCCAAACCGGATCCTCCCACTGAAAAGGCTTTAGCACCATCTAAGTCGTCAGCTCAGCTGCTGGCACAGACAGGCGGTTTGATCTCTGAGTTCTACTCTCACTCACGTTTACACCAGATCTCCACATGGAGGTCCAGCTTTTCAGAGTATGTCAATGAACTGCACGGGAAGCGAAAAGCAGTGGGAGGGGCCTCCTTTCCTGGGAAAGACCGACTGAGGAAATCTGTGGCCCAGCGCTCAACAGACAGTCGAGGTAGGAAAGGAAGGATCACTGTTGCTTTTCCCTGTAAAAAGAAAAGCAGCTATTTATTTTAGTTTTTTTTGTTAAAGAAGGGTAAATTTAGGTGACTACACAGTCCGAGATGCATACCTCATAACTCCAACTTCTCCTGTTCAAATTTAGACCAAGACATTAGTGATATTCATTCTCGCAATGTGTCCTGTTGCCCTCGACTGTAAAGTGTCAATAAATGCTAAAAACATTTTTTTTTTTTTTTTTTTTAAAAGGTGTCTCATCGTGAATAAGCAAACCAGCACCATAAGGCCTAGGAGTACATGTTCTATTTCTAAAAGATTAACAAAATGTTCTCTCTGGGATCATCGTCTGTGTCCCTGCTAATTTACAATGTACTGATGTTGCATGTGTGGCCCGTTTTAAACTAGATTTAGATGCTCATGTTCATTTGTGATTTGGAAAACGTTCTCTGACGATCTTGTATGTATTTATTTGTGTGGTCAGGAACGTCCGCACCCACAAGTGTTAAATCTTGTATTCTTCATGTGGACATGGACTGCTTCTTTGTGTCTGTGGGGATCCGACATCGGCCAGAGCTTAGAGGTAAGGCGCCTTTTTTTCTGTTTTAAATTGTGTGCTGCTAGTGAAACGTGTGGATGATATGCACAGGCACGTGCTGCATAGAATAGTCTCATCCATCCAGTCTGTGCTCCTGGTTGAGTTCATGGTTGTCTCGCAGGGAAGCCTATAGCTGTGACCAGTAATCGTGGACAGGGCAGAGTGCCCCTGAGGCCCGGGGCCCACCCTCAGCTGGAGCAGCAGTACTACCAGAGGAAACATACTCATCCACAACCTGGTGAGGTCGTCATACTCAACCTGTTTGTCATTGAGCGTGCTGACCTTGATTTTCCATAGGCCTGGCTCCGTGTGTTTCCTGTATTTTCCCGTACATGTCGTACTTTAACATGCCTGCCTAAGTGTACCCTTGTTCTGCCTCTCAGAGAGGGCAGATGAGGATCTACACAGAAGTCCTTCACAAGAGAGTCCTGACTCCCATGCTAACGGAGTGGACCAGGCTGCTGCCACTCTCTCAATGGCAGAGATTGCATCCTGCAGTTATGAGGCTAGGTAAGATATAATCACACACTTGTGGGCTTTTCATTTATATTAAACAGCACAAATGTCTGTATTTTGTACTAACCGGAATTGGTTTTCTCTCACAGGCAGGCTGGTGTGAGAAACGGGATGTTTTTTGGCAAAGCAAAACAGCTGTGTCCCTCGCTGCAGTCTGTCCCATATGATTTTGAGGCCTATAAAGAGGTGGCTCTCACCATGTATGAGACTCTGGCAGGGTAAGAAGAACCTTCCTCGTCAATTTTGAAATCACTTCCCTCTTGGTTACATTAAAAATGACCTAAAGCACACCTTCTCATTTATTTGTTTTTTTTGCAGTTACACCCATGACATTGAGGCTCTGAGCTGTGACGAAGTGTTGATAGACGGTTCTGCTCTGCTAACTGAGTTGGGCACCAACCCAGAAGATCTGGCTAGTGCAATCAGAGCAGACATCAAGGAGAAAACCGGATGCTGTGCTTCAGTGGGCATGGGTGAGTTTGTCTTATAAATGTAAAATACATCAAGCCAGCATTCCTGTTTTAACAAACTCCGACTGACTCATCCGTTCAGGGTCCAACATCCTGTTGGCTCGGTTGGCGACCCGTAAGGCCAAGCCAGATGGCCAATACTTCTTAAAGTCTGAAGAAGTGGATGATTTTATCAGGGACCTGCCAGTGACCAGCTTACCAGGTAGATACAGCACCACCTGCTAGTCACGGCTGTCAGCGTACAGTCTTTCCTGTGGTAAATATTTGATCAATTTTTCATTTCTTTTTTCTAGGCGTTGGGACTGTTATGGGCAGAAAACTGGCTGCTATGGGTGTGAGGTCATGTGGGGACCTCCAACAGGTGTCTCTGTCTCAGCTGCAAAAGAAGTTTGGACCCCGGACCGGACAGACCCTCTTCCGCTTCTGCAGGGGGCTAGATGACCGACCTGTCCGCTACGAGAAGGAAAGGAAGTCCGTCTCAGCTGAGATGAACTACAACATTCGCTTTACTACGGTTACTACTACTTTCTTTCTCCTGTTCCATCTCTTCTTTCTTATCTTCCCTGCATTTCCCATCTATTTCTCAAACCCTCTTGTCCCCCTACCTCTGTGATCAGGTTGATGAGGCAGAGTCTTTCATGACTAACTTGTCCATGGAGGTGCAAAAACGTTTACAAGAAGCAGGGCTGCGGGGACGCAGAGTTACCCTTAAGGTCATGGTTCGCAAGGTTGGAGCACCACTCGAATCTGCTAAATACGGCGGTCATGGCATATGTGATAACTTAGCCAGGTAGGAAAGAAACTATCATCTGTGTATGTTACGGGTTGATTGATAATGTCCTCTATGCATTGCTTATCCATATTATTGTCTCTCTGTAGACTCATTTGTTTTTATCCGTCTCCTTTTTTGTCAGGACTGTGATGCTCGCTCAATCCACTGACAGTGGTCAGCTGATAGCCACTGCAGTCATCAAGCTGTTCCACGCCATGAAGTTGCAGGTTCAGGACCTGAGAGGAGTCGGCATCCAGGTTCAGCTTCTTGACGGACATCACTCTGTCCCCCAGGACTCTTCGGGCCCCGGGACACGCTCCATCAAAGAAATGTTGCTAGGCCGGGGAAGCGCAATATCCAGTCACGGGGGTTTGTGTAAAGCCTTTGTGTTTCAGTTTATTTATGTGTTGTTGTCTGTTAAATCAGTTGAGTTCAGCATCAATGTTACAGATGCTGCTGACAACAACACACATCAGGAAAAGGCTTCCTCAACCACAGGCCCATCATCTCGCTCCTCTCCAGGTCCTCTGTCCTCTCCCGAGCCGGTCCCAGGGACCAGCAGAGACCAGCAGGCATGCAGACAAACTCCAAAACATTCTCGAGCCCGTCTCAACTTTAGCATTGAGGTTCCCTCCCCTTCACAGGTAGGGACTTGAAGGGCATGTCTAATAGATCAAACGAGCTGAACAGTTGAATGTTTTCAACAACTCTGATTTCTTTACGATATCCAAGGTGGATCATTCTGTGTTGGCGGCGTTGCCTGCAGATCTCAGAGAACAAGTGGAGCAGTCATGGACTAATCGGGATGGGAGAGCAAGTAACCGTCGGTCACCCAGTCCACGGCCCGCTGCTCCTCTTCCACAGCCTCCATCTCGTCCTCCTGTCTCTGGTCCTGCACTCTACACTCCACCCGTTGGCACATTGCTTCTACAGATTCCAAACCAGCCAGACAGTCCAGGAATTGTGCTGGAACTACCAAACTTTTCACAGGTAAGGATGCAAAGGTTTGAGATTTTGCCTTTTGTAGATAATCCATAAATCTGTCAAAAGCCCAAGTTGTCGCAGAGAAATGTGAACACTTATTACGGTCGGTGTAGGTTAAAAATATCAACACATGTAATCCTTAAGAGCAGGGGTCTTCAACGTTTTTTAAGCCAAGGACCCCTTAACGGAAACAGAGACGGATCAGGGACCCCCTACTACATATATTGTATAAAATAAAGTTGTATATTAAACTGGGCCTACAATAACTTTTAGGGCAGCCTAAAGCCTTTATAGATACCTATTTTTGCATAGAATACTAAGCTATTCAAGCTATTAAAATAGCCTAATAATTGTTGGCATGATTTTATGAATTATTTTATAAATCATGATGTGGAACAGTTAATCCTTTGGGATGAACTGTATCTGTGCTACCTTAGTGACTACCTTACCTATACGGCCCAGTAAGCCTATCATCAGTGTGGATTTATGTTAGCTAATAATATGTTGGAATCATGTTAAGACTTTTACTTTTTTTTTTTTAAATGTTCAAAAATTAACAATAATTTAGAGGCCCCCCTGCAATGACTCTGAGGACCCCTTAGGGGTCCCGGACCCCCTGTTGAAGATCCCTGCTTAAGAGGCACCTTTTATTCGAAGGGCAAACGTTTTTCTCCAAATGAGCATATTAGTCCCCAATTATATAAAGCTGATTTTATTGTTTGTCACTAGACGTTTTATTTGATTTAGTCTCTCGGCTTTCTGACTGCAGGTTGATCCGGACGTATTTGCTGCCCTTCCCAAAGAGCTCCAGGACGAACTGAAGTCTTCCTACAACCGCGCAACAAATGTCCAGCCCCAGGCAAAAATATGTAAGTCCCCAGGTGAATTAGTTTTGCTTGTTTTTTCTACTATTATCAGCTTGCATATTCTTTTTATCTTTTGTTTTTCCTCTTGGTTTCTCAGCAGTGGAGCAGAAGAATCCACTGTTGCAGCTAAAACAGTCA
The DNA here is from genome assembly GCF_010015445.1 of Perca fluviatilis. Classification (NCBI taxonomy): domain Eukaryota; kingdom Metazoa; phylum Chordata; class Actinopteri; order Perciformes; family Percidae; genus Perca; species Perca fluviatilis. Next base: position 21,482,764 of record NC_053123.1, on the reverse strand, counting down.
GGACTTGGAGTTGGAATTGGTCGGGTGAAGCGGCGCTACAAGAGAAAAAATGCCGTGAGCCCTGTTAAAAAAGGTCCTTCCCCTCTAAAGAGGCGTCACACAACTAACAGCCCAGCCAAAACCCTACCACCTCCTATGAAATCACGGGAAACAATAAACATATTAAAGGTGAGCCAAAGAACAGTTCCATATATGTTGATAATGGCAGCATGTGAAGATATACCCTTTTTTGCAAGTTTGTACTCCAAGTAACCTGTCCAGCTCACACCTGTTTTCCCTTCCCAGAGTGAAAATTGTCCCTCCACATCAACCTCAAAACCAGACATCCCAGAGTCTCTGTCCAAATTCATTCCTCGCCCTTCTCCAGTATTGGCCGGAGCCTATAACCTGACGGACATTAAAACCCTCCTACGGGAATGGGTCACCACCATAACAGGTAGACGGTGAAGAACAGCTCTCTCAGAGTGCCTACTCATGCAGTTACTTATGTTGTATGTAATCCATTTAATCACTTCTTATTTTTTGTTAGAACCCATGGAGGAGGACATCCTGCAGGTGGTAAAATACTGCACTGATCTGATTGAGGATAAAGATCTGGAGAAGTTGGATCTGATTATAAAATATATGAAAAGGTAAGAACTGTACAGTTTAGCCACCTCCATTCCTCTACCTCACGCTCTTTCTTTTGTGTTTTTATTTATGTTGCCTTTTGATCTTTTCTCTGCAGGCTCATGCAGCAGTCGGTAGAATCTGTTTGGAGTATGGCTTTCGACTTCATCCTAGACAACGTGCAGGTGGTTGTGCAGCAGGCTTATGGTAGCACCCTGAAAGTAGTATGAAGAAGGAGGGGGTACTATTCTCTCTTTGTGTTACCATTGCACCAAGACTTTTTTGTTTTGCTACTTTCACATGGTCATCTGCAATACGAATTATGCTTATCCTTCTCAAGTTAATGTTCTCTGTGGCCTCCTGAGAGTGAGACACAAATTATTGACTCCACACACACACACACACATACACTACACACATACACACGCACACACTCAATATGAGAAAGTGTTACAAGAGCCATGACAGTATTTCATGAGATTTTGTACAGTTAATTATTTTCTGTATTGCTTTTTTAAGGGAAAAGTGAAACTGAGACAAACTGAAAGGCAGGAAATTAACTTAGAATCTACTCCCCAAAACTCAGAACAGTGATAAGCGTAGCAGCTTTTTGCAATTTCATCATTTTTCATATGGATTTCTTTTCTAAATAAACGTATGTGAAATTCTATATAAATAAAAACCTATTGCAGGCAGTGCTTAACTATTTGTTATACAAGCCAAGCCTTATAAGATTTTTAATTTCCTCCTGATGAGCGTTTTTCATCTGAAATAGCAGTTGACGTCTCCTTTGTGTTCCTAAGGTTTAAAATACACAGGCACATGTTGGGAGTTTCTTTTTCCATGTATGCAGTTAAATCGGTCTCGGTTTAAAATAATGACAGTGGTAAACACATCCATAATGTTTAAACGCAAAGCACCTTTTAGAGATTTTAGAATCAGTTAAGTCTTGTAGCACTCCTCAGACATCAGACTTATGATAATACCAGAAATGGTAGGATTAAAATGTCTTGTTTTTAATCAGTTTCTTTGGTGCTCCTGCCACTTGTACTGACATGTGAACTATCTACTACTGCTGTGTCACAAAAAAAAAATATATATATATATATATATAGTCTGCTTTTTTCTTGTCTCTCACAAAGACAAGTGCCAAGCCTTGTTATTATAGTATAATGTAAATAATGTTTTCAAAGACCCTTGTTAAAAGTTTGAAGAGAAAATATGTATGTGGAGGTTTTACCTCTTGTATTGTTTACATGTAGTGAATTCTTAGTAACTGTCTTTAAATTGTAAAATCTTCTCACTCTTTAATTGTCTGTAAGTGTTCCAACATGGAAATCAGAAGCTGGCCAAAGCACTTCATGTGAGGTTAACTGTTGATTCTCAGTAGCACTCTGCCTTGGGAGGATGTTGACAGGGGTTATGGCAATCAATAAGTAGCCTATGCAGTTCTTTTTTTCACTAGCAAGTGAGATGTTCCTTCAAGATAATGTAACATTTCATACAGCCTTTGTATCTGGAGTAAACTTTTTCTAGTGTGTTTGCAACCTAGTTACCAGTTCCACAAATCTGAATATTGAAATAATGCTGGATTTGCAAAGGAACAAGTGACCTGATTTTTATTTGAAGTATGTAATTGTGTACTTCATACATTGGAGACATTTGTATGGCTTGTGGCTACATCATTGTATTGTGAACTTAACTTTTATGATTGATGATTAGAAGTACTCAGCACATGCGGCTGGCTGGCTGGCTTGTGATCTCACTGTGTGTGTGTGTGTGTGTGTGTGTGTGTGTGTGTGTGTGTGTGTGTGTGTGTGTGTGTGTGTGTGCGAGTGTGTGTGTGTGTGTGTGTGTGTCTGCGAGTGTGTGTGTGTCTGCGAGTGTGTGTGTGTCTGCGAGTGTGTGTGTGTGTGTGTGTGTGTGTGTGCGTGCATGTGCACGCACATAGTTTGTTTAAAGCAGTATCCCCTATATGCAAAACAAATCAATCTGTCACTTTTTTCAACTTGTTGAAATGAATGTAATTCAGAATGTGCAAGTCTCCAATCACTTTCAAGATGTTTGCTTCTTTTCACCTTTCATATCTTTCCAGAAGAGAATGGCCAGAAGTAAAAATTGGCCAGTCTTGTCTTCTCTAAACTGGCTTGTGCCTGAAGACCTGAAGCTGTGAACTTGTTTGTAAGTTTTCTAAATCTTGGTAATAAACTGTAAACTCTGTATTAATTTATTTGTCTTTGTCATTGTTTAAGGTTACAACCTGAATTGTAGAAGGGTTTCCAATCAAGATCATGTTGGTTCTGAAAGTAACCTTTGAAGGGGGGAAATGGCTATTCTCTTCTACTGGTATATTACAAACTGGGAATAGTGACGAATGTCTATTCTTGAAAGATCAAGGCTGTCAATCTTCATCTACACTGTGTCCCTGGTCTGACAGTGAGGAGCAGATAAATACAGTAGTATTCCATACCTCAATACTCAAAACTTAATAACAAAAACTTTTTCCCCCATTGTTATTGTGTTTGAAGGGGGCTTGCAGGCATGAAATCCACTAATGTGCAATATGCTGAAGTCTTGCATGTTTGTGCCAATAAACAATGTGGGGAATCCCAGTAAAACCAGCCACAGTCATTTTCTTTTTGCATGGTTTGCAAGTTTATATATATTTTTTAATATTTGATAAATTTTGTTTTGGAGTCATTTGTTATTAAATACAAACAAAAGTATATCAATAATATGACAATATTTGACATTGTGCAGGTTTTACATAAAAATAATGAACAAAATGTTAAAGCTGTAGTCTGAAAGATTTTCATTTAAATAAATCTGTTAAGACACTATCTCCCGTGGAAGGAGGTAACACAATGGCGATTGAGCCTATGGCCAATTGATAAAAGTATTGCAATATTTATATAATATACAGTATGTGTGTATGTGTGTATATATATATATATATATATATATATATACATACAGTATGTGTGTATGTGTGTGTGTGTATATATATATACAGTGCCTTGCGAAAGTATTCGGCCCCCTTGAACTTTTCGACCTTTTGCCACATTTCAGGCCTCAAACAAAGATATAAAACTAATTTTTTGTGAAGAATCAACAAGTGGGACACAATAATGAAGTGGAACGAAATTTATTGGATATTTCAAACCTTTTAAACAAATAAAAAACTGAAATATTGGGCGTGCAAAATTATTCAGCCCCCTTAAGTTAATACTTTGTAGCGCCACCTTTTGCTGCGATTACAGCTGTAAGTCGCTTGGGGTATGTCTCTATCAGTTTTGCACATCGAGACTGACATTTTTGCCCATTCCTCCTTGCATAACAGCTCGAGCTCAGTGAGGTTGGATGGAGAGCGTTTGTGAACAGCAGTTTTCAGTTCTTTCCACAGATTCTCGATTGGATTCAGGTCTGGACTTTGACTTGGCCATTCTAACACCTGGATATGTTTATTTGTGAACCATTCCATTGTAGATTTTGCTTTATGTTTTGGATCATTGTCTTGTTGGAAGACAAATCTCCGTCCCAGTCTCAGGTCTTTTGCAGACTCCATCAGGTTTTCTTCCAGAATGGTCCTGTATTTGGCTCCATCCATCTTCCCATCAATTTTAACCATCTTCCCTGTCCCTGCTGAAGAAAAGCAGGCCCAAACCATGATGCTGCCACCACCATGTTTGACAGTGGGGATGGTGTGTTCAGGGTGATGAGCTGTGTTGCTTTTACGCCAAACATAACGTTTTGCATTGTTGCCAAAAAGTTCAATTTTGGTTTCATCTGACCACAGCACCTTCTTCCACATGTTTGGTGTGTCTCCCAGGTGTCTCCCAGGTTTAAACGACACTTTTTATGGATATCTTTAAGAAATGGCTTTCTTCTTGCCACTCTTCCATAAAGGCCAGATTTGTGCAGTATACGACTGATTGTTGTCCTATGGACAGAGTCTCCCACCTCAGCTGTAGATCTCTGCAGTTCATCCAGAGTGATCATGGGCCTCTTGGCTGCATCTCTGATCAGTCTTCTCATTGTATGAGCTGAAAGTTTAGAGGGACGGCCGGTCTTCGTAGATTTGTAGTGGTCTGATACTCCTTCCATTTCAATATTATCGCTTGCACAGTGCTCCTTGGGATGTTTAAAGCTTGGGAAATCTTTTTGTATCCAAATCCGGCTTTAAACTTCTCCACAACAGTATCTCGGACCTGCCTGGTGTGTTCCTTGTTCTTCATGATGCTCTCTGCGCTTTACACGGACCTCTGAGACTATCACAGAGCAGGTGCATTTATACGGAGACTTGATTACACACAGCTGGATTCTATTTATCATCATTAGTCATTTAGGTCAACATTGGATCATTCAGAGATCCTCACTGAACTTCTGGAGAGAGTTTGCTGCACTGAAAGTCAAGGGGCTGAATAGTTTTGCACGCCCACTTTTTCAGTTTTTATTTGTTAAAAAGTTTGAAATAGCCAATGAATTTCGTTCCACTTCATAATTGGGACCCACTTGTTGTTGATTCTTCACAAAAAATTACAGTTTTATATCTTTATGTTTGAGGCCTGAAATGTGGCAAAAGGTCGAAACGTTCAAGGGGGCCGAATACTTTCGCAAGGCACTGTATATATATATATATATATATATATATATATATATATAATAAAAATATGTATATATATTATATCACCATCTGGTACGCTCCTGCCTCTGCTAAGGACAGGGGCAAAGTGCAGCACATCATCCGCTCTGCTGAGAAGGTGATTGGCTGCAATATGCCAGCTCTCCAGGACCTGTACACCTCCAGGACACTGAGGCGGGCAGGAAAGATTGTGGCCGATCCCTCTCACCCCGGACACAAACAGTTTGAACCCCTCCCCTTTGGCAGGGGGCTGCAGTCCATCAGGACCAAAACCTCATGCCACAAAAACAGTTTTTTCCACTCAGCAGTAAGCCTCACCAACAAGGCCCCAGACCCCCACTGACACTGACTCTTATTCTTAATCGGCCGCATTTTTCTGTCCGAGTCCGGCCCGCGTATACTCCAGACTGCTAAACTCTCAGAACAATTCTATTGATTTCACTCAAATAAGAATTTTAAATTAACTAGGACTGAAATCTTACAGGTTGCCACTTTATTTTATTTTTCAATTACAATAGGCATATAAAGGTGTTTGAGATTTGAGCTCTACGTAAATAAATAAAATCAGCAAAGCCTTAAAGCATTTATTGCTTTTAAATGTAGATTTTCTTCAAATAAAATGCAAAAATTTAGCTTTATTAAAACATGCATCAAGTTTTTTTTTTTTTTTTTTATACTTTTTTAAAACTTATTTTTATGAATTACCCGGATGTAGTTTAACGTCAAACGTGCCTACTGTGACGTTACATCCGCAGTATGCGCAGCAACCGATATCGCGCACAAACACAAGTGTCGGTGAGTTCAATCAGTCAGGTAACGTTAACCCAGTCATTTAACGATAGTGTGGTTATGTATTAGCATGTTTTAATTTAAAACCACACATTAATGACGTTTATTACCATCTCAAACACTTGTCAAGTATTGTTCCATATCCGAGTGTTAGCTAGCTACGTGTAAACGTTAACATAGAACAATTCGCAGAGCTAATGCTAGCTAGCTTAGCAAGCTAACATAACGTTATTATGGTATGATTTTTCCTTGGATTACTGGCAGGAGATAGCACCTAACTTCATTTTTCGATTGCTTGGCGTGTGTATAATTAGCTGCACAAGAAGCGAAAGAGGAAATCTCAAACAGATAAGACGACCATAACACGTAACGTTAGGTTACGTTAGCTAACACAGCTAGCTAACAATCCGTAAGGTATGGCTAACAACCGGCGAACTGAAAATAAGGTGTGCCCAGTTGTCACCAAGGCTTTGTCTCTAGCGTTACCTAAAAGACGCTGTTCAGTCTGACCGCTCCTGGCGTATCGTTTTTTTACAATGACTGGACAGTAACAGTAGCTACGTAGCTAGCTACATATCGTAGTAAGTTGCTGCGTTGCTCATTGTTAGGGCAGTTGCAACCATGCCTGGGTTTACAGATGCCAGTTGCTTAGGTAACGTTACACCTAGCTAAATCTATTGCAGTACAGCCCTGCCATACACCTTAACGGTACCGTCATGATGGTTCTGATGTTCAGTTTTGAACACTCAATATTAGAAACATGCCTCCGTGTGGCGCAGTACAATTAACCATTATCACAAACTACAGCCCCCAAAACGACTATGGAATTGAATCAACACTAGACTTAACATTAGACGCATGAGTCGGAGTCAGTTTACATTGCACAACTGTGTATTTTCATAGTAAAAAAACATTTATTTTTTTTAAGTTTATATCTGATGTAGCCTAATTGTTATCATTGCAGCATGTTCATGCAATTATGGCCAGGAGAAATCTCAACTGGTATCTTTATTGTTAATCTGTGTGTTATCTGCTGTCATGTCTCAGTTTATGTCATGTTCTTTTGCCCCAGATTCAAAGAGTTTCACTGAGCAGGCAACCATGGCCAACCAATCAGTTGACATCATAACAAAGGTCTTGGAGCATTCAGCCAAGCTGGTTGAGGAGAAGGTGGATGCACAGTTGAGCAAACTGAATGAAATGGATGAAGATGATTTGGAAAGACTGAAGGAGAAGCGATTAGAGGCACTTAAAAAAGCCCAGAAACAGAAGCAGGTATGTGGGATGTCTTTGTAACAGTTTTATATTCAGTTTCTGAAGCAGATTAAATTATCTGGGCCATTTAGTAAATAAACTTGTTACAGCAACATTGCAATGTGCAACATTTATATCACACCCACTGCAAACATTTTAACATATCATGACACTGTTGTAAATGGTGTCTCTGGTGAGTAATAATATATTTCTTGGAGGTGATTTGTTATGTGACAGCTTGATTGTGGCCTTATTCAAGTTGTCAAAAGATTTCTGGAATATTGTGAGTTTTTTTTTTTTTTTTTTTACAAAATTGTGCAGTTTTATTTACAGAGCCCTTTTAGAAATCATTTGAATTAGATTAATAGCAAATAATCTTTTATAAATGAAAACCTGTTTTGTAATGTTTTAGGAAAAGTAATAGAATTTTAAGGACCATGGTGGGAACCCTGTGGTGATTTTTAGTCTTGCTTTAGAGTTTCTATACATCTGGAGCACAAGTAATCTTTCATGGGGAAAATGGTTTTGACACGCATCCCAAATTAGCCAACAAAAAATGTTTTCATGATGCTCACATGTAAAAGCCAGTTTGTCTATTTTTTTGAGATTTGTTCTGCTACTCACCCTAGTTCTGTTTTTAAGGAGTGGTTGTCTAAAGGCCATGGAGAGTACAGAGAAATCTCAAGTGAGAAAGACTTTTTCAGCGAGGTCAAAGATAGCAAGAACGTTGTCTGCCACTTCTACAAAAATTCTACCTTCAGGTAAGTCTAGGCTATAGCTAGTATTTATTTAAATCAAAGTGACAGAGCGACAGCTGTACGATTGAGAAATTGAATGTAGTGCTAGAAAGATTTGTTGTTCATTTATTCTAAATTCACCCACCCAACATGCCTTCATCATATGCTGGTTAGCGGAAATTTGCCAAAAACAAAATTGTCACTCATCTGGCGATGTGCTTTTCTACGATGTGAAAAGAGCATTTGAATTCAACATTAAGTTGTTACATTTAACTATTTTAGAGGCTGTGGACGTTGTTTACTTCATTAATGTGTTTACTGTGTTAATGGACTGAGGATGGGAGTAGGATTCGGATTCCGCAGAATCTTAACCCTTGGCAACACAATGGTTAACCAGTGGATTCGGTATTTGGCCGAACCCCAGAAATCTGGATTCGGTGCATCCCTACCCCTTTATTTTTTTTTATTATTTTTTTTTTTTAACTAGCACTCAGCTTTTAGTTCATTGTTACTTTATTATTGTTAAAATGATCCCATTTTCGTTAGATCTCAAGTTTTTTTTTGTTAAATTTTAGTAACTAGAGTACGTTGTACATCAGGCGGCTGAACTTGTCATTCTGTCCTCTGTTCCCTACATAAAGATGTAAGATCCTTGACAAACACTTGGCCATCTTGGCAAAGAAGCATGTTGAGACCAAATTCATCAAACTGAATGTGGAAAAGGCCCCGTTTCTGACAGAGAGGCTGCGGATCAAGGTTATTCCTACAATGGCCTTGCTATTAGACGGGAAAACAAAGGACTATGTGGTTGGATTCTCTGACCTGGGAAACACAGACGAGTTTTCCACAGAGATGCTTGAATGGAGACTGGGCTGTGCAGATGTTATTAACTACAGGTGAGACATGCAGCGGACTCCCACTTTCACCTTTTAGGCATCGTAGCTCCAGAATCCCAGTAATGAGCTGATAAAAACAATATACAACCTGATTTTAACATCCTTCTTTTTGATCTCTTCTAGCGGTAACCTGATGGAGCCTCCTACAATGACAAAGAGGTCGGGGACAAAGTTCACAAAGGTGGAGAAGAAAACCATCAGAGGGGGGGGTTACGACTCTGATTCTGATTCTGAAGATGACTGAAAAGCACCGACAGTCATCTGGTTGTTTCTCTCAGGGCTACCTCCTTTAAGGAAAATAAAGTTTAGCAGACAGCCCGCTCTCATTTTTCTTCTCCCCTTCTCTCTGTGACTTTCCCATTCATAACAGATTTTATTTTAATATACCATATCTCAAATCAATTGTTTTTATAAAAGCGCTTTTTGTTTTACCCTTATTTAATGAATTACATTTCAACAACAACAAAAAATTACATGCGTGCACTAAAGGCTGTGCTCATTTGCGTAGTTCTGTTTATTTCGTGTGTTTCCTAACCTGCGAGTCTGATGTTTGAACAGAAACCATGATGCATGATTGCCAAGATCATCTTTTAGCATCAGAATTCATTTTTACATCCGATTTCCTTGTAGCAAGAGTTTGACTTGATTATTGCAGACTTAATAAAAAATGTGAATAAAAAAGGTATGCTGTTTGTATAGTTCTATAAAGTTGAGGTACTTGTGAGAGACCGATGAGAAAAGTGGATGTAGCAGCATCCTGTTTAGTTAGTAGTATGGGTGTAAAACACTGGGTCTTTCTTTGTTAAGACCTTTCTTCCCTGGAAAATGCTTGAGTTCCCCTTTAATGTTGGTTCAGGTGTCTTCAATTATTCTGGCTGATTAGAGCTGTGATCAGATTGAGGTTAGCTGGGGATAACTGGGAATTTTGTGTGGTCACCAAAAAACGTACCAATAAGAATAATGAGGTGTGAATTATTCCGTGTTAACAGGTTCAACAGGACGGTGAGGCATGTGTAAATCTAAAACACGCCAACTTAAACGGAGTCCCAAATCCATTCTAGACTCCTAAAGTTGTATTCTGCTACGATGGAATACACAAGGAATTTGAGATTTTCACAGCTGGAAATAATTACACATTTGTGGGTGGCGGTGAAACCAGAAAATAACTGAATGTTTGGGGGAAATATTTTTCTTCGTCGGCAGCGTCATCCTAAAGTCGCAGTTAGATGGCTCGATGTATTGCATAATTTCCAGTTAGTAGAAAACGGTAAGGTTTGTTGATTTCTTATATACTTACTGCAAAAAACAATATACATTGGGGGCAGCCTGATAGCAAAAAGGTTCTGGGTCTGACCCCCAAAATTAAAACATTTGAAAATATTAACATGAATCCAACATATTAGCAAAGATAAATCTGCCTATTCCTCAAAAACAATAACCTCAACAACGTTGATGGTACGGTTACTGGCCTGTAAGGTAGACACTATGGTAGCCATCAGTTAAGCTTATGGATTTACTGTGTGTTTAACATTAAAAACATCATATGAATATGTAAATAATTATTGTTTTAATAGCTTAGTATTGTAAGGCGTCATAAAAGGGTATGTGTATAGGCTTCAGGCCACACTACACATTTTGTATCATTATTTTAGGCCCAGTTTATTATGCAACTCAATTTTATACAACATATGTACCAAGGGGGTCTCTGCTTGTCTCTCTTTCAGGTTAGGGGTCCTTGGCCTAAAAAACATTGAAGACCCCCTGCTCTAAAGGATAAGCGGATATAGCTGATGAATTTGTATATAGTACGGAATTGACACAGCTCCAATCCAGAAAAGAGGTCTAATTGTTAAAATAAACGCCTGTGCGAGTGGACCCCCTCGTGCAGCTGAAATAAGGTTGAACCCATTTCCATTGGTACTCTGACTCAACAGCGAAGGGGAGATGGAACTTACAACTGAAAAGGAAACTGGCCGCATTTCATTTTAAAAGGTCTACATGTTCACTTTTTACAAGTTGTGGTTTAATAAAGAATTTGAACCATCATCTGTTCCAAATTTGTAATCTGTATTACTGATTAGTGTGTATTTAAATGAACATGTATTGAGTAAATCTAGAACCCATTAAAGCAAACAAGTTTCTCAGTTTAGTGGAACAAGAACAGGAAGCTATGGAGCACAAGATTTTTAATGATATTTATGAACGATTGAACTATTAATTGATATGATTGGAAGCAGAGCTAAGACTCGATAGCCTTGGGGTCTGCAGGTTGGAGGAGGCGACGAACAATCAACTCCCCTTTGCTGTTAATGTAGGTGTCACCCATGTCCTGCTCAGCAGGGAGTCCATAGGGCGTCCTCAAGGGCTGGATCCTGAATGAACCACGAAGAGACGATAGAGAGACAAGAAATTATACAAACAGTCTTTTTAAATGTCCAGACAAATGCTTTAATGATTAGCAGAGGCATGACGACCATTCATTTAAGGCAGATGTTACATTAATCTTACCTGACGAGGTGCTTGACGAATTTCAGTTGGCTATTGACCGCAGGTGTATTTTTGTGAATTACAGGAACATGTGCCTAAATACACAACAAAGAGAAAACGGAGGACAATCAGAGACTGCGTTCAGGGAGTGTTACGAGTTACAAATTGAATTTTTTTTTAATAAATGTTCCTTGGGCCTCTATAGTGGACAGATGCTACACCTGCTTGAGGTGAAACAATCACAGCTAACTATTTTAGGGTATTATTTCAGTCTACAAGGCGAGGTAAAGCTATAGTGCGTAGTTTCTGTCTCCCTCATGAGGAATTCTAAGTAATGACAACAACACTGATGTTGCATCCACATGAAGCCAGCCTTCAGTGATGGCGCACCACCTATGGCACCACCCCCACCCCTCCTCCACGCAGTTGCTTGTAGCCAGGGAGGACACGGAGGATTAAAAAACAGACTCTTCAGAGGGGGGTAATTATCTTCACTCGAGCTTCTGTGCATGAAAGACGCCAGACTACACCATTTTCTAAACATAGCTATACTGAGAAATACAGAGTTTAGGCTTAATTAGCTTTGTATCAACTCATTTGGCAATGGCTTAAGTGTAACGGACATCCAGTAATAAAAAATAGTTGAGCACTATAGCTTTAACGCCCACTGTGTATAACGCTTTTTGAGGTGCTTATTTTGTAGTCATAAAAATCACTGAACATACCTATTAACACATAAGTAGTCTTAGACAATACATGTTAATATCATATTTCCCAAATCTAATGTTAAACATTTTCTTTATTGTTGAACAGAATAGCACAAAAGCTGTACCTTCTCAAGCCCAAGATGTTTCACCATCTCTTTCTCCCAGTACGGTCTGCGCATCGTACTTTTGACTCGTGTCACTATATGCAGTTTATGAGGTTGGTCTGGATCTCCCCCATATTTCTCATGTTCTTTTGATCTCTCTGCAAAAACCTGCGAAGAAAAAGGACGGATCATTTGAGCAGAGCAAATGAGCCAAAGTGATGCTTAAATCATTTAGAAGTGCAGAACAAAGCATCCTAACTAATCCAATCGACCTAATTTACCAATATATACTATGTGAGTACAATCTAACTAAAACTACTAAGGAAGTCAAATGTGGTTGGTTGACAAAATGTTGCGAATTCCGTGCAATGTGCAACTAATGACATACAGCAAGCCTGTGGCTTTTGACTTAATTCTTACCTCTTTTGGGATTCTTGCTTTGGTAAATTTGCTGCGTGCAGACACAAACCATGGGCAAGGTGACAAAAGTGTAGCTTCTGACAGGAACTGTAAAACAGATATGAAGAGGGGTAACTGGCATAGGCTAAAAGTAGGGTTGGGCATCCAGAACCGATTCCTACTTGGAATCGTTTAAAAAAATTACGATTCCATCGGAATCGTTTCTTTATTGGAATCATTTGGAGGATTTGGTTTCAAATGTGATCATGGGTTCCAAATTTAACATGCGCAACATGCGGCCAGGCGCGTGTTGTGTTGCAGCCATGGAGCACAGTAAGCAGGGCTCTAGTGTGGCTTTATTTTACACTGAAAAAGCCCCGTCAAACTGCAACCGACCTTTGAATCAAAATAAAACTTTCCTCTTATCTGTGAAATAAGCACGTGACCCGTTTCAACTCCACCACTCAAAGAAACGGAATCGAGAATCGATAAGAACCGGAATCGAAAGGAAGAATCGGAATTGTAATCAGAATCGTTAATATCCAAACGATGCGCAATACTAGCTAAAAGGCAGATTTGTTTTCTGATACAGGAGCACACAAATACAATGTCCATATACAGAGTGATATGACATGACACAACAAATCTGTCAACTGTCAGATTTTGCCAGGTTTATACTGTGGTGGCTATCACTTTAATATCCCTGGGTTTATTTAGCCATTGAGGGCATCGGGCAATGTTTTAATTGTTTGCAACAATGTGATTGAGTACTGTAATTTGTCAAATACTAGGGATGTGCCAAAAAAATAAATAAATAAAAAATCGATTCATATTCATATCGCGATTCAAGCTCTACCGATTCAAAATCGATTCATGGAATTCCAAAAATCAATTCATTTTTAAATTTTTTTTTATTTCTACGGCAATCATATGGGAAAAGTAACTACATTTACATACTGTGAATCTTCTTTTAATCGAGAATAGTTTTTGAATCGAAAATCGAGTTTGAATCCAATCTTGAGCCTAAAAATATTTAATCGTGGCATTTTCTGAATCGTGCTCCCCTATCAAATACAATTTGCTGGTTTATAACAATAAAAAACAGCCAGAGGATGTATCCCTATTACGTATCATTAGTGTCCTCTATTTACAATGTAATGACCTTAGAGACAATTTTTCACAGATTATTTTGTGTGCAACTTTCAGCATAGCAGCAAGTTTTGTCAGCTAACTAGAGTTTGAAAATATATTGTAAATTGTTTTGTAAAACCCAAACAGTTTACTATATATTTTGAGACAAAGCAATGCAGTACATTCTCACATTTAAATACAAATACCTCCACAGTATCGACATTGATTGTCTCAATTTAAAAATACAGAACACGTTATTTGATTGTCAGAATGGAAAAGTTGAAACATGAAAAAATATATATTGTTCCTACCTTGAATGATAAAGAGCTCAAACCGTGACAGACACCCGACATGTTTTTTTTTTCCGTAGTTTTACTGTTAACGGGCACCCAGGTACAAAAAAAATAGTCACGCACGCCAAGGTTACCTTTAACGTCCAGCCCTGCTAACCGCAAAATAAGCGCGTGGATCAAACGTAACTAAACGTTATGAATAAAAACACAAACGTAACTATATATACATCAAATTCACACGTACAACATTAATTCAAGAGCTGAAAAACAACTGCAACAGTAAGTAAGCATCATGACAGTTTTGTCTCCTCCATGGATGTATAAACCGGAAACATCGAGGGGTTACATTGAAACTGCATCGATATGGCAAATGTTCCCAGAACAAAGTTCCTAGAACTATTTTTAAACTATATTTGAGATTTAAAAAAAAGGTAAATGCACTATTTACATTTTATAATATATGATTAAAATATAGATGTATTAAATGTATGTTTATGTTAACTGCACACGTCTAAGCATCGTGGACCATTATTCCACCATTACGTTTCTACGGGAAATATTTTTGTGGCGCACCTACGTAGCTATCAAGTTAGAAGGTGGTGCCACTTCTTTCAGTGACTTTCCTGACAGTAGATAAGCATGAATACCCTGTTGGTTTTATAGAAGCGCTAAAAAGACGAGGGATAGAGAGAATAATGACACAAAATCATGTGTCAGGGATGGAGACATCCGCCATCTCCGTCCTGAAGCGGGCAGTGGAGCTCGACCACAGCGACCGCTTCCAGGAGTCTCTTGTCTGCTACCAGGAAGGCATCCAGCTGCTTATAGACGCGATGAAAGGTATACATATACACAGTAGAGGCCGCATAATGAAGACACGAACCGTAACTTCATTTTGTTTTCTTTCTTCTGTCGGCAGCTGTGAAAGAGGACTCAAAGAGAGGCCACTACAGAGAGAAGATAAAGAGCTACATGGACAGAGCAGAGCAAATCAAAGCTCATGTGAACCAGATGAAAGAAGGTAATTACGGTAATACAACCACTAAAGGATGAATAACAAACCGGGCAAAGTGTGCATCTGCCCCTGCCACTGCTGGATTTACCTGCTGTGGGTCCCCATTGACCCACTGAAATTACTTTTTATTTTTTGGAAAAATTGTCTTATCAGACATTTATTTTGAAATATATGAATGTCCATTTTGACACAAGGCTGAAGTGGTGCATATAAAAAAAATATAAAAATGCAATGAATTCAATGAATCCCAACAAACGAAGTGATTCACATGGCACAATTAAAAACTAAACATTTTAAGGGCCCCAAGGTTGCTTCTATTTTTTACCCACTCTTACTACTTCAGTTCATATTATGCAAGTTGTGTTTAATCAAGTGGGTGTGTGTGTGGGTGTGGGTGTGTGTGTGTGGGTGTGGGGGGGGGGATTTAGCTGCTGTCTGTGACACCTCTTACTTATTTTTCTTGTCTCTTACTGTGCTATCTCTCCTGGCAGATGGGAAATACCATGAGGAGATAAGAATAGCAGAGGATGCGACTGGTTACAGCTACGAGTCTCTGTTCAAGCCATACATGAGCAGTTTACTCACAGAGGTCTGGGTACAAGACCCATACATACGGCACACCCACCAAGTAAGATCTTAGTTTTCATCATTACTTTATTGTGCAGTTTTTTTCCCTCTTTCTTTCAAGCTGGATTTGGCTTCTTTTATTTGGCTTCCTGCTGCAACTACAAATATATTTTTTTTATTATCAGTCAGTTTATACATTATGTTTTTAGTTACTTGATTAATAAAACAAAAATTGGTTTAACAACCAGGCACAGCCGGTATGTGCACCAGGGCCCCAAAAGCTCCTGTTTCACTTTACAAGTTCAACTACAAAAGCGATGTCTTCAAAATGTTAACTTGTATTTGGTATTTGTAATAGGTAAACGACTTAAAGAATTAATTGATTGACATTTATTGCCTTAAATATTGAACCTATTTTTTTTTATTTTTTTTTGCACTGTACCTTTTGTATTGATGTTTATTAGGGGTGGGAATTACCAGAGGTCTCAAGATACAATATCATCACGATACTTATTTCAGGATACGATATTAAAGATTTTTTTTTTGACAGGACAGCTGAAGACATGAAAGGGGAGAGAGAGGGGGGAAATGACTAGGGGTGGGAATCACCAGAGGCCTCACGATACGATATCATCACGATACTTATGTCACCACGATACTTATGTCACAATACAATATTATTGCGATTTTAAACATATTGCAATATTCTGCGATATATTGGAATGTATTACCTTTTTTCCAACTTCAAATTTTTCCCAATTTCAAATGATGTCCCCAAAGGAAAATGTTCTGTTTTATCGAAAAAGATTAATTTCTCGTTTTTTTTTCTGCAAAATGGGATTGTCAAGCAGACAGACTGACCAACGCATAAATCATAAAAGATCAATACTTGGCGTCTGTGTATCGATACAGTATTGCCACAAAAAATATTGCGATACTATGCTGTATTGATTCTTTCCCCCACCCCTAGGAATGACATGCAGCAATGGGCCGCAGGTCGGAGTCGAACCTGGGCCCACTGCGTCGAGGAGTAAACCTCTGTATATGCAAACAAACAAACTGACCAACACCGACCTATGTAATAAAAGATCAATACAAACAAACCCCTTTTCCATCCTCTCCACTACAGTTGTACAACTTCCTGCGGTACTGTGAGATGCTGCTGAAAGCGCCCTGCAAGGTGAAAAAGATCCATCTCCTCACTTCACAGGATGAAGTAGGTTACTTAAAAATGAGGTCACACTATGTAGTGAATGCATGACAGCCGTAGCCGTCTCTTCTGTTCAGTTAGTGCTGTTGTTTTAATGCCATCCGTCCCGTTCTGCAGGCGGATAGTGGCCAGCAGAGCAGCGCTCTGGCTGAGCTGAAAGAGAGTCTGAGTGCTCAGGGAGTGACTCTGGATCTGCAGTACTCCTCCACTATACATGACAGGGAGATCAGGTGATGGTGTCTTCTTTTTAAAGAAATTCTTGCTTGAGTTTATAGGATTTACCTTTACATCAGCACTCCGCTCTCTGTGATTGGGGCTTTATTTATGGCAGTAATCCAAAATGAATTGTGTTTTTAGGTTTGACAATGGTTGGATCATCAAAATAGGAAGAGGGCTGGATTACTTCAAGAGACCTAAGGTGAGACTTCATACTAATTAATATTTATCCTTCTCTATTGCTGCCATTGTCAGAATTACGGTGCTGAATGTCTGTGTATCAGCATGTTGAGTTTTGGTTGTAAGAAGTGTTCCTTTTTATCTCCCAGGGCCGATTCTCTATTGGATATTGTGACTATGACCTCAGGCAGTGCCAAGAGACCAACGTAGACATTTTTCACACCAAACACACAAAAACACTATGAGATTCATAAAGCTTGAATCTTAATGTACTTACCTGCCCTCAAAACGCACAGACACCACTGCTGTGTTGTTGGATTTGCCTTAACATACAGGTTCATGTTGATCGGCCTTATACCAACTGTGTAACAAACAATTTTTATCAAGTTTTACAATGTGCTTTTTGTCACACTGGTCTTTAATTCTAACAAACTGTATAATTTTGTATGGTTTCTTCAGTCTTGTCTGTAGTCAAACTGTGACAAAGAATAATTTTGGGTTCTTTTCTATGACTTTTCTTTTTAAACTTTTCTATTATTTGCTTTTTAGGATGCCATACCGCCATCTGGTGGAAAAATAAATTAAAACATTCAAAAATTATAATTAAAGTTTATAATATAACATTTCTCTGTGTGTTATTATTCAATTTTAACCATGATTTGAGCTTGTCCAGTTACTTTATATTCAGTGCCTCTCATGCTAATTAAAAAAAAATTCATACATAAAAAAGTATAATAATAAAAAGGAGTTTTACAAGATTAATAACTGTAAGCCTGATTAGAACTATATTTAACTTGATGAACAACACAAACTGCAGCATATTATTAAGTTTGTGGTATATAGTGATTTATTAGAAAGTCAACCTAAGATTTTGTTTTGTCAAACTACTATAGTCAGTTTTCAAAAGAATTTTAACTCAAGACATTTACTCGCCTGCTCCTGGGCTTTTGACCATATCGCACGGTCTTCATCAGCAGATACAGTTGGCTCAGTCAGTTGTCATGGAACGTTAGGACGAACGGATGTCCAAACTTTGCATTATTCTGAGCACTATTGGACTTCCTTGGCTTAATAGATATTTCCAAGGATGAACTGTATTTCTTAGATTGCTTAGTCATTCAAATAGCATCATATCATTAACCATTATTTCAAATTGCTTGAAAAGTGCAACGCCACAAAACCTTACTGTAGCGGCAGCTTTATCAGATTGGCCTGATATAAAAACATTATTTTTTATTCTCCTTTACACAACAATCTCAACTGCTGCTGGATTTAGGCACTCTGTCAAGGATTACAACTCATATTTAGGCAACTCCAATATGAGTCTAGTTTTATGTAGGCTAATTTAATGACAGAAATATTTCCCCTATAAAAAAACAACAATCATTGAAAAAATATCTCCCTCATTTAATTTTCATGGGGAACAGTTTGTTTGAATGAATGGAAACCCGCATGACTTCAAACAGCGCTGTGATCGGATTATCTATCGCCCTTAATCTCGATGTGTACCGTCCTCATCTGGGCTATGAGGGGAAGAAATATAATCCATCAGGGAACCACATGAACCAGAGATGACCATAACTGTAACACACATCGCTGCCTTTGTTTTCTAAGAGCAGACAATGAGCGTCCTCGAGTAGCCTACAAAAGGCTGATGTGCGAGAAGCAGTTTGTGTAAGTGTATTTAAATAGGCCTATGTGCAAACAGCTTTCACGTACTGAAGGACAACACATCAGCTGTAATCACATTCTAAGATAAAATAAATTACAAAATACATTTTGTCCCTTATGTGTAGGTTACAGACAATAAAATCATGAATAAAACCACACCCAAGACTCTTATGTCACTGTGTTCTGTGAACATGCTGTTGGTTGCATGTAAACCAGATGTCACCGGTTGGGTTTATATTCTGGTGCAAGAGATAAGGATTTGTGTGATGAGGAGCCTCATCACAGAAGCTGCTCGGCCACACACTTAGACACAAAAAAATATGGATGCAAAGGTTTGCCTTTCTCTTCCTGCTGCCCTCCTCACTGATTGTAGCCCAGTGGCCTAGATAGTGCTCCCATCTCTCAATGTTATCCTGTGTGAATGTGTAGACAATTGGATTCACCGTTGAAACACACTGATTATAAAACGTATGTGTGGGATAGCTTTGTCTCTTTTACCAGTATTACTTATTTTTTGACTTTATTAAACAATTTACAGTTGAGATATAGTTGAAACATGCAACAAAGGTCAATTTTTATGCATTCAAAAAGAGCAGTGATGTATGGACACTCATACAGTACACTACATACATTATGTTCATGTATTTCTAAAATCACACACATCTCAATTATCACACATCAATGTGTGGTGAATTTGGATTTGAACTCTGGATCTTACCAGGGCTGGGAGATGGCTAATTATTGGTTGGTGTGTGTGTGTTTTTTTCAATTTTTAACTATCTTATACACACACACACACACACACACACACACACACACACACACACACACACACACACACACACACACACACACACACACACACACACACACACACACACACACACACACACACACACACACACACACACACACACCTCTGTGATCTCCTGGGGGTGTAAGCAACCTGGTGTAATGTGTAAACAGTCCTATGAGCCGTAATTCCTGCAGCCTGCCCTCTTTCCAACTGAAGCTTTATTTTTTTCCCTCTACTCTCATTTCTGGGCCTAAAATCAGGTTAGCGTTTTATAAGGAGCTTAGCGCAGAGGGCCACAGTGTGCCACTAATGTAATAGAGTCTCTCTCTTTCTCTCCCTCTCTCCCTCTCTCTGTCTCTCTTATTCTCTTCTGTCCTCTTTTCTCTTTGTGCATTTGCTTACCCTGTCATGGAGTGTCCTCGCTCGCTTTCTCTTTCTCCCTGCATGTTTTTCTCTTTCCTTCCACTTCCCTTGCTCCCTTCCCTCTGCATCTTCCTCCGTCTGCAGATTTGGACGACTCAAGCCTGAGGTTTAAACATAACAACAGTGACACAGCTGAGACAAGACAACTCGGCCCAGAGACGAGGACAAAGAGGAGGAAGAAAAGCAAAGGCACTGCTATTAGACGTTGGGTAAGTTTACTCAATTTTGCACTAAACGTTGTGTGAATGTGTGTTTTAACATAGAGATGGAGAAGTATGCAGTACCTGGCATGGGGATTTTATGATCAAGCTGTTGTGTGGATTATGTTGCTGTGAAATCTCACAAGGATCTCTCTGCAATGTCAATAATCCACTTGATTATCCGCTGTTTCGTTTGGGGCTATAGCTTGGCTCACTGGATGATAAAACTCTGAGGTATGGCCTGATTCATTTGCACTTTAGTTTCATTCAGTGTTGTGGTGGAAAACCCACACACGTTAAAATATATTTGGGCAAGAGGTTCAAATGTTGTGTAAATCACAACCACAGTTTTTTGGGAGTTTCCTAGGTTATTCATACGCTCATATCCTTTATTAATAGGGCGGACTTCTGAGTATTCTGAGGGCAGGCTGGATAATATGAGAGGTGCAGTGTGGACTTTGCATGTTTATCCATAACCTGCCCCATCTTGTCTTATCAGACACAGATGCTGTACAGGATCATGCTCTGTTAAAAGTTCCTCGACTACTCGAGTAGCCGATCGGTACAGTTGAAAACTACATGACTTACAGAAAATTGTGTATCTCAAATAGCACGCTAGCTGCAGGGCAGGATACAAAATGAAGCCTGTAAAAACAAATGAGAACACGCACCTTGCACTGAATCTTGCACCCAGTAACACATCAACCCAAATCTGGATGTTTGTCAGACAAAGTGTTGCATAAGTAAAGCTGTCTGAGAGCAAGATTTTAGCTTTTGCTGTGTTCACAAAATATTATCCAGGCTGCACTGCTTTGTGGCAGCGTGATATTTATGTGTACTCCTACTAGAACAATGCCATCTTTAAAATACTAATACCTCCTCTATAACCTACATAGTGTGTTGTTTTTTTCTTGATGACACTGCATTTAATGTGTTTTTAATGGTCCTTTAATAGTAAAAGCTTCTTTGATTATATATTGTTGACCATAAAGACTCCTCAGCACGCCCTGCCTAGCTACAGTAAAGGTTTGTGCCGTTCCTGATATGCCAATAAACCTTTGAACCTCAAGTCCAGAGTCACACCTTCAGGCTATCACACCAGTGCATTAAGTGCATATGCGTGCCTGCCAGAGAACAGAGAACAAACCACTGGCGGATTCACACCACGTTAGATGCCCTCCAGCATGTGACAACAGCCTCTAAAAACTGTACGCCTGAGGTTTTTGTTGTCACAGTTGTTTCTCATTATCGGTGCCTTTCTTTACACACTTTCCTGTCGTCTGTTCTGCACTTCTTTCATTGATCAGACCCATGGAATCTTTCTCTAGAGATACAGAAGGAAGCACCGAGGACATTCCAGGTAAGATTACCTGTCATGAAGTTTTAAATAAGAGTGTTATGGTGAAGAGGAAGCAAGTCTTTGACAAACATTAGCAATCAGAATAAAGGTCAGCTTAGCACTGAAACATGTGACTAGCGCACATCAGGGACCATTTATTGTCAGTGACATGCGTCTGATGTAACTGTTAAAACAGAGAATATAAAAGGTGCAAAAAAAGGAAGAGACTAGTATGTTAGTTTGGCGCATGTGTGTGTGAGCTGCTGTGACCTGAATCTGTCTCTTTTTTCAATCTCTGTCAGGACGTAAAAAGTCCAAACTGAAGGCTCTGAAAACTCGTCTCTTCGGTAGGAGTAAGAGAGGAGGGGGAGAGGTAGATGCCAAACTCAGCCAGTCAGCCAGTGACATTAATGCAGGAAAGGGACTCGGATCAGATGAAGATTTGGCGTGAGTGTCTATATGATCTTGTAAATGTTTGCTTTACAGCTCCATTTCTGTCCTGATTTCTAGTCTGTGCCATTACACCTCTTCTGTTCTTCCACTCTGGCTACCACAGTTGCTCCCAGGGGATGATGGGATCACGGGCATTGTCCCATGACAGCATCTTTCTGGCTGATCTGGTCCTGACAGACACTGAACCAGCCAGGGTCTTATCCCAGGAGAACGTTCACAGCAAGATCAAAGCTCTGCAGGTATAGTCTTTTATGCTAGGCATTTTGTTGGGCATTTACAAATGTACTTTTTTATTTTATTTAAACTGTGCCTCTGGTATCACAGATTAAACTTCAGCAACAGAAGATGCATTTGGGGCCGCCGCCTCTCGTTCTGCCAATCAGACATCCAGAGGATCTGGGAAGCCGCTCCAAGGATGACAGCCTTGCCCACAGCCCCCCTGAAATCTCAGGAGCCCTAAGCAAGGTGATTTATTATCCCACTTAAGTGACACATGGTCAGTTATCTGCTTATTTGATCAGTCCACGTTCAGTTTAGGAGTATTTGAGGGTGCGTTATGATTTTGAGAGTTCCTCCTGAGTGGATTTATCAATCAGACTCTATTACTCTTTACTTTTCACCAACCATTTTGGCTCTACTCCATCCAACTGCCACACTGTCACCAGGAGATATAGCCCTTTTAGTTTAGCAGTCAGTGAGTGTTAGGAAGTAAAAAGTAGAAGCGAGTAGCATGCTCCCAGTGTGTAGCAACATTCATGCCAACATCTTGCCTATGTCTGCTTAGCAGTGTAGTAAGTATAATACTCGTGTGAATGTGTCCATGTGTGTTTCTGTTTCTTCTATCATAATGCAAACCCAACACCCTGCAAGGACAGCATCACTCTAAATTCTGGACATTTTGACAATCCTAAATTCTTAAGAATCAAATCTGAGATTAGGATTTGTTTAGTTTAATGCAATGGCTTAAGGATAAGGCGTGGGGTATTCTCTATTTTTCTTACTGTCAACAAACTCCATGAAAAGGTTGCTGCTTCAGTCCGTCTCTCAATACATTTGACTTCCCTGTCTGAGACACTCAGCCCCAAAAAAGCTTATTTATTCCTACTTAAGGTGCAAATCTTAATACCTAAACAGCTGGGCACTGCAGTTTCTTTTGCAAACCTCGCTAAATAGTAAATATTGCATTTGTCAGGGACTATTTTTAGACACAGATTAATCCAGTGAGTATTTACGGCAGCAGTATGGTGTATGTGGGATTGACTCAAAATAAACAAGAGTTCCCACGTTCACTGTAATGAAGGAACCTAACGGTGTGCTGTGTTTTTAGCTTTTGGTCTTTTGGTTTACAATTAAAAAAGAAAGTAGAATATAGCCAGCCTTAATAGATATAGTCAGATGCGGTCAGCTTGGTGTTAGGTTTTGGGAATAAATACAATCAATAAAGGTATGTGTCTTCATGTTCACTTTGCATTTGCAGTGTTATACTGTATTTTGACTTTCCTTCCTTTTCAGACCCCATCCCAGCCATCCTCTCGTCCGCTCTCACCCATCCCCAAACCTGCACCAACCAAATCTGTGCCCCTGACTCCATCTCTCCCTTTGCCTCTTTCTGTCTCCTCCCATTCCTCTTCTTCTGCTGTGGAGCCCCCGATAGACTTCAGCTCTCCAGCCCAGTTCACCCCCTGTCTAGATACCTCTGCTGCACGCCACCGGATGTCTGTCAAGCCCAAAAACCAGAGGGCCGGCACCAAGAAGACACTTGCTGCAGTGAGTGAACATGTTTTCACCTTATATATTGTTAATGAAGACAAACACACCCTTCATGCACCTCCCCTTACTTTTTATTTTTTTTTTTTTTTTTTACAGAATGACTCGAAGTCTCACTTACACACCCTTAACAACACCAACCACCCTGAGTCTGTAAGAGAAGAAGAGCGGCGCCTTAGTACTCAAGAGGAGGTGACATTGGAAACAGAACAAGGAGGGGCCGTCACTCCTATTATGTCTCAGCGTCTTCCTTCAAAATCCCCAGAGGTGGCACCAATCACATCAGAGGCAGCATCCAAATCATCTGGCCTAACATTTTCCCAACAGGACCAAGCTCTTCTTGGGAGATTGCCCTCCATACCCTCCCAGGTACTTAGAGTTAAGCCTCACAGACCAGCGGATGTAATGCTCAGAGAACGGCCACACTCGTCTTTTATACAGTCAGAACTGAAGGACAACAGAGAGGATTTTGAAATACAATTAATGTCCCATGACAACAGAAATACTCTCAACAAGGCTGAAGTCTCCTCCGACCATCACTCCACTCCCTTCGGCTCAGTTCACCAGCAGGTTCAAGGCGAGACAGAAAGCACAAGAGGAATAAAGAGACCCACCCCAGGATCTGGGTCTTTCCATTTCACCCTCACCACTGCCAAAAACCGGGATGGAGAAAGACCCCGATCGGGCAGTTTTGTGGGAGTGCTGGGACACACTGAAGCCAGGCACAAGACAGTCTGGGAAACAAAGGATAAACCCTTTTCAAGCACGAGGGAAAAGGAAGAACTAAGAGGGGGCCCTTTTACTGTGGGAAGACTTAGACAAGAGGAAGCGCAACACAAAAGTTCAGTTCCTCCATGGGACAGGAGGGACAGCCTCAAAAAAATGGAATCCGTGATGACACCATCTAAAAATGTGAGCACAGATACAGGCGCTGCAGAGGTGGAGGAGAGCAGCCAGGTGGTGGTGGAGGAGGCGGTGGAAGCACAGGAGGTCGAGGAGGATGAAGGAAAGAAAGCGTTTGGTGTTAAACTGCGCTCCACATCTCTGTCAATGAGATTTCGGTCTGATAGCTCTTCTAATCGTAACTCAAAGCCACCAGTGTATGAGGAGCAATGTGACAAAGAAAAAAGACTGGAAATAAGAGACCTCCGACTGACAGGTAAGTCTCTGAGAAATATAAGTAATTTCACCATGTAGAAGATGTTTAATCTCAGGTTCACTTAAAACATATTATTTCTTATTTCATGTGCAAACCTATTTCCAGTTCCCTATAGGGTTAAACATTGCACACATGCACACTATGATTTGCACATAGTAAATAATCACTCTAGAGTAATACAATTTGTACTGACCACAGGGGACCTTTGTACTTAAAATACCACTCAGGCTAACTTTAACAGAGCTGCCAAGTGTGTCTAACTGAACTGTGTCACTCCTTAGATCCAACCCCATTGGGCTTCTCCCTTTCAGTTAAGCATAACCCGCCATCTACCAGCAGTCCTCACGCCATGGCGACAGAAGTCCAAACAACATCCTCAAACCTCAGAGAAGTTGAAACTTCCATCACAGCGCCCCAGGAGCCCCAGGCTGCCCCCCAAACATCCTCATCTGAGGTGTCCTGGATGAGCTTGGCAATGGAAAAGACCAAAAGCCTTCAGCACCTTTTTACTAGTAGACTTCCCAGAGATTTTACAGGGGTGCAGACAGCGGCTCGACCACAAGTCCAAATGGAGACACCGACCGGAGCACAAGTACAGACACAGACTGTAAAAATACAACAAAGTACAACATCAACAGAGGCTGCAAGTCAACCATCAACGGATGCACTCAAAGCAGAAACAGTGCAAAGTAGAAGTCAAGCACAGACTGTCAAACCATCACTAATAGCAGTGCAACAGAAGACGCCTCCTGTTCAGTCAAACACCTCCAGAGAACCACAAACATTAAAACAAACCAGTGAACCTCAGTCTGCCTCACATTCTGCATCTCATCCAGCTGTACAGACCAACCCATGGACTACCCAGTCTCCCTTGCACTCCTCTACACAAACAGAAACCTCATCTCAGTTTGCACAAGGGAGTGTCACACAGTCTCTTGCACAATCTTACCTTTCATCGGGCCAGCAGCAACTCCCCTGGAGCAATCGAGGTCTTCATCCCTCCAACCAGCTCAAATCAACAACCTCAGTTTCTACCACCTCATCAGCCACAGCTCCTCTTCCGGTTGCTGCCTTTGGAAGAGGAGAAAGAGAAGCCACTGTGGAGGAAAAAGAGGGAGCATCACAGTCAGTAAGACAGGCCGGTTGGGCTGGGTCAGTAAGCGAGAAGGCTGCTTTTTTGGAGAAACAGGCAGAGTGGACCACTCCGTTTGGAACCAAGGGGGTTTGTGGTACTTCTTTGTAACTGTCTTTCACACCGCGCTTGACTGTAAATCAATTCAAGGATAAGGCTGGTGATATTCTATATTTTTGTTATTATCAACAAAATAACCAAGAAAGCTATAGTCTGTCTCTCAATACTTTGACTTTCATACCCTGTCTAAGGCCATCGACATCATTTCATGTTTGAAAAACGCTCAGCAATCTCTTAAAACAGCTTGGCACTGTAGTTTTTAGCAAACATTAACCAAACAGAAGTACATTTCTGAAGACTTTTTTTTTTTAGCTTTGGTGCGCTAGTGAGCATTTACAATATACAACATTGCGTGGAGTTGACTCAAAATAAACGACAGTGCCCTTGTTCATCCTAGAAGGAATATGTCAATGTTGTGACTCATTTATGTTTTTTTTAATAGTTGTTGGACAACAAGGTCTGTGTTAGTCAGATGAATTCCTTGTTGGTTTTGGGCTTTTCATGAGGTTTGGTAACAATTATTGAAATATAGAATATCATTAGATTTATTCTTTAACAACTATTGTTTTAAACTGAAATGTTATCCAGAGCAGATAATCTAACTCGGTTTTTCTCAGGTGGAATTAAGGAAAGCTCAAACAGAGGTGCAGACATCAGGTGAATCCCCTGCTTCAGTCAAAACCATGCCTCTAAACAAAGACATAAAACCAGAGGGAAGACAAGGGGTAAAACCTGCAGGTGTGTTGACACACATTAATTGCAACTGTCAAAATACTTAATAGTAATTAGTGTCTCCATGTGCACCAACGTGACAGTTTTTTCTTTCAGAGTCAAGTCCCACCAAGGTTCCAGACAGACCTCGTGAGGACAAATGGCTGCGTAAAAATGTGGCGTCATCGCCCTCATCGTCACCTACAATGCCATCAGCGTTGCAGTCCATGTCTGACAGCAGCCAGCCGTCCTGGATGGAGCTGGCAAAAAGAAAGTCAATGGCCTGGAGTGATAAGTCCATGGACTGAGAGGGAAAACAGACAGACAGACAGACCTGCAGGCAAATTATGTTTTTTTTGTTGAGTCTGTAAGATGTTGATTAAGCTCTGTTGAGGCTGTTGTGTTTGTGTATTGAATTGTATTCAATTCTATCAAGTGTTAATGTTATATTGAGAGACAGAGCGTATATATTGAAAATGCCCAGGTTTATTATAATTGCTCCACCACAAACACATAAAGATAAATGATAAAGATGAATAATGTTGTATGTGATTCAGCATGTCACTGCTGTTAATAGTTTGTTAAATAAAAAAAATTCCAATGCTATGTTTTTGTCGAGTGTCTAAATGTATGACGCTAAGGAGAAGATATCAAATGACTAAATCAAAATATACAGATATTAACTCCCAAGAAAAAAACACTCCCTCAACATCAGAAAAGATCTGTCAAAAACGTTTACTAAAATAACGTTAACTACTTGTGATGAGGCAATAAAGAGTGAAAATGGACAGAACTGGGTGCATATTCACACAAAAAAACTATTCTGCAACCACATGCATATAGCTTTGCTGAATCTTTCTTATACATTTAGATTAGGATGGTTAATATTAAAATACACTAAGTAAAATAGAAGGATTTCCAGATACCTAAAGAAGTAAATCAGAGTAAATGTTTGCTTTTACTGTCCCTTTAATCATCTTGTAACTCCTCACATTATTTCTTTAGTCCCCCTGGAGGGTCTTGACCCTCAGATTAGGAACCACTGGTTAACCTTATTACATAAAAATCATCATAAATTCTGTATGTAAAAACTTAATCTGCAGAATAAAAATGTCACTCTAAAATCTAATATAATATGTAAGTGCATAATACTTCTATAGCCTACTTTAAGTACCAGTAGCTAACTTTGTAGTTGAGCAGATGTATACGTTTACTTTCCACCACTATGAAAAACATTACGGGGCTGTGTGGCCGGTTAGCTCAGTTGGTAGAGCGGGCACACGAATGCATAGGTTTAGTCCTCGACGCAGAAGGTCCAGGGTCCGACCTGTGACGGTTGTCCTGCATGTCTCTCCCCCCCATACTCATATCTCAGCTTTCCTCTCTGAAAAATAAATTTAAAAAAACGTTACAGCTTTTCAGTGTAAAAATCAGCACGTTTTTCTATCATTCTGATTAATTATAAAAACCAATTCCCTTGGTTTCTCAGTAGGGGTCGCTGTAAAACTGCTTTCTGTTGAAAAACCTCCTGCTGGTGTTACGAAAGCAAAACACACGTGAGGTTGTAAACAAACGAGTGGACGAGGGCGGCCATTGTCGGAGCTCAATGATATGAAGGCCCGTTACTTTCCCTTGGCAGTGTTTGCCAATGTCCTGTGTTTGTGTCTAAGCTACACCCTCAGGAGCTCGGTGTCTTGGGTCGTCTCCTCCAACGATGTGGTGGAGGACGCGGACCTGTCGGATGAGGTCGCCCCGGCTTTGCTGGTGGACAGTGCGGGGCTGTGGAAGCAGGCGTATCCGTCCTCAAACGTCCTCGGAGACAGCGTGGAGAGCCCGGGAGAGCTAGTCAAGCCGGACAACGAGAATGTGGCGCAGATCTCCTCTCGCCTGTTTTCATATCGACTGGAGAAGGTGAAGAAGTCCGGCAGCAGCAGTCCTCCTCCGCACCAAGAGACCGCCAGGACTGCTAGATACATAGCTCATTACAGTGACTGGGGACATCTGTCCACCATTTCAACTCAAGACAAGGTAGGCTAACACACACTGGGAGGCATGGTCCTCATTTAGTTTAATGTAGGTTTTCTCTGGACGGGGGCTTAACAATTACTGTGTGAATACAATCAATGCATTTCCTTATTTAAACTAGCCAAGCAACAAACAGATGTTTTTTTATAATCAACTAAAGTGAGATTAGAGGCAGGGCCATATACGGATTTTAAAATACTGAGGTCCAGTGGTAGAAAGCAACTAAGTACATGTATTCAAGTAGGTACAATTTTGAGGTACTTGCAGTTTACTTGCGTATTTCCACTTTATGCAACTGTATTCTTACACTCCACTACATTTCAGAGGGAAATATTGTAGGCCTACATTTTACTCTCTGCACTCTATTGATACTTTGATTTTACTTACAAAACTGATCAATATATAAAATATGAGGCATTAGATTTGAAGCCTTGCACCCCCACACGTGTTTTCAGATATGAGGCTGATTTGGTAGGAGTTATGCAAAGTTATGCTGGGATTTATGCAAGGTCACTATTTACTAATAAGAATGATACAGTTTAAACTTAACAACTAAACTAAAAAGATTTGTACATGTAGCAGAGTATTTTTACATTGTATTCTTCCACTACTCCTCAGGTCATATGAGTCCATGTCACCCTATGCACCCCATTGTGTATCTAAAATGTTATTGATTACTGACTGTGTGTTAATATCAACAGATCAAAGGTCTCCCCTTTGGGAACATCTTCTCAGTCAGTGATGGACCGTTGGACAACAGCACTGGAGTCATCTATTTTTATGTGACTCCAATGGACAACACCGTATCAGACCTGAAAAGTAACCCCTACGCTTCTCTCACATTCTCAGAGGCTGAGGGAGAATTCTGCAGGTAAGCCCTAATTTGTAATATATACCTCTAAACTCATGGCCATATTAATTTGCTAAAAGGTCCTGAAGCAAAAAATCAACTACTGGGAAGTAGGTAAATAATCAAGGTATTGAAACTAACTAACTTAAAAGAGACCCTCTTCAGCACGGGCAATAAAGCAGGACCCACCTGAAGGACTTTATCATGTCCGTTGATTTTGTGCTGATTTTCAGACTTATCAATGAAATTAGTACAAATCAGTTGACACAGGTTTTTTGGCCCTTTGTTGCCAGCTTTGCCTGGTTGATGATCCAACCTTGACTACATTAAATTACTTCAAGTTACTTAGGCTCAGAAAAGCCAGAACCCCTATAATATGTGTGTGTTACAATGGTAACATGGTATTCTGTGTCAAGGCAAATGGTGTATGATCCAGAAGATCCAAGATGTGCTCGACTCACACTCACAGGCAAGATGGTGGAGGTAGCCCCAGAGGAGCTCATTTTTGCAAAGGAGGCAATGTTTTCAAGGTAACTCAGATAATAGTAGATGTAGTGTATGAATACATGTTGGCTTCCTTCAGCCCTAAAAAGGAGGGGAAACAACAGAAAGAATTTGCCACATGTATCATCATGTGTTGCTCTTTTTTGTAGACATCCTGTGATGGCAAAGTGGCCAGTGGGACACAAGTGGTTCTTCATGAAGTTGGAGTTGATCCAGGTCTGGCTGCAGGACTGGATCGGAGGCATATCACTCATTCCACTGGAGGACTACTTTAAAGCTACGCCTTTCTGAGAACATCCTTTTTTCTGCATCATGTCAGCCTGTACAGATCAGTTCAGCTGTCTACACTACAGACGTCACTCTGATAAGGGGCAAGAATGTCCGAAGCAGCAATGTGCAAAGAATATTTTTACATTTTCAAAGTTCTGTTGCTATTTTAATTTGTGAAAGGGATTATTCTTCACTTTCTCTTTTGCCCTGCAACTTTGCTTGTTGCACAAAATCAGTTCCTCCGTTTTCTGTGTTTGGTGTGTGAATGTATTTAAAGCCAATAGGCTAAATTGAATGGTCACAGTCATCACATCTGGCATAGAAAATTGTCATTTAATGTATTCTTTATAAACATTTACTATTTTATGAGTTTGCATTAAAACGTGTGCTGTTTGAAAAATGAATGAATGTTAGCACACACAATTATCGTGCATACTTTTTAAAGAAAATATAAATTTGTTGTGTTCAATTAGCATTTAAACCTTCAAAGGGAAATGTTATATCAACACTTCTGAGCTCTGGTTTTTCATCTTGAGACAAAAATGGCGATTAGGAGTCTAAGTTAATTATGATTATTTGTTTAATCTAGTACCTGAAAATAATATTATATAAATATATTAACTATAACAAAATCATAATATACCTAAAGTGAGATTGTTTTGTGAACTGCTGTTTCCAAGGTTAAAAATTAACTAATCCTAAATTAGCAATATGTGTTGATACTGTGTACATACAAATGAAGCATCATAGCCTATCAATAGTGTTGTCTGACTCATAACTTGTATACTTGAAAATGTATTACAGCATAGTTCTGCTTTCATGCAAAGTACAAGCCAGACTCCACATACAAAAGCACCATTGATGACACATACTGAGTTTGTTAAAGTTTTAGTTCTACCAACTCAGTTCAGTTCAGTTCAGTTCAGTTCAGTCCCTTTATTATCCCAGATGGGAAACTTGATCTGCAGTCAGGAGCGCAAGATAAAAAAAGAAAAGTAAAAATAAATGAAAAGAAAACCATACAAAAACATAAAATACAAAAATGTTTCCTGTAAATACAATATAGGACACAATTTTACACAATACTACAGCCGCAATCTAAAAAAAAATTCTATATTACATGTGCAAATTTTACCACTGGTATTGAACATGCCTGATGAAACAGATAATGCAAATTACATGAACGCCCTTAGAGGCCTGGACATGAATGAAGATTCTCTCTTACATTAACTTTCATTTGAGGTATTTCTACCTGCTGCCATGGAGATAAACCCCAATTTTTCTTTTGAATGTCCACTCAGGCACAGGAGATGGCGCTGCGGCTGCCATACATTTTAATGGATAAATGCACAGTTTCTTCAAGAAAATAGCCACCGTTCCGATTTGTTCGACTCCAGTTATGATTGCACCACAAGTTATTTTATTTTGAAAAATTGTCACTGGAAGACCCGCTTGTAGCCTACATACCAGACTGTATGTTTTTATACAGTCTGTTATGGCAAGCAGTTTTAACATTTAATAAAGCCACATTCTCATCTGTAATTACATTTTAGATATCCATAATAGCATTTCGGATAAAATTGTATTCTCACTAGTTAGAATGGCAATTAAAGAACTCCACAATAACATTTTTACTAGTAGAAATTGTATTTCAAGCTATCTACAACTTTGACTGGTCAAAACTAATTAAAAGATATCAAAAATCGTTTTAAAATTTTAATTGGCAGTTTAAATGACGTTGTGGATATCAGAAATGACAATTGTAGAAGAATGTCATTGTGGATATCTGAATTGTTCTTTTTGCCTAGGAAGAGTTGAATTGTTGATATCTGCAATACATATCCACTCTAGCTATTAAATGTTAAAATAGCTTGCCAGCTGTGGTACATCTGGGCTGACATAACCGACTTGTTGATGGGTAGTTATGAAAAGCTCAGTTAAAGTAGAGTGTTTGACAGCACTTTGTAGCCATTCATTATTTTAGGGCTTGTTAGCTAAAGTGGACATGCAGCCTCAAAGCGGAATAATGTGACAAAACACCAAAAAGGGTCAGTGCCTTCCTTTTTGTTTTGGTAAATTGCAGTCTGCAGCTAATCTTCGCTCTCTAGTGATTAACTGATGTGAAATCAGTAGAGCGCTAATCGCACGATAGTCCTTAAATGTCGAACGGCTAGATAAGTTTTAATAGCCATCCTCTATCCATCAGTCTGTCAGAAGACATAAATCCATTGACATATATATAGGAATAAATCACTCTTTCATCCCTGTCATAAGGTCATAACTTACTTACTTACTCACTGTTGCTCTCTCGCACCAGTTGCCAAATATCGCGTGAATTCGCAGCTCATCCCGTGAATGTGCTGCTGTTCTTTCTGAATGAAGCTGGATTACCATAACGACAAAATGCCATCACTAACAGACAAGCCAGCAATGTTACGTATTCCATGTCGGTAGTTGCTACGTTGACGTGAGGATCGCTTTAGCTAATATATCCTATTCAAGAAGGACGTTTCAGATGAATGGCAAAAGTGACGTCATATGTGTAGATATGAAGAATATAATTGTTGATATCTGAAATGTTCTTTTTGACTAGGAAGAATTAAATTACAGATATATGCAATACATAGATAGCTTTGTATGTTAAAAACGGCGGACACTTAAACATTTTAAAGATTTAGTTTTGACTATCAAAGTTGTGGATATTTTGAAATGGGCCTACAATATCTAATGTTATTGTGGATATAATTACCATTTCAAATGAAATGCTATTGTGGATATCTAAAATGTAATTACAGATAAGTGTGGTTCGGTTAGCAACACGCTGCTTTTTATTTCATTTATTTTTATCCATGCGCAATAGTGAAGCGGAATATCAACGTGATTTGAGGCGTTGCCTTGTGAACACCGTCAGAGAGCGACCAGCCTATCCCAGGAGGATCAACCGTCACACACTCGAAATGCCTTCTACTTGCAACTTGTAGCTAACGTCTGGCTGTAAAATTTTACAATGGATTGTATCGGTAGCTAGCTTGTTTTATCTTAACCGACCATGTAAACCGTCTTGTCACGAAAGGCAGTTGACTCGTGACTGACCGCCGTAGGACGGTAACTGTACAGGAGTAGCCAGTTACAGCCCTCCGAACAACGATAAGAATAGACGCACCGAGCACTCACCTCCTAGCGCAGAAGTCCGTGCTCACAGTCCGGTTAACTAGAGCGTTTTTACCGTTTGATGCCCCCATATGCCGGCGCCAACGCCCGTCTCAACACCCTGAAAGCAGAGAGAGAAGGCGGGAGGGAGGCAACGGTAGCTCCGGGGTCCCCGACACTCAGCCGAGAAGAGGCATCGCTGAAATGAGATGAGGCTCAGAAATGGAACTGTGGCCACTGCGATTATTTTCTTCACGTCTTTCCTCAGCCTGTCCTGGTACACAGCGTGGCAGAATGGCAAAGGTAGGTTAAACATGTCTCTCAACGCGGTTGCCACTCGCATTTGATATAAGCTCACGATGTAACGTTAATTGGCGTTTCGAAGAAGCGACAGTTGCAAGGCCTCGTTAACAAACTGGTAGATATTAAGCTGGCGTGGGTTCAGCAGCATGTCGTAGGACGGCAGGTGTTGCCCGTTCACCTCGGACCTCATCTGGTTTCATTCCAGTGGATTTGCTTCTTTACAATGTCGTGGTTCAATGTAGCTAGCTACATTACACACGGGATACCTACGGATAACTGTCCTCTCTAAACTCGTTCGTGAGTATTTCTATTCCCACTGTTGTATGCGCTTTCACACTTTGACAGCATGGCAGATGATAAAGTAGTCAGTCCCCATTTCTCACCGCTCATTGCTCATCTCCAGACTGTTCGGTTTCCATTCAACCTCAATCAGTTGGGGATAATTTAGTATATCAGTGCCAGTTTATAGCACCAGGCAACACCGTTAGCAACGCTTCTGGATGATTACACCATTCAATGCTATTTCACTTCCTGGAGAAACATGAAGGCCTTTTTATCTGAATATTAACAATCAAACATATAGGCAAAGGCTCATTACACAAGTGTGTCTGTGTTTCAGTAGTATACAAGGGCCAAGTGCTTACTTGCCAGGGTTAACCCAATCCATGTGGGAGGGTTATGGGCCTTGGTGTATGACTTGTTATCAGCAGAGGGTAAATAATTGCAGCCTTTAGATAAATTCCAAGTCAAGGCTTCATGTTGCGATTACTGTGGAGCTTATCAGCTTGATGAAATATTTTCTTTTAAATGGAGTCCAGTGAGTCCCACTACTAGAGAATGCTGGGACTGGTCCATGGCTTGATGTGGAAGTGTGTGTGTGCTAAGCAAAGATCAAGTGACAATGCCCTCAGTTCTGTGTGTTCCACCTGTTGATATAGTCAGAACATTAATATTTAAAACATGCAGAATGCAGAGAAATACTTTGGATACTTTTGGATCTACTGATCATTAAAAGAAAAATGTGAGAGAATGTGTGCGCTTGACCTTAAATTATATCAGGATTAAGAAGATGTTGTTATCCTAATATCCTTAACCACCTACATTTTCAAGGAAGGTCAATAGGCCATTTTTACAGCAGCCATTTGGACTTGTCATAGTGGGACATTGTCCCAGTAAGCCACGGCAGTGTGACAGTGAGCCAGCATTCACAATACTAGGACCCAGAAACTAAAGCAAAAAATTGATTTCACCCACCATCAATTGTATTATTTGCTTCAGTGCTTTTCCTACTGTGACAAGTCAAAATGTCTTTGATGAAAAAGGCCTATCAGCAAAGTAACACTAGAGCTGTTATTTAAAAGCAAATGTGCTGGCCTGTATGGTGGCAGAGAGAGCCCAACACACACAAGCAAATAGACAAAACACAAACACAAACTGGGGTTGTCCCAGACCCAGACAGTATTGGATTGAACTCCGTATCAACAGATACCCAATATTAAAAAGACTTCGGCCAAACAAAAGTTAATTGGGACATAAAAAACACCTCTTCCTTTGCTTGCATGCTGCCTATGTGTTACTTGTCAATTAAACAACACATTTTCCTATTTGAACACATATGTGCAGCATAAAATATCAAAAACTAGCTTGTAAAGGTTAAACTATAGTAGTTAACAACTAAAAGTTTTACTTTTTGAAATATTATCAATGTATGGTCGACACATTTGTCATTTTTAGTGTGGCGTATGTGTTGCAGTGTTTCTATATTTTCTTGTATTGTCTGTATATGCATTAAGTTTCTTATATGTGTTGATGAACTGGAGAACAAGCTTCTTAATTTGATTGTGTTTTGCTCATTTGCAATTGCAGCATTTCTTTCCTAAATGCTGCCTATGTGTTGTCAGACATTTTCTTCATTTGTTTATGTTGTGTTTTCTTAAGCTGCAGTGCACTGAGCAACATATTGAAAACAGCATACCTATTTGTTTATTCAGAGGTTCATTACAGTTTGGACTACAAAATGTGTGAAATGTTAATGTTCTGGGGAACAAAACGGTGTGTGAGCAGTAATTTTCTTAATTTTTTTTACATATAAGGCTCTGTGCCATATCTTTTCTTGCTGTGGTTATAGATGGCTTATTCTCTTGCTGCTGCCCAGCGTGGGTGTTCAGAGTATGCTTGACTACAGGCATTGAGTCATTCTGAAAATGAAACATTTCAAAACCTATTCCAGTAGTTGGAAAACAAGTTTGCATGTAGGCTCTTGACGGTGTTGTATGATTCAGTTATACTAGTTTTTATAAGTTTTATAACCCATATATGGGTGGAGAGGTAATCTTGGGCAACATTTTTATTTACATTTTTTTTGCCTAACTCTCTGCTTCAGACAGCCTGTCTTGGTCACTTGACTGCTGTGAACCAGAGCTGTGCCAGTCAGCTGTCCAAACACTCCATGTTGAATGACTCTCCAGTATGTGTACTTCTATGTCAGAGTCCGCCTCGACTCCCAGTGAGAGACTGCTATCTGGTATCTCCCTGGTTAGATCTCAAATAGACCTTAACTATATTGTTGTTGATACAGGATAGATATGAATAATAATGTAGTGTATTGGGTTTGAGATGAGGGTGGGACAAAGAGTTGATGTAGCAATATAATTCTTTTGCGATATGTTAGGACAAACAAACTTGATAAAGAGTACACAGTCTACAATAACTGCTGATAATAAAGTACACTGCTGGTGACACAGACATGCATTGGCTATAGCTTGTTATCAACCTTATTTGAAGAAAATGGGGCTATTGTATACTACCATCACCACCACATTCTGCCACTACAAGTTGCATTACTGAACTGGTGGCACTAATCTTGAAACTGTGGTGATTGTATCTTGTGTGCTGCCGGGTTGAAGATGTGTGCGGGAAGCATTCACGTTTCGCCAAGGAATGCACTTAATAACTTTTATTTTTTTAAAGATTTTTTTTTTGTGTGTGTGTGTGGCATTTAGGCCTTTTATTGTTGATAGGACAGCTTAGACTTGAAACGGGAGAGAGAAGGGGAATGACATGCAGCAAACGGCTGCAGGTCTGAACCGAACTGTCAGGGACCAAACCGTCGAGGACTGGGTCTCTGCATATGGGCGCGTGCTCAAACAGGTGAGCTACCCAGGCAACACCTTTTATGAAATTCATATATTGTGTAAGTCTGGACCGACATGGATGTTTGCAACGAGGTGGTAATTCTAGTTTTATTTATTTATTTGTTTATTTGACCGGGACAGTGCACAGCTTCTTAACTTTATCAGAGTTAGCTATAAGATACATCTGTAGTCCCTGGGCAGGAAACAGGATAACATCTCTGTTAAGCAAGTTAATGCTGTAGTATGAAAACACAATTAACACGAGTGATATTTGTTGTGATGCTTGTTTGTATTTTCATATCACTATAGTTGTGAGTGTATTAATGCTTTCTCTGTGATTTCCAGCCCTGGTTTGAGATGGCTCTAGGTGCTTATTTTTCAGCAGATTTTTCAGCAGATTTGCTGAGTTACAATAACAATTACGAAACACAAAACACTTCTTTTTTTTTTTGTAAATGTGACTTCCTCCTTGCCTTCCTTGAAACCATGCATGCATTCCCCTTCCTCTGTGTTTAAAGGCATGGCTTTCTTCAATCATCACATCATTCCTAACACAATGGGCCAAAAATAGCACAAGTAATTGCAGTGGCGGGGGCAAATGAGCCAGCAGATAAGGAAGGTGTGTGTGTGTGTGTGTGTGTGTGTGTGTGTGTGTGTGTGTGTGTGTGTGTGTGTGTGTGTGTGTGTGTGTGTGTGTGTGTGTGTGTGTGTGTGTGTGTGTGTGTGTGTGTGTGTGTGTGTGTGTGTGTGTGTGTGTGTGTGTGTGTGTGTGTGTGTGTGTGTGTGGTAGTCTGCCAGACAACTCCTAAGTGGCCTGGAAGAGGGTAGAATCTTAAAAGAGAGCGGATGAGAAGCCTGAGGTCGGCTGTATGATGGAGAGAATGGATGAGAGTGGTAACAAGGCAGTGAAACTGTGGGATAAGTTATTTTTCTGTATATTTTTTTTATTTTTTTATACAGTCATATAACGATGTCCATGTTTGGCGGTGGCACCAGTGATACTCAGCAGTTTTATTTCAGAGAGCTCCATGCCTGGGCTTCAGATTGCCCGAGGAAATGTACGTTAGCTTGTGTGGACACTACCGCACGACTTGATCAATAAAAGCCACCTTAAGCCACTGAAAAGCTTTTTGATTCAGAAACAGCAACGCTTTTTAGAAGTAGTTTAACTAATAACGCTACTGCCCAACACTGCTTGCAATACAAGTTGGATTTTGTGCCCTGGCACTGTTGGCACAGGTTGCTAATGTCAGCTACTTTTTTAATTTGCCAGAAGGTGACGTAAGTGGCAATTGCCGGTTCAAACAGCTAGCATGAATTCAAACCAGTTTAGCCTCGTAAAGGCTCTTATATACTAGACGCATACAAGGTGGCACGCGACAAGGATGCCCCAAGGATTGAGGAGGAGTCATCGATGAGCTATAGGCGAGGATACACGAGAGCAGCCTTCCCAGAAGCCGTGCAGCTGAAGGAGTTTGTAACGCCGCCCATACAGCTGACGTTTTAAGGTGACACTTCAGAGGAAAGGACGTCTCATCCCTCTAAAAACACATTCCTTGTTGACTCTCTCCTCCGATGATTTCTTCGCATGGCTCCTGTGCCTCCTCGTGTGAGGGACTAAGACGCGAGGAAGAGAGGCAAGCAGAGGAGTCTAGGAGGCAATTGAAGCGACATTAGAAGCAGCTGTTGAAATCGACTCTAGTCCTACCCTGATCAAACCCACCTGGCAACCTGGGTCGCTAAGCCGAGTAAATCAAGGAGGGTTAACCCATTCAAACACACAGTCGACCATGAGTAACCCTGATTGAGCCATCGGTGTGAAAGGGGTATTAGACAGACACACACACAGACAGACACACACACGCACACGCACACGCACTTCCCTTTAACCCAGACAGCATGTCCAAACAGGAACAGGCGTCTTCAGCCGTTGGCGAGTTAACAATCATTGTGTTTCCCTCCTCGTGCTTCTGTTCACTTCCTGTATCCCACACTGCTATTCATTCATTCATTTATGCATGTTCCAACTCTTTTTCTGGACAGAATTCCCAGAGGGCACACAATTTCTCCTCAGTGTCAGGGAGGAGAGATGGTGATTGTTTGGGCTCTAACTGCTCTCTGTTGATTTAATCTGTGGCATAAGCTTGCTGTTTTATACAAGGACCGGCTTGTACACATTAGTTTGTCTGTGTGGATGTGTTCTTGCATATCGACAAGCATCATGACAGCTGTGCTCAAGGTGATGAGCTTTTAATTGACCAAAAACTCCGAACACAGAACCTCACTGTCACTGATTCTGGGAGATGACATTTTCATCATGTGAATCCTAGTGGCCAAGCAGATGTGGCTTTAGATTCTAATTTAAGAGCAGATTTCAAATAAAGTAAATATCAGTTGAATATAGATATATTAGTTTTTGGTCAATTATGACAGAAAATAGTAAGAGCTTCAAATACTATTTTTGTTATCTATGCGTCAGCAAGTGTCTTGATTAACTTAATAATGGTTTTGCTTATAAAATGACAGAATGTAGTTTAAAATGCTTATTATAATTTCCCAGAGCCGAAGGTTACATTTTCAGATTGCTAATTTCTTTCACAACTCAAAGATATTCAGTTTTCTATCATATTGACAAGTAAAAGCATCAAATCCTCACATATGACAAGCTGGAAATGGTAAATGTTTATTTGTGCTTAAAAAATTACTGAACATATTAGAGGATTATCAAAATAGATTATTTTTTTGTCAATCTACTAATCCGTAAATGGACTCTCAGCATCAAAATTTGTTTTTGTAGTGGACTCTACGGACTCCTACTGGATATCATTATGCAATTGATTGGTGACATCCCTGAAAGTGAGTTTCCAAAAAACGAGTGATATCCTGGCTTATAGTACCCTTACAGGAGCCAAGTAAAGCCAGAAAGTGGAAATAAGCAGAGCGGGGCCACGCTCTCAGCTCAGTGCTGTCAGACAGCATGCTCTGCCACAAAGGTGCATTTCCAGCTGGTATTGAAAATCTGATCTGAGTGATCTGATCCCAAGTGGACAGCTTTAAGTACAGGTGTTTACATTTGATAGCAGTATGCGTCTCCAAATGCGTCTTGAGTGACCACTTGTGATCGGATCTCACTTTCCCGCTCAATATGCAAATACGTGTGTGTGTGTACATTTCAGTTGTTACCGTCACATAAATCATACATTAGGAACGTGCAATGACAGAAGAAGCTTGCCGAAATAAGGATATGACGGGTGGTCAAAGGACTTGTGTTAACTTACTGCTGCTTCATAATAAAAGCTTTCAAATAACATGGAACCTTTTTATTGTGAATAATTTATAGGAAATGAAACTTCCACCGTTTTACAGCTGCTGCTTTGACCACTCAGACTTCCCAGCTTACTCCAGCGCTGACACAGCGCTGTGAAGATAGGTCTGGCAATGCAAGACTAATTATTTGCAACAGCAGATGTTGGGAATTAAGAGCAGGAATATCTTTAGTAAGATCCTACATATTCGTGAATTCAGGGATTTCATGTTATGAAACAAAAATTAAGGATATTGTATACTGCCTGCTGCCTTTCCCACGCAAACCCCCAGTATGATAATAACATCCAAAACACACGATTCACTCTCAGTGGTTTCTGTGACATGAGAAATACTCTGAGTACGTAGTTCCGCTCACAGTTAGATGTCCTCAATGTGGCCCAGGACATACATGCGTACACACTGCTAAAAGAATGTGGTCACATGTGGCCTAGTCTACACTACCGGTGTAACAAACTGTGGTACCATACCCTCGTGAGCATTATTTGAACAGTATTGTACTGCAGAAAGTAGTGTGTTGCCATAAAAATGGGCAATTAACAATGGAGGAGAGACAGACCATTATAACACTTAAGAATTTTGGTCTTTCCTACAGAGAAATTGCGAAGAAAGTCAAGGTGTTAGTGAGTACAGTATTCTTCATCATCAAAAGGCACTTAGAAACTGGAGGAAACTCTGACAGGAAGAGGTCTGGCACACCCAAAGCCACAACAGAATCAGAAGACAAGTTTCTGAGACTCAACAGCTTGCGTGATAGGCGGCTCACAGGACAACAGCTTCAAGCACAGCTTAATAGTGGTCGTAATAAGCAAGTCTCAGTTTCAACTGTAAAGAGAAGACTTTGAGCTGCAGGTTTGATAGGTCAAGTTGCAGCAAGACAGCCATTGCTAAGACGTCAGAATAAGAAGAAGAGGCTTGCCTGGGCCAAGAAACATCGCCAATGGACTACTGAAGACTAGAAGAAGGTGTTATGGACTGATGACCGAAAATTTGAAATCTTCGGTTCATCACGCAGGATTTTTGTACGCTGTCGAGTAGGCGAAAGGATGGTTCCTCAGTGTGTGACATCAACTGTCAAACATGGAGGAGGAAGCGTGATGGTCTGGGGCTGTTTTGCTGGATCCAGGGTCGGTGATTTGTACAGAGTGAAAGGCACCCTGAACCAAAACGGCTACCACGGCATTTTGCAGCGCCATGCAGTACCGTCTGGTATGCGCCTAGTTGGTCAGGGGTTCATCCTACAGCAAGATAATGACCCAAAACATAAGTCCAAGCTATGCCAGAACTACCTTAGCAAAAAAGAACAAGATGGTAAGCTTAAAAACATGGAGTGGCCAGCACAGTCACCAGACTTAAACCCCATTGAGCTGGTTTGGGATGAACTGGACAGAAAAGTGAAAGCAAAGCAACCTACAAGTGCCACACATTTATGGGAACTTCTGCAACAGAGTTGGAAAGAACTTTCTGAAGAATATTTGATTTCCATTGTAGAAAGAATGCCACGAGTGTGTTCAGCTGTTATATCTGCCAAAGGGCGCTACTTTGATGAGTCAAAAATTTAGAATACATTTTGGTTTATAAATTGATTCCATGATTTCTTTTTTAACTTAAATTGTTAATTTGTTCTATTCTTTCATTTCAGTGAATTGTCAATTCAGTGACATTGAACTGCATGAATTTCAATAAAAACCTGGAAAAATTGGGGTGTTCTAAAATTATGGCCGGTAGTGTATATCAACGACGATTCATTTAGGGGATTGTTCTGGTGCTGCCGGAAGATCCACCGGATGTCCCTCAAATTTCGGCCGGATGTCCCTCACCTTCCGCTTTCTTTGGGTCGGCATTCTAAACTCTGGTGGATTTATGAGGACTGTGGTTACCTGCTCCACAGATCTCTGCATGGTAAATCCAGACAGCAAGCTAGATTATCTGTCGAGTCAGAGTTTTCTTTTACACAAACAAAAAACTTTTGAACGAGCGCATGTTCCACCAAAATAAGTTCTTCCCGAGGCTATTTTGCAGAGGCACCGTTATTGCGTCTGGTGCTTAGAGCCTCCCAAGACGATTGTGATTGGTTTTAAAGAAATGCCAATAAACCAGAACACGTTTTTCTCCTATCCAGAAATGCTGTGTGGACTAGCCAGACCTTCCTCCGCAGCACTGTGGAGAGGGGTCCGGCAATGCGAGAGTACATGTGGCCTAAACTACCTCAGAATGTGGTCTAAGTGATTGGATCTCAATGCATCCTGGGTACATTTCCATCTATACTTAGAGCTGTCCACCAGGTGGAAATGGGGTGTGTTTTATTTTTTCCTAAAAAACCTAAAGTAGGCTCAAAAGTCAAAAATGAAATGGGGTTAAAGAGACACAGCAGGCTGCATGAGCTTATAATGACTTACAGCACAGTAAAGGAAGAAGAGTGGGTGTAGGTCAGAAGAAACAATGAGCCCATAGTTAGGATTAAAAATTAAGAATCTGGGTTGGAAAGGTGCAAAGTGCGCAAATATTGGTCCGGCTTATTCTGATACTACTTCACTTTTTGACACCACAACCCTTTCACTTCATTTTTAAGGTGAGGTGAAAGGGTTATGGTGTATTGCGAGGGGGAAAAAAAAGGACAGAATGAGATAAAGGTGTGCATTTTCTCTTTCTGCAAACTACACGGAACCGTTCAGGGAGTATCACTCGCCTACTCATGGATCGACTTCCACTTCTCCCCTGGAAAATGCCACCAAAAATCAATACTACCACTCTGTGTGTGCAATCTCATTTATGTGTGTTGGTGTGCTTGTTTTCTTTGTGTGAAGATAAGTGTTGCATGCTATATACGCAGTGAGTGAGACTGTTGACCAAAAACATTTAACTTGAATTAACTAGTATCATTTCAAAATAACAC
Organism: Perca fluviatilis; assembly: GCF_010015445.1. Taxonomy (NCBI): domain Eukaryota; kingdom Metazoa; phylum Chordata; class Actinopteri; order Perciformes; family Percidae; genus Perca; species Perca fluviatilis. Next base: position 21,439,361 of record NC_053123.1, on the reverse strand, counting down.
ATCCAGTGGATATGATTATCACAGTACAGTAATATTCTTCATAAGACTGTGGTCAAAAAGACGTATAACGTTAAGTGTACTTATGTTGACTCCATAAGTCATGTTAGATTAATAGTGGGGTATTCTTGAATTGCCAGATCTCCACAGCATTGTGGAGTAAGGTCTGGCTACACCACACATGCATTCTAGGATAGGAGAAAAAAACGCTCTGGGTTGTTTGCATTTCTTTAAAACCAAGCACTACCGTCTTGGGCGAAGCTAAGCTCCGGGCGCAGCGACGCTGACTCTGCAAAATGGTCTTGCGAAGGAACTTGTTTTGGTGAACCATTTTCACCCCGCAAAAGAAAACGCTGCATAATATATTTAAATAAAGTTAACTGTTCACACAATACAGTAATGTGAGCTATTTAATATAGCTGTATTCATGGTTAAACATAATTTTCTCTTACCAGCGTATTGCCGTGTGTACTTTGTCTATAGCAGTGGTTCCCAAACTTTGTCTGCAGGGCCCCCCTTTTGTAGTTACAAATATTTTCTAAATGTTGATACTTTGCTAGCAGTGCAGCAGAACAATGCATTATTTATTTATATTTAGCTCGAGGTTTGTTGTTGTTTCAAAGTTGTTTTCAAAGTGAACAGATTTTGAGAATGGCAACACACGGAAGTAGAGGGACGCCCTGGATATCGGGCTTTATCCTGGTAATGTACTTCTGTTGATCTAGACTATTGGTGGGGCATCTGTGAACTATTAGATCCAACATGTTAGAACTATTCCGGTTTTCATGTTATGCACCATCTGCCCCACTTGGGAGATAACAGCCTTGTTTTGACTGTTTTGTGTTGCACATAGCAGCTGCAGTGTAGAAGCACGTGGCTAGCAGGTGCATCACTTGAGGGTCTTCATACAGTGCTAAGCATAAGTGAATACACCCATGCTACAGTTGACTAAAAAGAAGAATACAACAATTTTTTTTTGGGGGGGGGGGGAATTGATCTTAATGCCTTTTAATAAAAAAAAAAAAAAAAATGAGGAAGAATCCAACCTTTAAGCACACCAATTTTCTTTGTGAATTAATAATGTATCGTAAAAAAATAAATGTTCTTACTTAAAATACAGTAAGTAAAATTTATTTTTATAGCACATTTTAAAAACAGCTCGCACTGACCAAAGTACTGTACATAGCGCATTAACCACAGAATAATAAAAATAAAATAAATACACTTACAGATCAGTGATTTAAGCTAAGACGACATCAATAGACAAACACTTAATTACAGACATAGCAGGGTCAGGCAATTAAAACACAGGGGAGTATGTAAGTAGGTGAGTTTTGAGCCTGGTTTTGAATATTGTAATTGAAGGGGCATTTCTTAATGACATTGCATCTTTTCAGCAACCCTAACATGTTTAAGGATTGTTAAATGTGTTAAGGTTGCTGATTTAACAGTCTAATGTGAGTTAAAGCTAAAGTGCTTTTGAGGTAAATTGGCTTACTGTCAGTACACGTAGACTGTCTGCTGAGATCGAAATTAGAGGGCGGAAAGTATATTGATAAATGTGACTTCTGGCAAAGTTTCTGATTCAAAGTTTAATGAGAGAGAGAGAGAGAGAGAGAGAGAGAGAGAGAGAGAGAGAGAGAGAGAGAGAGATTTTCTCACTAAGTTGGAAAAACTCAACAATATGTCTTTTCAGAAACACTGTATCAGCTACTGAGGCTCCTGCTCAGATCAGTTCATAATAATCACAACGAGCCAAGGGGCTCTTGCTTCTTCAGAAAGTAGTTCCAATGACAAGTGTTGACGGTAAGGTCGGTGGCTCATCCTGAGTAACTGGGACATTTCGCTGAGCTTGTATTTCAAGGAGAATAAATCACCACTTTGTGTCAAAAGAGGAATTTAACTGAGTGATGATTTAAAATTATGGAATGAAAAATGGTGCTTATACTATCTGAAACATTTTAAAGTAATTAAGAACAAACACCGTCTAAACGTATAGATGAGGTTTAATTTCTTTTTTCATCTAAAAACTAAATGCTTTGAATACAGTAGACCAGGTCAGCAAATTAAGTAGACAAACTGTACAAGAACAGTTTTTTTTTTTTTTTTAGCCAGCATACACTGTGTGTATGTACTTTGTGGTTATTTGTTCAGACCTTATTTGTGATGCATTGTTAAATGGGCAGGTGTGTATTTCAAAGTGAAAATGGGAAAAAGTGAAATTTAGCTTTAATAAGGTCACCTGCATATTATGTGCTGCAACTGTCTTCACTCATGCAAACAAACTGCACAAGTCCCTTATCAGCACTCATGAATCAGCAGTCAGCAGCATACATCAGCAAGGGAGAGTGGGGTCAAGGACAAGATCACTGTGAGGGCTTTTGATGAGCTAATGGGTTGACTAATAAAACTCAACACCCTGGTTGGACTTGAAAGGTTGGATTTCTGTAAAGTATTTCTCAGCACTAAGCTCATCCTTGTTCTCTCTTGTGAAGTTCAGAAGATGGTAGTTTGAAGCTCTATGTAGCCAAGCTTAGACATCCATCCATGGTCTTTAGATTTGTTATCACGATTACTGAGGTCAATGTGAGTAAGCACCGTGCCTTAACAAGTACAACAACAAGGATGTGAATCAATAAGTGTATTTAAACATTATTTACATTTGTTGTTCTTAACACCTATGTTCCTCTTTCCCGATCAAAAACGTTCTAGATAGATAAATTTTGTTCACAGGAGCTTTTAAAAAAAAAAATACCATGTGGACAAAGAAGAGATGGTAAACGCTTAGATTAAGCTGTTACCAAATACAAGCTTCTTGCAATGTCTTGAGTCTTCAGACACATCTGTTTAAAGGCTACATCCGCACAATGTTTTTAAAATCAATATCTTTTGCTAGGTTTATGCGTTCACACTGAGGTGTTTCCTCAGACATTTGGAAACACTGCTGACCCCGTTTAAGTTTAAAACCTCTGTTGCATTGTAGTCTGGACGGGCAGAAACTGGGCCCTTTGGAAGCTCCGACGCACGTCGGTCAGTCTTATCGGTTAGGTAGACTTACCGTTCAGTAACAGTCCCACCTCATAGTCGGTCCAAGCAAATAAATCTCTGGTCTTTTTTTTTTGTTACGTTTAATAACAAAGATGTTGCTGACACTTGCCGGTTTGGGAATTTTCATTTTAAGTTTGTTGCTTTCCACACGGCCAAGGCCCAGGAGACGGCTACCTGATTACAAACTCTTGTTTTAAAAGCTAGACAACCGGTTGGTCCGTTCCGTGGTCGTGTGTCGTGCTGTTGTTTACCTTCGTAATTTCCGGATTTCCCTATCGTCTCCGCAGTGAACGTCACAACGCTTTGAACTGTGGGTAATTCCCTTTGGTGAAGTCTGCATCGATGCAGACTCACGGAAAGGGCTCGGTAAGTGTGTACTCAAACCCTCACGCCCTTTGAAATTCCACATTGGGACAACCCTTACGACTTTCGCGAGAACGCACACCAAAGTCCGTGAGTCTGTGAGTCCGGACTTGGGGATTGGGCCAATGTGTTTCCTGTTTACACCAGCACACGCATGCCCAGTGTATGCGAATGGTCATGATATGCGTTGTCAGACATGTTAATATGGACGGAGATAATTTCTGATATGGAGCCTAAACTCTTGTGTGGACCGAGATTTATTTTGTTTCTCATCTATGTTCAACTTCTTTTTGTTACTGAACTCAGCACATTTGGTTGCACAAATTTGCCACAATGTCCGTGCTGCTATCAAGTTGCAGTACCAGAACAAAGACTATTTGTCAAATATGCCCATGTTGATTGTTTTAGCAATAGATGCCGTGACTTTTCATTTCTTTAAAAATGTACTGTTTTCTGGATTTTTTTTTTTTTTTTTAAAGATATTTATATTATTTGTATAGGACAGTTTAGACTTGAAAGGGGAGAGAAGGGGAAAACATTCAGCAAAGGGCCACAGGTCGGAGTTGAACCTGCGACCGCTGCGTCTCTCACACACACACACACACACACACACACACACACACACACACACACACACACACACACACACACACACACACACACACACACACACACACGGGGGCGGCCGTGTGTGTGAGCTACTGTTTTCTGGATTTAACCCATGCATGGCCTTGAGTCTGTTCATTCTAAAGGCTGTTTGAACCTCCATTATATATCCAACTCTCCATTTCTCCCACGTGTCTCATTCATAAATCATATAACCAGAGCAGAGGAATCAAGGATGGCACGTCAAGGCAAAATATCACAGAAGCCGAGGGTACGGAGAAAAAACAAAAGCATACGCCAGGATGGATGTGCAGATCGTGTAGAAAGTTAAACTCATATAGGACGCTAAAAACCTTGGGTCTAAAATTAGGAGGAAGGGATGAGACAGAGGTTGGATGCAAACAGAAGGAAGGAGAGGAGAGGTTGTTAAGCTCTGAGGTAGAGCATAGCCACTTAGCCCTGCCCCCACAACTCATGGTTCTAGAGAGCAGAGAAGGACAATGAGATTGTATAGACATCCAGACCTCAGTTAATTGTTTAATGCATGCATTATGAATATTCAGGCATCCAGTGGCTGTATACCAGTAGAGTAGGTTCCCCGTTCACCCATTTGTTTTGTAAAAAAATTAATGTTTTTTTTAAAGGTGAAGTCAAGGTCAACTTTTGTGTTGCGGTAATGAAAACCTATCAAGAGTGACATTTAACTAAAATGTTAAGAGACTTATGTAAACACTGCCCAACAAACTTTGCATTAACCCGCTGTTCAGGTAATGGGAGAGGCACTTCTTCGAAAGAGAATGTAATATTGCTCAATACATGCAAAATGCTTACAGTTTCAATACCTAATACATCTGTACAAGGGATACCTACTAGAAACCTTATCTACTTTTTGTTTCTGTTCCTGTGGTGCTCTGTGTGTCTTTGTTTCTTTGAACAGTGGGATAACAGGTGTGGTTTCATCTCAACAGGCCCGGAGTCCTACAATCAAAGGACTGATGTGAAGATGAAAGTCTGTTTTTAGTTTGATGCTGCCCTTTTCATGAAGTTTTGGGCCAAATGACAGCATCTGTCTGTGTGTCTTAGAGATCAACATTTAGGGGAAAAAAAAAAAACATGGTTCTGTGCAAAAGAGGAGCCAGGGCAGAGTGGATGGACAATAGCACAGTCAGAGAGAGAGAGTGATGGAGAGGGGAAGATTAAGGGAGTCTGGTTTTTTTTGTAGTAAAGGGCTCTCTGAAAGGGAACAATAAATCTACCCGCAGAGGAAGATCAGAGACTGGCCAAAACCACAACCCCACCTAACACACACACACACACACATACACACATACATAGATATACACCTGAGATGTTCTTTGTACTCTCCCTCATGGATTTTGGAACAAAACAAAATCCGGCTTATGATGGCTCTCACTGGTTATTGATGGCTTGCTTTTTTTTTTTTTTTGGACCAGGCCCCTTGTGTTGGAGATTTATTGAACAAACCACTTGAGTACCATGATACTAAAAATTTTGAGTGTGAGAAACGTGACCATTTTTTACAAAAATGAAAGGATTATAAATAGGTGATTTACTAGGTTATTTTTAAAACAAAATTGACACTAAGACTTGCTTTGTAGGTGTGTCGATGACTACCACAAATGTGCTTTCTTGGCTTAAAACCATCTCCATTTCTAATCATCTCCAAACATAATAAATACTTAAATTAATAAATGTATTACTTATACAGTACTTGCACAACACCAAAGCAATACAAATACTAAATTAGAAAAGCAACCCAACACAAAAACTTCAAGGAAAGTAAGATATGAAGCTAACCCTAAGACTGACTTACTGTGCTGTATCTATCTTACTTGATCGATCTTATATGAAACGTCCATAACCTCAGCCCACCAACAGACCACAGCTACTCCCTTTTTCATAGAATTTCACAGCCTCTACTTTCAAACTCCTACTCCAACTGCTAAACTTCTGTTTCCTGATAACATTTCCTCACATATTTGCAGTAAACGGCATCTAAACCTCAAGTAATTTCCAGTTTAAAAAAACCACGTTGCTTGAATTGCCAATAACTAGCTGCTCCTATATCATTGTCAATGATATCATGATATGGTATTGCAGTAGTTTAGAAGTGTGGATCTGCCTAGTCTGTCTAAATGTTTTTAATTTGTGGCTGAACCCAGCCCCTATGAGCTAAACGTGGTCCTTTTATCAGACCATTGTTTTATTTTCAAAATGTGGAACTTTATGTAGCGCCTGCTAATGCACACCTTTGCAAATTTCTGTCTTATAGAGAAGCTGATAGCATACCAGCGGGAGTTCCATGCCTTGAAAGAACGCCTTCGTGTGGCCGAGCACAGGACGCTGCAGCGCTCGTCCGAGCTCAACACCATTCTCGAGCAGTTCAGGCGCGCCATCGCCGAGACTAACAGCAGCAAAGATGCTCTCACAAACTTCTCAGGTAACTGACACATTCACGTACGAAGAATCATTAACTCCAACTGAGCTTTTACACTGTTAAGGAAACATTAAGGTTTTGCAGTCATTTTTGCGCAACAGATCTATAGCATAGATCGAGCATTCCCTCTTGTACTGGCGCTGCATCATCTGTTGCATAGGTTAAAATCAAAAACGCGCAAGGCTCCTAGATGTTACAAAGGGCTCTTTAGTCTTTGCCTGCTTTTAGATTTCTAGACATTTTAACACAGTGTTATGAAGAAGACTAGATCTACACACACACACACACCTAAGGGCTACGAATTAGTTCAAAGAAAATGCTTGGGGAAGTACCCTTTCAAACGCTAGCTAATTTCTTAATGAAAATTAAATGAAATTTTTCTGCGGTTATTTTCCGAGTGGCAGGATTCTAATAGACTAAATCTAAATCTGTCTCAGTCAACCCTGAAAACCGCAGGGTGGACGCAGCAATCACAATACCATTTCACTGCTTGGCATAGAACATAATTCAAATATATGTAAAAGTCTAGTTTGAAATTTTGTTTCCAAGCTTACGTTGCACATTGTCTGCCAATTTTTAAATGAAAAGTCCATTACATATTCAGTTTTATTATCCTAATAGCAGGCTTACGCTTCTGAAAATTATATTTCAATTTAGTTTTATTTGAATTTCTCTTCTGGCAGTTATGCTTTTCAAACATTTTTAGATTTTAATTTACTCATACATCATGCACACAGACAAATGGAAAATGAAAACTCGATTAGATTATATGATTTTGTCTTATTATTGGCAGCAGTGGACTAGTACAAAACATCAAGAGCCCTGCATAAGGGAAATACAGTATTAATCTGTAAACCATGCAGTATGGTATAAGTCACAAGCGTAGACACGGTGCTGCAGCCATTAAGTATTCATATTCTCGTAAAGAATTCTGATTTTCTGCTGTGTATAGTTAAATGTTTTATTCATCCTGTAGTGATAGCATCACTGTTCTACCAGAGCACATTAACAGCTGGTGCTTTTAAAAGTCAGCATAATTATACTCCTGTTGTGATTTAATGAAAGTGAGTGAGTGAGTTGTCTTTGTGTGCCTGCTTTCAGATGAGACACAGAAACTCCTGAAGGAGCTCGCAAATAGGAAACCTCTCCAGGTGCCAAATATCTACCATCACCTGCCTCACCTTCTCGACAATGAGGGCAGCCTGCACCCTGCCGTGCAGGTTGGTCTTGGCCGCACAGGAGGTGAGAAGCGTATAAACAAACAGCATATTCAGTACAACAGTAACTTCCCTGATTAATGAGGGTTTTTCTCCAGAATGTGCATGCTACACAAACGCAGTAAAACCTCCAGAGATCCGCATTACAATCAGGGAGAGAATAAGTCTCAACAAGTTTTCAGTTGGTGACTGAGCTTTGCAATAGGATCATTCTGAAGAAGATAAGATAATTATAGTCTATGTACAGTGTAATTCCCTATTTACTTTACAAGGTATGCTTCCTACCTCTTAGCTTGATCGAACAGGGATTTCCATTTTGCTTTCACATCTCTAGCCGACTTTATATTTATGACATGCACTGGCACTTTGTGTTCAATTGCTTGTCTGTTGTGCTCTCTTTTTTTGAACCTGAGAGGTGCACTGTAACGTTTTGAAAAGTGCTTCACAAAGAAAGTTTACACTAGGTAGTTTTCTTTAGTGAAGACACTCCAAAACCTGCCTTTTACAAAGCTCACAAAGCTGCAACATGTCCTGTCAACACTGCTGTCTGCCATTGGCTCCTCTTTCCTATGGATTATTTCTCTCCTTTTCCTATTTTCAGCAAACCCATTTTTATTTTTGAATGTTTCTTCCTTTCACCCCTCCAACAAAAGCATTCAGCATGTGACCTCTCCTATATCAAGTTCTCTCTAAGAGGATTACTAATTTGAGTGTGATTGTAGGAGTGAATTTGGGGTGCGTGTTTTGGGGCTGAACAGCTCAAGTGGTGTTTCCGCATTCCTAATGACAATGACCTAGGGGAAGAACAGAGGCCCCAGACAAATTAAAGGAAAGGAAGAAGGGACAAGTCGAGAATAAATGGGACTTTCTTGTGCCTGGCCTGTAGCCTGTTTGATCAAAGAGTGCATGTATTCCCCCAGGAAACAAGGAAAAATACAAGGCCTATCATTGCCATCTCTAAGGGGGTGGGCGGCGGGGGCGGGGTTTGGGGGGGGGGGGGGGGGTTTGGGGGGTTCCGGGGGTTTTTCTCTTCCATCTCAAACCAATACCGTCTTCCTTGGTTTTGTAGAGGAGGGGGGGGAGGAGAAAAATTGCTTTTCTCTAGAGAATGTCTAGCCACAGATAGATCGTCGCTGCCTGCTGCTTTGTTCTCACCAGCTTCCCACCCTAAAACACTATCGGTTGTGTTCACTGGAATGCACAACCAAGCAAGAGGTACTGCTACTGGGAAGTGATTGTGTTTCTCTGCGGCAGCGGGTGAAGTTTTGCCCCTACATCCACCCATACATGCCCCATGACATACTTGATTAGCCACTGGCAGTAGTGCCTTTGGACTCCCTTTTTTCTGTTGCTCATTGTTCTTCTTTGTCCACATCTGTGTCTTTCATTTACTTTCCCCTTGTTTTTTATGCTGGTCTAAGCATATCTGACATTGGGATATTTATAGCTGTGCAAATTAGGACATCATCTCACTTTGAATTGAACAAGGGTTACGAGTCTGAAATGGTTGGAGTAGGGCCTGACTGGAGCCCCTTTTTAGACTGGAACTAACAAAAGAGCATTATTGTAAATGCACCCTTGCTTGTTTCAAACACACATATGGCCTTAAGCAAGCCACCAGCGTGCCAATTAGTGCCCTTTTACCAAACAGTCAGTACTTATTTTGTTGCCAAGCAACAGCAACATGTGTTTACAAGGACCAGCTATTAAAAATGTAACCAGCAACAGTTGAAGCTCTGTTTTTTTTTCCTCCCCAATTTGTAATTCCTTGTGCTACAGTCGCTGTTGGCCTGAGGAGAGTGTACACGGTCATGTGTCTGAACCTCACTACAAGGGCCGCCTAACGCATGGGAAAGCTCACCCAGTCTTTCCCATATCCCACGCTCTCCGTACAGGTGTCCAGACTAACCAGTAGAAGTTGCTAGTGCAGCGACACCTCACCAGCATCCCACTCACTGCTGCTAATTGCGCTGCCAGTTGTATTTGGTATAATGCAACTGTGTTTTTTGCTTCTGTGTGAAAGAGGCGTAAACTGACAGTAACACGATTTCCACATTTGCATATTTTGTTGCTTATTTCTTTGCTTAACCCGTATTATATTTCGTGCCCCCGACATCATTGCTTGTACACTTTCTGAAGTAACTTCAATATGGCATGGAAACGTTTGATTCTGCTGCTTACTCAGTCAGTCTGAATGGCAGAATTTGTGATCTCATTAATCAACATAATCTAATCCACAATATCTGAAACTTATTAAATTCTGTAGGTTTTCAACACATTCATACCCACTTATAAACCAAGAAATCCTGTTTCGTAACACAGGACTGTGCTAGAGTCTTGTACCTTGGATATTAAGCCTCACCCTTCGTGCAAACATTTTTGGCTAAAATGCATTGGCAAACACGAGCCAAAGCTTTCAACCATCACTGATTTTCCCCGGCTGTGAAGTTTGCGCCGTTGATCATGTTTTATTAAAGAAATATTGGGAATTTCTTCTTTTCATTAGTGAAGCTGTTTTGTGCAGCATTTAATGGCACACAAGCAGAACCAATACAACACCGAGCATAATTACGGTTTCTGCAAAGCTCCAGTCCATACATTGCTGGTTGGATGATTCAACCCATAGGGTAAAGAGTCGGCTTTATGATGGCTCTCTCTGGTTATTGATGGCTTGCTTTTTTTTTTTTTTTTTTTTTTTTTGGACCAGGCCCCTTGTGTTGGAGATTCAATTTATTGAACGAACCACTTGAGTACCATGATACTAAAAATTTAGAGTGTGAAAAACGTGACCATTTTTTACAAAAATGAAAGGATTATAAATAGGTGATTTACTAGGTTATGGATTACACACACACACACACACACACACACACACACACACACACACACACACACACACACACACACACACACACACACAGTGTCCCTCATGCTTTGTAAGACCTTGAAAGCTTAGAAGTTTGAAAAAAGTGCATCCACACTCATGAGAAAAAGGCTTTTTTTTTTTATTATTTCATGTAATATCAAAAGCAACTTACTGTAGATGGATAGATACAAACAAGGTCATCAAATATGCATAGGAACTGTAGAAATATTTCTATTATCTAGATATGTTATTCTCAGTATTAAGGTTGTATTCCCTGTATAATGTATAGCCTCAGGGACACACAGATAGTTGCTCAAGCTTTGATTACCTTATAAGTTCAGGAATGTGAGTGTGGGTTAGACTCCGTCAAACAAAAAGAAAACAAACATATAATCCATATACATATGCCACTAAGACCACACTTTGTGTTTAATTTCATTTATTTAACATGTTACATAGTTATTTTTCATGCTACGTTTTAAGCAAACAATCAAGCGCCAATTTGCTGAACATAACAAACGCAGCCGAATACCAGCTCTGTTACGTGTAAGGCATGTCGAATCAGTTCTTTTCACTGATGTGACCGAGAAGTGGACATAAATGTAGATTGTTTAGCTGTTTTTGACATGAAAGGATGGTGGAGTGAAGCGTCCAGGCTGATCAAGGGACACGGGGAGGGGCAGTCATGGAGTTGGTCCTGCTCGCGCTGCACTTGCATGCATTATCACTCATTCACTGTCTGCCACCTTCCTTTATTCTGTCACTCGCTGTCTCTTTTCCTTCCTCCCACATTCTCCTTTCATCCTCGACCTACTTTCTTGGTGGTGGTGGGTGTCGCTATATGACACGGAGCTCGGTGTGAGAAACACAAAGCAAAACTGGGACAGATTCTCTACGCTGCACAGATCACTCTGCACCCTTTCTCCAGGCCACTGTGCTGCTCACTCATTCTGCACCATAAGTTTGTTGTTGAGGCCCCTTGTGCCCCCACATCAGCTCAGTCAGCATGCTCTCCCTTTTAAACTGGACACACACTAATTCAACACTTAACCTTCTTTTTCCTTTTCTCTGGAAATGCATTGTACATTTTATGCAAAACGGCCATCTGTAGAATATGAACCTAGGTTTTGAATTAAGTAAAAGGCAAGTACACCATGCATAGAGCAAGAGAAAGCTAAACATGAAACACACAGAGGCTAATAGGCAATGTCATGCTGCTGTTTTGGCTTATTTTCCTTAGCATGAAGAAAACACTGATTCTGTGTCAGATAACCAGTCCAGCCTGATAACTTCATCTTGGCATTTGCTCTCACACCAGTGTGGAATTGCTGTACGCTCTTTGCTCTCTTCTTCCCTCACTCTCTCTTCCCTAGTGAGAGTGATCCTTGTGTCTTAAAGAGTAAAATGAACTGGTTTTATGTCTGCAACAGTCTGTTGTGGGGAGCTCTCCATACTAAAGAAGAGGCCGTCTGTTAATCCACAACCACCACCAAGCAACAGGGAGATGACAATAGCCATTCTCTTTTCCTCTCTTTCCATGTCTTACTGTTGTCTCCCTTCATCAGCCTATTCTCAGCTGAATGTAACATCTGTTCCTACTTGTGACCTTTCTTAGCTCAGAGATGATTGTCAGCTTCATATTTGCGATCAGTGGGTTTTGCTGACTCTTAGTTGACTGACAAAATGAATAAGATTGATTAATTGTTTGGTATCAAGTAAAACATCAGCAGTTTCCGTCTTCTCACAATGTGGGATTTGCTGACAAAATAGGCATAACCTTTTGATGTTTTTATTGACACATTTTGAATCAAGTCATTGAAAAACATGACACGTTAATCAGTGATAAGATCTCTAGTTTCTTTTTCTCATTGCTGTCGGTGTTGGTCCATGAGCCAGGGGGGTTGATCGGTATCATCGGGGGGACAAAGGCTCATAGTGATTTTTGGCAAGGTATACACCCCTAGTGCTAGAAAAATCACGATAGCAGTGCAGGGGTGGTAGCGAATCACTTTTTTTCAGCTCATGAAGTTACTAACCCCCTAAGAAAAATTCCGTTTTTGAAATCTGGTGTATATCTGGTTTAGGCTCATGGTAGGGATATTGTCAATATTCTATAATATGGTGCTTGGTATCGTTGGAAAGGGGAGCTTTTAGGCTTTCATTTAAGCCCAGTACTGAATCTGTCTGTCAATCACAGAGGTCACATGACTTCTTTAAACCAGAAATAACACACATTTTCTCCCAATTTCTGCCTAAACCGTGTGCTTTCTTTTATCCCTGGGGCATGACAGAACACCAGGGACACAAAACTCAACGACTTCAATACTCAAGGCACTCTGATGATTCAGAAAATGTACAATATACCCATACTATTTATATGTGAGAGCCTTAAATTAGACTTATGCAGCCGGCACAAGTCTTCAAAATAGAATTTAGCCAATAGAATGGACAAATGGAATACCCTATTAGTCCAGGGCCAAATGGCCTCTTTATTCATGTACAGTTGTAATAAAAAGTGATTGTTTCAATATTGTTGCCAACATAACACTTGTAAGTGGTTTAACAAAATGCTTCTATCATGTATTTTGATATTCAGCCACTTAAGTTAGAATGTCAGAAAGTAGCTCATGCACGTAATGTTGATGGATTTTGACAGTTTGACAAGGTTTTGTCAGTTTTGTGAAAAGATCGTTGGTTCAGTTGACTGGTTATAACAACACTACCAACTATGCCATCTTCAATCAACTTCCAATGAGTTCCAGGGGTATTAAATGTAAGTACAAAATACTTTTTCTCTTGTGCTTGTGAATTGATGGGGAATAGACAGAGGGACATTATAGCTATAGTAAGGGTGGGCGATATATATCGTCTACGATAATATTGTCGTTGTGTTAACGATGTGCAAATGGACATTATCGAGTATTTAAATTACTTAGAAAATAACGCTTCAAAACACGCATTGGAACACTACACATTCACTAATGTCAACAAAGATGGCGGTGCGTGATTGTGCAGCGGCTGCTAGCTCTCCTGTCGGTGTATATTTATACAAGTACAGCCACACTGACCTAATCAATATAGGACTACGATACAACACAGCCGTTACAGGAGTCTTCCAGGCGGCTCATAACGTCCCGGAGGACCTAGCCAGAATGTACGCTCCGTGGATTGTTGTCGGCATCTAGCACGCTGAGCTAGCTACCGGTAGCCTGGTTGACACCAGACCCTTCTCAGTTGTAACTGAGAGTGGGTCTGGGAAAGGTTCACTGACAGTTCATTTCCAAAGGTACGCTGCTCAAATGCCTCTGGGCGCCATTGGATAGTCCTTCAACCAATCAGACCAAAGATCCGGGTGACTCTTTTCACATCCAATATCCATAACCATGTTATTTGGGTTTTAGGTGTCGTCCCTCAACGCCCTACTTTCTCCTTGCAGCAGGTGTTGCATATTGCAAAGTTATCTTCTGCACACACGCTGAAGAATTTGAACAGAACAGCTGACATGTTGCAGGTTAATTCACGAGGTTCCCTAATGTGCAAGAATAGCGCGGACACGCGCCACACACAGCGGAGAAGTTGAGAAGAAGGAGAAGGAAAAAGAGACCGTGTCTCTGTCCGTGTGTGCGTGCGTCCTTGAGAACTGTAACTCGTATAACTTAAGTTGTCAGTTAATTGTAGTATTGACCTGCATGAAATCGGCATATGTCAGACTGACCTGCCGCTACGCGGTCATGACCAAGCCACGTGAAACCGCGGCCGGTAGCAGTCATGTTGAATGTAAACAAAAAGCTGCTGCCCGTCGCTCTATCGCTCGTCGCGTACGCGTAAAGCCCGCCTCAATGGTTGTGATTGGTGTAAAGCCCGCCTCAATGGTTGGGATTGGTTCCTCAATTTTGAGGACATTGGAAATGGGTTTGAATGGGGTCTTCGCCAGACTGAATTGCAGAGCAAATCTAAAATTTGCCGGAAGTTCGTCAGGGTTTACCCATGCTAAGCTACCGGCAGGATCGAGACAAGAACTCCGGCAAGACCAGAAGAGGAAGACTGCATTTTTGTGCAGAATGAATCGCGTACTGACCGCAGGGTCGTTGCCCCGCACTGCTCACCTGACCTGGAAGCCCTGTTGGTAATATACAGGCCATTTTATTTACCACAAAAACAGCACACCGCCGTCTATACAGCCCGTGATGCAAACGTTAGCACAAATTTGGCTCACTGCTAACCATAGTGAACAAACTTCAGCGCGATCACCTGGAGGGGATACATATTGTAGCAGGGGACTTTAACCCTTGTGTTGTCCTTCGGGTCCCAGTGACCCAAAGAACAACACAAGGGTTAACAAGGTGACCTTAAAGTCTGTACTCCCCAGCTTTTTCCAGCATGTAGAATGTGCTACTAGAGGGAAGAACACACTAGACTAGACCATGTATACTCTAACATCAAGACAGCATACAGAACTGCTCCTCCAATCCGGTCTCACGGCAGTTCGTGTAAATGTCCATGTTTTTCTTAATCTATTGATACGTGTTCACGGAGACGTTTTTCTCGTCTTTTACGTGTAACTGTCACGTTATTTTTTACGTGTAAATGTCACATTATTTTCTCGGGGAAAGGGGACGGAGAGGCGTCGGTGCGCTCCATAAGCCGGAGGCCGGGTGGTGACCGCGGGCGGCGAAAAGGACGCTCCATAATCGGAGGCCCGCGGGGACGCCACAACAACGGGATGGCGGAGGTTGGGTTTAGGAAAAAGTTACGGGAAAGGGTGCCTTAAACACCGGAGAAAGGGCGCCTTTAAACCGGAGAAAGGGCTTAAATGCCGGGAAAGGGCCTTTAAACACCGGAAAGAAAGCGCTTTAAACGCCGGGAAAGGTGCTTTAACCCCGGAGACGCGCCACAGTAACACGCGGGACAAAACGCCACACGCAGGGACGCCATCCCCGGGAAACAAAGCGCCGCAAACGGGACGTGATCCCTGCTCGCCCGGGTGAAAGTCCTGTGTTGTTTGACCCGTCCACCACCCCGACCAACCTCCCTACGCGGATTTTCGGCTTTTTATATTACTCCCTACAATTTCGTAGTAGTTGGATGTGATCTATTGCATGCTGGGATCAGGAGTAGTTGATGTGATCTGAATGATGTATGCTGGGACCAGGAGTAGTTGTTGTGATCTGAATGATGTATGCTGGGACCAGGAGTAGTTGGATGTGATCTGACTGATGTATGCTGGGATCAGGAGTAGTTGGATGTGATCTGATGCATGCTGGGATCAGGAGTAGTTGATGTGATCTGATGCATGCTGGGATCAGGAGTAGTTGGATGTGATCTGACTGATGCATGCTGGGACCAGGAGTAGTTGGATGTGATCTGACTGATGCATGCTGGGATCAGGAGTAGTTGGATGTGATCTATTGCATGCTGGGCTCAGGAGTAGTTGGATGTGATCTGATGTATGCTGGGACCAGGAGTAGTTGGATGTGATCTATTGCATGCTGGGATCAGGAGTAGTTGGATGTGATCTGATGCATGCTGGGCTCAGGAGTAGTTGGATGTGATCTGATGTATGCTGGGACCAGGAGTAGTTGGATGTGATCTATTGCATGCTGGGATCAGGAGTAGTTGATGTGATCTGATGCATGCTGGGATCAGGAGTAGTTGATGTGATCTATTGCATGCTGGGCTCAGGAGTAGTTGGATGTGATCTGATGTATGCTGGGACCAGGAGTAGTTGGATGTGATCTATTGCATGCTGGGATCAGGAGTAGTTGGATGTGATCTGATGCATGCTGGGCTCAGGAGTAGTTGGATGTGATCTGATGTATGCTGGGACCAGGAGTAGTTGGATGTGATCTATTGCATGCTGGGATCAGGAGTAGTTGATGTGATCTGATGCATGCTGGGATCAGGAGTAGTTGATGTGATCTGAATGATGTATGCTGGGACCAGGAGTAGTTGTTGTGATCTGAATGATGTATGCTGGGACCAGGAGTAGTTGGATGTGATCTGACTGATGTATGCTGGGATCAGGAGTAGTTGGATGTGATCTGATGCATGCTGGGATCAGGAGTAGTTGATGTGATCTGATGCATGCTGGGATCAGGAGTAGTTGGATGTGATCTGACTGATGCATGCTGGGACCAGGAGTAGTTGGATGTGATCTGACTGATGCATGCTGGGATCAGGAGTAGTTGGATGTGATCTGATGCATGCTGGGATCAGGAGTAGTTGGATGTGATCTATTGCATGCTGGGCTCAGGAGTAGTTGGATGTGATCTGATGTATGCTGGGACCAGGAGTAGTTGGATGTGATCTATTGCATGCTGGGATCAGGAGTAGTTGGATGTGATCTGATGTATGCTGGGACCAGGAGTAGTTGGATGTGATCTATTGCATGCTGGGATCAGGAGTAGTTGATGTGATCTGATGCATGCTGGGATCAGGAGTAGTTGATGTGATCTGAATGATGTATGCTGGGACCAGGAGTAGTTGGATGTGATCTGACTGATGTATGCTGGGATCAGGAGTAGTTGGATATGATCTGACTGGCCCAGGTAAGGGAGAGGTAAAGCTGGTGAGTACGGACTTTAAGGTCACCTTGTTAAAGTCCCATGCTACAATATGTATCCCCTCCAGGTGATCGCGCTGCAGTTTGTTCACTATGGTTAGCAGTGAGCCACATTTGTGCTAACGTTTGCATCGGGGGCTGTGTAGACGGCGGTGTGCTGTTTCGTGGTAAATAAAATGGCCTGTATATTACCAACAGGGCTTCCAGGTCAGGTGAGCAGTGCTGGGCAACGACCCTGCGGTCAGTACTCCATTCATTCTGCACAAAAAATGCAGTCTTCCTCCTCTGGTCTTGCCGGAGTTCTTGTCTCGATCCTGCCGGTAGCTAGCTCAGCGTGCTAGATGCCGACAACAATCCACGGAGCGTCCGTTCTGCTAGGTCCTCCGGGACGTTATGAGCCGCCTGGAAGGCTCCTGTGACAGCTGTGTTGTATCGTAGTCCTATATTGATTAGGTCAGTGTGGCTGTACTTGTATAAATATACACCGACAGGAGAGCTAGCAGCCGCTGCACAATCGTGTGCCGCCATCTTTGTTGACATTAGTGAATGTGTAGCGTTCCAATGCTCGTTTTGAAGTGTTATTTTCTAAGTAATTTAAATACTCGATAATGTCAATTTGCACATCGTTAACAAAACAACGACAATATTATCGTAGACGATATATATCGCCCACCCTTACTATAGCTATAATGTCCCTCTGTCTATTCCCCATCAATTCACAAGCACAAGAGAAAAAGTATTTTGTACTTACATTTAATACCCCTGGAACTCATTGGAAATTGATTGAAGATGGCATAGTTGGTAGTGTTGTTATAACCAGTCAACTGAACCAACGATCTTTTCACAAAACTGACAAAACCTTGTCAAACTGTCAAAATCCATCAACATTACGTGCATGAGCTACTTTCTGACATTCTAACTTAAGTTGCTGAATATCAAAATACATGATAGAAGCATTTTGTTAAACCACTTACAAGTGTTATGTTGACAACACTATTGAAACAATCACTTTTTATTACAACTGTACATGAATAAAGAGGCCATTTGGCCCTGGACTAATAGGGTATTCTATTTGTCCATTCTATTGGCTAAATTCTATTTTGAAGACTTGTGCCGGCTGCATAAGTCTAATTTAAGGCTCTCACATATAAATAGTATGGGTATATTGTACATTTTCTGAATCATCAGAGTGCCTTGAGTATTGAAGTTGTTGAGTTTTGTGTCCCTGGTGTTCTGTCATGCCCCAGGGATAAAAGAAAGCACACGGTTTAGGCGGAAATTGGGAGAAAATGTGTGTTATTTCTGGTTTAAAGAAGTCATGTGACCTCTGTGATTGACAGACAGATTCGGTACTGGGCTTAAATGAAAGCCTAAAAGCTCCCCTTTCCAACGATACCAAGCACCATATTACAGAATATTGACAATATCCCTACCACGAGCCTAAAGCAGATATACACCTGATTTCAAAAACGGAATTTATCTTAGGGGGTTAGTAACTTCATGAGATGAAAAAAAGTGATTCGCTACCACCCCTGCACTGCTATCGTGATTTTTCTAGCACTAGGGGTGTATACCTTGCCAAAAATCACTATGAGCCTTTGTCCCCCCAGATGATACCGATGGCCCAAATTTGGGGCCCTGGCTCATGGACTATCTGGCTTCCTTGACTTAGCTGGTAGGGAAATCTCATGAACTAATTTAGCTACGCTTGGCATACCTCTAGATAAAGAATGGTGTTGAGTAAATTCCAGCTATGATAAATATTTGTTACCTCTGTCTAAAGTCCAAACATTGTTGCCTCTACGTGGTGATTCAGTGGCTCTTTACTCAAGTTACACATTGTGTAAGATTGTAGTTTAAATACACTTTAATGACATGCAGCATGGTAGTGCAGATGCATTCCAAAACCACCTCCATCAAGTCATCCTTCCCACTGCCATCTGTCAGTCTGGCCATGAATTTCTGTTCTCGTGGATTTAGGCCAGAGTAATTAGTCATTGTCTAACAAGCAAAGATTATTCGGTTTTGGATCCCCTTGATTAAACTCCCACCCCTGCAGCCTTTAGCACTTCCTGTTCTCACCTCACACTTCTTCTTCTCAGTCACCATGGTGATGGGGATCCCCACAGTGAAGCGGAAGGTGAAGTCTTATCTGTCAGAGACGCTGCGTTCGCTAATAGACAAGCTGTCACCAGAGGAGAAACTTGACTGTGTCATTATTGTCTTCGTTGGGGAGGTGAGATGTCATCTTCATACAGTAGCAGTCAAAGCATGGTGCTTCTGCACAATGAATTGAAATAGGTCTGTGGGTCTAATGTGTCTTCCTTGTTTTGTCTCTGCAGACTGACGTGGACTATGTTCACAGCGTGGTTGCTGGCCTGGAGAAAGAGTGGGTAAACTTCTTCTTCTTGACAGATGCGCAAAATGGTGGAAATATTGTATACTGTAAGTGAGAAAATTGCACGTGTCACACTGTCAACATCGCCTTCTTTCTTCAGGTTTTCTACAGAACTGAGTTCAGGCTTGCTGGAAGTGATCTCCCCACCAGCCGCCTATTACCCCGAACTCACCAACCTTAAAGAGACTTTTGGAGACTCCAAAGAGAGAGTCAAGTAAGCAACTCACATAGCCAAGACATCTGTGTTACCTGTGCGTTCACTGCTCTGACGTTCAATTAGGAGAAATGTGATAGAAATCATTATGGTAATCATGAAGAAACCAGCCCTGAGAGAAATGAAATGCAGGAGAGCTGTGATGAGGTTTGCAGGAAAAGTAAAGGATGAGTCAGGGGGAAAGTGGGAGGCAGGGAGCAAGCGAGAGCTTTTAGGTCGGCTGCCGAGGTACTTAGTATTCCACAGGCATTTCTCAAAGTCTGATCAAGGTCATCAGCAGCAGCACCCTCTATCTCTTTTTCTCTGTAGTGCTCCCTCTTATTATCCTCTGTACTCATCTTCTCTTTATAGTCGGCTAACAACTGGCTTCATTAGAAATGTGTTTTTGGTGCAGTTTTTGCCAACTACTTACAGTTTGTACTCTGATCATAGCCTTCAGCCCCGAGTATGTGTTATGTAGTGGGTGTTTGTGAGCACAGATGCTTCTGATGGCAATCTGAACAGTTAGCATCTTGTTCAACATGGACCTGGGTATAAAACTGTTATATTTTAGACTGTGTGGGTGTGTGCAACCATGTGAATGGGTTAGAAAAAGGCATATTACATTCCCTCACCGCTGAAGCAGCAGCAACACTCAACCGCTTGGCCGAGTTTAAGTGTGTGTGTGTGTGTGTGTGTGTGTGTGTGTGTGTGTGTGTGTGTGTGTGTGTGTGTGTGTGTGTGTGTGTGTGTGTGTGTGTGTGTGTGTGTGTGTGTGTGTGTGTGTGTGTGTGTGTGAGCCACCTTCCACACCTGCCCCTCTGGAAGCATCACAAACACCTGCAGCCTGTGGTAAACAGCCACAAGTCAGACTGCAATAATGGCAGATCAGTCAGATCAAACAATTCGTGGGACAGCACTGGTTTATACATTTTTCAGTAGTCGGTTGTTCACAGTGTACCTGGCAATACCTGATTTTCACAATTGATCTTTTTGCATGTGAAGCAGTGTGTCTATCCCAGAGGGTAACTTAAAATACAGTAAGATGATTTCGCTTTTCATGTGTGTATTATTGTGTACGGTTTATTATGTGCTGATGATTTCTTCGTTTAGATGGCGAACCAAGCAAAATCTGGACTATTCCTTCCTCATGATGTATGCTGTGAGCAAAGGAGTTTATTATGTCCAGGTATGTTCTTAAATAGATACATGAATAAAATAAATTTTCCCATAGCAACTTGTTGGAGTGCATTTTCAGAGGGGCTCTGTAGACCGTTACTTATAATGTGTCAGCGTGAAAGCCTGTTATTAGGCAAACACTGGTTTGCTTTTTGGTTGGAGCATGTCATACCAAATTTAAAACATGGTGGACCCTATCTTGCACTCAGCGCAATTGCCTTTATACACCGACGCATGTATCATTCCTATTTTGCACCCAACGCACAGCGGACTTTTCCCTCCACAGACGCACGTCGGTAAATTAGGGAATGTATTTGCGCTCCCGGGGGCGGTTCAGCGAAAAGAGGAGGCGTGTTCCGGCGCAAACGTTAGTGGTGTTTCGTGCAGTTTCAGAAAACAATTCCGCCACTGACCAGGAAAAACCTGGTCTAAAGTCAGTGGCGCTAGTCTAAAGTCAGTAGCGTGTTATTCAGATGCTATTTTAGGGACGAATGCTTGGCCATAATGTAGCGTGTGCACAACGCGCATACACTTCACTCATCTACAGCAGTTCCCATTTTTGAAAACCATACATAATTACAAAGAAAAATATTACTGAAAATGCGCTTCATGTGTTTGGATAGATCAGGAGGCATTTTACAGTACAGTCCTCAAAAAGTCGCAGCATTCTTTGTGGCTTGTTGTGTTTTACACATTTCCATGAATCATGGATGTGTTGATGACATAAATGAGGAAATATTAGAGGACTTAAGGAGACGTGATGTTGAACTACGGCGGGATTGGACACTCCGGCGGAATCTAGTCGGGGGGGTACGCGGGGCGCTCCTGATGGAGCGGGTGGACGGAGATGGAGTGGGGGGAGGAGGAAGGGGCACAACATGTGCAGGTGGTGCGTTTGGAGGCCCACGCTCCATTGCTGCAGCAATCCTCTCCAGACTTGAGGAGACGCGCCCGAGAGGCCGCAGCAACATCGCCACCCGGCCAAGACGCGCATTTATTACTTTGCCGCATCCCGGACAACTCCCGCTGGGGTGCGGCAGGCAAATCTGCCGTCATAATAGCAATCCGCCACGGAACAAGCGCCCTGCTCTTAAAGGGAATGTGAGATGACGCTCTGATTGGTTATTTTCACGTTACGCCCAAACCACACCTAGCTACTTCAGACAAAACCCATTTTAGATTTGCGTCGGGCTCAAGAGTCATTTATCCCGCCGGTATAATAGCAACAGCGCCCGAGATCCGCCCACAAAGCTACTTTGCGTTTTGCATTTCACACTTGCGTTTCAGATCGTTAAAATAGGGCCCGGTGAGTACTTGAAGCAAATGCATGTTGTTGCAGTCATTCATCAGAGCCAGTGTTGTTTTCATCAGACCGGAGCCAGTTTCACTTATTCTTAGCCTAATCCTCTTAGACTTCTAAAGCTCTTATCTGTCCTCTTGGCTAAACTAGGCGTCCAATTTGGGAGTGTTTGTATGAATGTTAACGCTAATGCTAGCCATTGACAGTTTAGTTTCACTGTGTTGTTAATCATCCATCTTTCTGTGGGGTATGTCATTTCCATTCTATGCTCTCACCTGAAGGGAAGAGGTATTGCCTGTCTGATATCTACCTCTACTCTAGTTTAGTGTAGCGAGTGTTTCTTAGCTCAGTTTAGAGTGTTGTCTCTGAGTGGACGTAGAGTAGTCTCCCTCGTGTCTCTCACCCCCTCCATCAACATTAAACCCCAACTCTTAAATTGGTTGTTCCTGTCTTACATTTTGTTCTTTCTGTATCTGTGTTCCTTCAGCTGGAGGATGACATTGTGGCGAAGCCTAACTACTTTGCCACTATGAAGAACTTTGCCCTGCAACTCTCGTCAGAGGACTGGATGATCCTGGAGTTCTCTCAGCTGGGCTTCATTGGTACGATCCGTTAAGCACATGATCAATACTCGGCATCCACCACGGGTCTGTCAAATGAAGCAAGATCTGCAATGCCTAACAATGGCATTCCTGGCTAAATGGTCTCTCAAAAGTGATTATTATCTCATTCTCTTAACTTGGCAAAGCATTCACGTGCTGTAAGACTTGTCGGATTTATGATAAACAGTCAAATGCATCGTGGATGGATCTGCAACAGCCAGTTAAGAAAAGATTGAAATTATATTGATCGGCGTAGAAATTGGGTCACTGTAAAGTACTTTGATTTGGCAGGGAAAAGCAAATCCAAATTAAGCACATCACTACAATATGTAAATGAGGAACGGGTATATTTTAGTCCAAACTGTTGAAATAATTTCTTCTTATTTTGTTTTTGTTCAGGATCAACAAATGTCTATAAACCTCCCTTATTCTCAATTTCCTCCAGGAAAAATGTTCCAGGCTCCAGACCTGAACCTCATTGTTGAGTTCATCTTTATGTTCTACAAGGAAAAGCCCATCGACTGGCTGCTGGACCATATTCTCTGGGTCAAAGTCTGCAATCCTGAGAAAGATGCGGTATGCGCTGTGATTACTGTATAGATAGGAGTGTCATTGTAGGAGGAATGGGTCTCATCATTTCTCCCTTGTCCTTTTTCAAAGAAACACTGCGAGCGGCAGAAGTCCAGCCTACGTGTGCGGTTCAGACCCTCCCTGTTTCAACACGTGGGACTCCATTCTTCTCTTGCTGGAAAGATCCAAAAACTCACAGTGAGTCTCACACTCTCACCGCCATTTATTTGCAACAACAGTCGAGGCTAGTCCCTGTGTTGAAAGGTTGGTTTCCTCTCTGTGTCTGTAGGACAAAGACTTCCTGAAGCCACTGCTTCACAAGATGCATGTCAACCCCCCAGCTGAGGTTTCCACTTCAGTGAAGGTATCATGCCAGTGTTCCCATAAACTATTATCTCTTGATCTTTACTTTGCACTTATCTAGTTCATAAAAATAACTATCAAAGAACAATTAGTTTAATGCAATATACGCCAACTCCAAAATCAGTGATCAGTGTGGAACAAAACGTGTATTGTGTCACACAGGTGTATCAGGGTCACACGCTAGAGAAGACGTACCTAGGAGAGGACTTCTTCTGGGCCATCACTCCTACTGCAGGAGACTACATCCTCTTCAAATTTGACCGACCTGTTAGCATAGAGAGGTACGTATAAAGGGCTTTATCTGATTGTGGTAGGTTTGTGTGCACAGCTTTGATTGCATTCAAATAATATAGTGAGCATGCATATATATCATTATCATGACCATAACATTTCCACATACAGGCACATGCAGAAATCTGTCTTTTTACTTATTTCCGCCTGCTGCCCTTCAGTGATACAGGTTTAGCGTGCGTGTGTGTGTGTGTGTGTGTGTGTGTGTGTGTGTGTGTGTGTGTGCGCTGTGTGTCTCTTCAGGGATCAGGCCGAGCTAATGAGAGTGCTCTAAAAAAAGCATTCTCGGGCCAGCCTCCTACTCTCTGTGGATCCGAAGGTAGAGAGGGAGCAAGACAGTGAATATAAAGAGAGGTGATAGCGAAGCTGACAGCTTGGATCAGAGCAGACCTGAAAGGGATGTTAATATTTGGTCTAGAGGAGATTCATTTTATAGCGAAGAATGTATCCATTGCTTTTGTAAAGATAACGTTAGGACAGCAAGACAAGTGTGTGAGACTGTCACTGTCACTCAGCAAGTAAGTGGCAGTGAGTGGGAAAAGGGCCATCTAGTGTTTCACTGTCTGACTCTGGAGTGCTTTGTCTGCTTTTGAATGACACTGGCTCAGACTCTTTCAGATAACATCTCATCAGCAGTTGGTCTATCTGGCATTTTTCCTCGGCTCCTACTCTCTGTCTGTTAAACATGTAATACAAGTAAGTACGGTGCAGCTGCAAACTTTAAGTAAAAACACCGCCACCTTAGCCATTGCACAAGCCCACTCCTGGATTGACGGCACCCCTTCATTCTTCCATCCTCTTAAAAGAATCTGTCTGGCTATTATCAAACTAGTCTGGACCCAGCTTCTTATGTGCTTATCCATCCCGTTTAGGATTGAACCATCTCCAAGATCAAATAATCTTGGGCTAAATGGAACCTTGTTCCCTGCAATCCATCTGCGGTCCAAATCTTTTGGACCTTATCACAGGACCATAGGACATAAAGTAATTGGCTGTCCACTGTCTTACATTTCCAACAATTTGGTGCGTCTTTCAGTCCAATTCTAATCAATCTGGAGGGAGTCCAATAGAAGCGATGCATAATCTTGAACTGAATGAGGCTCACCATCAGTCCGCATGACATAGTTTTAACATTCCTACAGATTCCGTCCCACTCCTCATCATCCAGTGTAGGACTCAGATCCCTTTCCCATGTCTTTTTGAGGGCTGTCCAGGCTCCCAGAGCCTCATGACCTTTTCCATATTTCAACAACACCGTATCTAAACATTCTGGTGCCTTCGGGGCTGAATAACTGGATCCCCGAGATACAGATCCCCCAGTGTGACAATACCCTTTTCCAACCAATCCCTCCAAAAAAGGGGAGATCTACCCATACAGAACTTTGGCTTTCATCAAACACTTGATAAAGTATTTAGATATGGATCCAGTTCAAACAGCCAGGCCACTTTGGTCCAAACAACATTTAAGTGATAGATTGTTGGATGTGTATTCTCCTCACCATACAGTTTAACAGACAGGCTTTGTAAGGGCGATAATGGGGCAAGAACAGATTGCTCAATACAATACCAGGGTGGGGCTCTCTCAGGAGGAAGTGACCAGTGGGCCAGATGCCAGTTAAAAGCATAATAATAATAATACAGCATCTTTGGTAGACCCAAACCCTCTGCTGGGGGTTTTTACCATTCCAAATAAATGTCTTTGTTATTCTGTCAAACAATTTAAAATATGACAGGGGAACCTCCAGAGGAAGAGATTGGGTAAGGTAGTTCAGCTTGGGAACACAAACTAATTGTACAACATTGACCTTCCCTGCTGATGAGAGATTGAGAGTCACCCTTCTATTAAAATCACAAGAGATTTTTATTCAATAATGGATCCTAATTAACTTAAACTAGGTTTTCTTATGGGAGGGTATAAGATACCCAGATAAACAATACCTTGCTTTGGTCACTGAAATGCACCCGACTGGAACGCCGTTACGGGGCACTGAGCTGTTAAAGGTAATGCTTCTGACTTGGACCAGTTTACTCTTTAACTTAATAATTCCGAGAGAGTCAATGATCCTAAGTAGACAGGTTATTGATCTGCTAGGTTTGGACATAAAATGCTAGATTATTTTTTTAATGTTCAAAACCTATTAGCTATAGCCTGAATATGAGATCTAAGAAGCATAAGCTTTGAAACTAGATCCTACTGACAGTTAACCCCGGATAAGGGGTGTACATACTTTGGCATACTACATTTTTCATTTAATAAACATAATTTGCATAACTAACCTACTGTCCATGAGTGATTTGATGGCATATCTGTGTGGCAGCTACCATGAGGGGAAAAGTGCAAGAATGCTTATCCATGAATGTAAATATTAAAATGAATAAATGAATGCTTAATTTGATTGGCAGGTTCCTGTTTCGCAGTGGTAACCAAGAGCACCCAGGGGACAAGATCGAGAACACCACAGTGGAAATACTGCCTGTTTCTGTACGAACACACACACACACACACACACACACACACACACACACACACACACACACACACACACACACACACACACACACACACACTGAACGGTTGCTCTTGTATGAAGCGTATTGATTATTGACAGGAATGTGAGCGTGACAGAATCATTTGCTCCGCCAAAGGCGATACATTTTTACATTGGGATTCCCACTCCCAGTGTAGGCACAGATGTCTGTTTAAGGGGCTATTAGAAAGAGAAATAATTAATATAACCTTTTCATTTGTGTCTTGTCTTTTACTCTACTGTCCATCTTTCAATGTGTTCAAATGTTAGGAACCTGGACCGAAGACCAAAGAGAAGTTCAAGCGAACTGAAGACCGCTTTTACAGGATTGGTAAGTGGATTTGACAGTCTCCTAGTGCCATATGTGTGTGAGTGTATACAAACACACCCCTTTGGTCAGATTACACACTCACACTGCCTACAGTGATACAGACAAAAAGTGTGTGAAATGTTCTCAGTCATAGCCCTTTTCTCTTTTTATGCCTTCTGATTTTCATTGGAAGTTTTCTCCTCTTAATTCCTTGGCTGACATTTAATACATAAAGCTTATAAAATACCTTTTTTTTTCTTAGCTTTTTATGAAATGTGATGGTTGAATAAAGTTCCTATTCTTTAAGCTGCCATGTTTTGTTTCACATTTGTTTGTTTTCTCACTGTTGAGCACATGGTGACTGCTTAATTATTGGCAGTGCACTCTCCCTGAAAACATGATTTAGAGTACTGTGTGTGTGCTTAAACCTACAGGTCAGTTTGAAAAGGGTGTGGCAGAGGGATTTGTAGATCCTTCTTTCAATCCCATCATAGCACTTCGGCTTTCAGTTGTCAAAGACTCAGCTGTGTGGGCCATCCTCAGTGAAGTAAGCCAATCGCATACCACACCTGTTCATCTTCTGTCCAATGAAATTATAAATATCACTCTCTCCAGATGCATACTGCCTCCTTGTTTTATCCAGTAACACGTGATGCTCTGCTCTCCTCCTGCAGATACATATAAAGAGGATAGCTGGCTGACTGTTCTGGAGCAGGCACTTGAATCATGGCCCCTGGGGGACCAAAATCTCCTAGATTGCTTACGCAGGGCTTCTGGCACCTGGCAACCAGCAGTGAAGTCATTAGAGCCCACTAGAGTTGCTTGTCTGAGGAACGCCACCTCTCTATCCCCGCTCTTCCTAATGTACCTTGTTTAGCTTCTCATCGATCGATTTCTTTCTGCATCTCTCCCTCACTCTTATGTTCTTAATTCATTTGTGAGAATGTGATTACTACTGTCCTAAAGAACAACAGCGGAGTGTGTGGAAGACATCTGCTCCCAGCTCTGTCTCTCAAAGTGACTGTGTTGTTCAGCAGCTTTGAACACAATCAGAAAATGCTTGGGACAAATAAGGACAAATTATCACGTCTGGGGAGAACCAGTCACCTGGCCACTGGTGTAGATGCTGCCAAATCCTCCTCTGTTTCTCAATGCTGCCACCTTAGGGCAAGCTGGGGCATTGCACTGTCCACTAGCGCCTCAGCAAAAGCCCATGATGATCAAGAATGTTATCATCACTAATGGCCAGTTGCTGTCTGTTCTCGACAGAGATGACGGAGCTCTAGATCAACACCAGCCCAAACAACGTTTCCCTCACACCCAGAGTACTGTCAGCCACACTCAATACTCCACTTGTCCTGAAACACAAACTCAGGATGAGCTTACTGTTCCAAAATCCTGCCTGTAGCCAGTCAGTAACAACTTTGACCATACTGTAGGCCAGATTCCATGGTAACTATCCCAATTCATCAAGAAAATAAGTTCCATGACACCATATCTATCTCACCTCCTGTCTGACAGGCCGTGTATGACCTCAGTGTCCATTAATAGTAAACCAATCAGACATTGCCTTGGCGTCATTTTCCCGAAGGAATATATTGTTACATTGATATATTATTACAGCTATGACGATCTATGAAGGTGACTTAATTTATTTGAAATAAATCTTTAATTTGTACAAGAGGTAAGATATATTTTTATTCTATTAAGAGACGTGTATGGTAGTTCAGAGGATGTTTTATTTGTGTACTGTTTTTTGTTGTCTAAATTGCTGTGTACATTTTCTTTTCATTATTACAGCTACTTGCAAAGTTGCTTTTGTCTGCCGTTGCAAGTAGCTTGGTTCAGTCGTTTTCTTTTCACTTGAAGCGAAACGTTACACTTAAAATTGTTCATTTTCACTTCTTAAAGTCTGAATGGCTGGAGAGTTTTGAATAGATTCTGTTGAAGAAGTTGTGGTTCAAAATTGAAAAACATTGTGCCTTATATCCAGGTCCCTTGAAATTGTCTCAGCAACATTATTCCAATCTCTCACTCTTGCCTACACTTTGATGGTGGAAACACTAATATTTTTTAAAATAACACACTATCCAATTAGTGATTGGATGTAAAGAACAATATCTGTGTTATGCTAAGAGACAGTGGTAAAAAGGAGAGGGGGGGGGGGTTTATACCAGATTACCATCTGAAACGGTGTAATTAGCACTGCTTTTTCACATTTTTTTTGTTACCATCACACCCTTCACCATTGTACTTAAATTCCCATAGTAGATGCTTATTTCACTGACCCTTCCAAATCTACGTAAAAATCTTTTTTGCCCAATCAGGTATCTGTTTTCGATTGGACAGAATATTATGACTACTGATTATGTGCACATTTTCTTGTATGATTTGGCTGAGGTTGTGTAGTACTTGTTAAAAAAAAAAAAAATTTTTTTTTTTTCTTTTCTTTCTCTCTCTTTTTGCTTTTTAATATTTTATTGAAATAAATAAAAAAAAAAACTTCCCCCCCTCTCTCTCTCTCTCTCTCTTTCTTTTTTTTTTTTTCACTTGACATGTGTTTGTGTGTGTGGCCAATGTTGTGAGTTGAAGAAAATTTTAAGTGAAACTTCACTCATTTTACATCTTTGTGGTTTATTCAAGGGGGTAGTGAAGTGCCTTTTGGTGAAATTGATATGGATCAATCTTTGCTTATCATGTTGTTCACATGCATGATTATTATTTGTAGTTTATAAACAATGCCGTTTTGGTCAGTGCAGGCTCCTCCACCCCCTGATCAAACCATCCATGTTAGAGCTGTACTCAAGAAAACTGAAGTAGCTTGATCGCCGCCTCTTCATCAGATTCTTTTTTTTTTTTTTTTTTTAATTGGGAGATGAGAGCAAGTCACTTAAATGGTGGAACATGTTGTTTTGAAAGGGGAATGATATTCAGTACTAGTAACAGGATTTGCTTCTCCCTCTTTTCCTGGATCCCCATACAAACAGAAACTGAATGCATGAAAACAGCATGAACGGTCATGAATCTCCTTCTGATTCCCCTACTGTACTGTTGGACTGGAGACAAAAAAGAAAAGGAACTCTTCCCTTGATCGACATACACTCATCAGTTCATGTGCCTTCATCATGTACATGTGTATGCCTGCCTCTGATGTTTTTGACATCATTTTTCATGGACATCTTTGAAATAAATGATAAAAGTTGTTAGAAGTCATGGCCATTTTTCTGTGTTGTGATTTTGTTCTACTTGCATTACTCATGCCATCTGCATCACCAGGTTTGATTTCAGAACAGCTGTAAAGTAACAAGGTAAAAGCATAGTAAATATACTGCCAACATGATCAGAAAATTAATTTGACACATTTTTAAAACTTTTCGCAAATGATCTGTCTACATTACTTTCAAACGTTTAAACAAAATCGACATAGAAAAACTACAAATCTTCCCAGCGTTCACTTCTTTGCGCCAATGTACTTCCGTTTTCCCATCATGCAGTTTCAGAAACATGGTGGCTGAAAGCTTTCATAACATTGAGGTCTGATGTCACGTCTGTTATCTAGCCCATTTTTGCACCTGTGAATTTATGAGTAAGGGAATATTGGTTTTAAATTGGATTGTGCACAATGCCGAAATATTACGAGGATAAAGAGGAAGATACCCGAGCATGCGCCGGTGTCAGAGAGGACTTCAAGGCGTGTCTCCTTCAGCACGACTGCGTGGTCAAGGTAAGAAAAGGTTCTCCGGTCACAACATCCGAAGTAACTTCCAGGTGTGAAACAAGGCGCTGCGGTTCCATAGTTGGATAATAGTAACGTTAGTCTACAAACGCTTGGAGTTAAGTTACCTTTAACGTGACCTAGTTAAGTCGTAGTTTCGCGTTGCCAGAGCTAGCAATCTCCACAGTGCTCTGGAGTAAGAACCGTAACGTTACGTGGATAATATGTTTCCCCAAACAGTCACCAATAACATCTCTCATTCTACGTCGCGACAAACTCCATTGTAAAAACTGACACTTTAATCAATTAATAATTATGATAATCAAATCACCGAGGTGAAGTTAGTTCAGTGTTTAACATTCGTCGATTATCGCTGAAATTACCTCCAATAGCTGCTTGCCAAAGCCTCGATTTAACCCTCTTAATAAATCCATGGATTTAACCCTATAACCTAATCGATGTGAGACGCTGTTTGTTGAATTCGGTGTAAACAGTATTTCTTACGTTACAGTTAAGGTTGACTACCGAATGGGGTCAGTGTATATTTTGGTCATTCGATTTTCATGTATTTTGGTCATTCGAACATGTATTAAAAAGCGAATGGTTATTTGATTTTCGTTTTAAAATTCGTTTTTTTTTTTTTTTAAATTTAAATTATTTTTTTTTTCTTCATTTTCATGGTCAAAAGGGGATGGGAGAAATTTAAAATTGCGTTACTGTTACATTGGCGCTGTAATGGTAACGTTAAAGTCTGGTCCCAGCAAACTTTCTGTTGCTGCCGTTAAGTTTGCTCATCTGGCAGAAAGTCACCGGCGGTTCGGGATCAGACCTCCGGTGCTGGGTCTAATGTTATAATGTTCGCTGCATGCCGCTGCAGCTAGATCTGGGTCCCCCGGTGCTGACTGACTCTGGTCCGTCTGCAGAGCTGGCGTTACCCGCTCTAGCTAAGCTGGGAATCAGACTAATCTGCCGCGCTCGTGTTTTATTCATATTTTCTTTTCTTTGCAGGTA
This sequence comes from Perca fluviatilis, assembly GCF_010015445.1. Taxonomy (NCBI): domain Eukaryota; kingdom Metazoa; phylum Chordata; class Actinopteri; order Perciformes; family Percidae; genus Perca; species Perca fluviatilis. Next base: position 21,407,784 of record NC_053123.1, on the reverse strand, counting down.
TATAGCTAACAGTTAGTTTTATACAGTCTATGCTCTAGCTAAGTTATTGCACCAAAAATACAATGCTGAGGTTGGTGTTTGTTAACATGTTAACGTAAAAAATGTCAAACTGCTGTACTCCTTCGTGGTGGATGAGATGATGTAAAGGCAAAATGTGTTTTTTTTTAACTGGTTTCTTAATTTGTGAGGAGGGGAAGATGCCCAGTGAGTGTTTGAAGGAAGGCCACTGCAAAGCCCTGCAGACATCCTTCTTTGAGTGCAAGAGGTCAATGGTAAGTCAGCAGTATTACATTGTCATTTTGAAAGCATTTGTGCACCTACAGTAGTAACTGGTGAGAAGTGGAAGAGTAAAGAGAGCAGGGAGTGTTTTATCTTCCTCTTTCTTGGCTGTTTTCCCAAAGTGACCAGAAGCATAGGGAATATTGAAAACAAATGGCTGATAATGTTTAATTTAAATTCTGTTTTGTACAAAGATAAATTGACTCATGCCTTCAGCGTGTGCGTGCTGCACACTAACCAATGTCTGTCCTGTCTTACAGCTGGACACAAGGTCAAGATTCAGAGGAAGGAAAGGATATTGAGGAACCATCTAAACGAGTGGTCGAGTGAATCCTGGAGCAACTGTAAATACTTGTAATGATTGAAACTAAAGAGCGCTGCTCATAGGCCAGAGTGTGTGCAGCCTTACAACCTCATCTGAAGTACGTGTCAAGAAAGGACTACCAAATATTAAAGAACAATGCAAACTGAAGGACAAAATGTAGTGCTGAAAAACACTGGAGCTGTCACTGGCTAGAGATTTTTCTGGATGAGTGTGTGTGTGTGTGTTGTGCTATGAGAACCTTGATGTGATGAAATAAATAATGAATACAATGTAAAGAAAGAGATTCTATTCACATTTTAATGAGGTGCTGTCATCAGAAACACGTCTGACTGAAACATACGATTTCAAGTATAACATTTAAAATCAGTTATTATGATGGGGGTCATCCTACAATTGAGGTATACACATACAGTAGTAAGTCTTCTATAAGCATTCATATTACATCATACAGAGTTAGTCTTTAGTCCTGGTCTTTCCTGCTATAGACACAGTGCAAAGTTACAGTTTGCAGTCAGTTGAACAGTGTTGTATACAGTATGTTGGCTTATTACTAAAAACACAAATGGAGAAATTACTCATTGTGAGTAGTAAGACCAAAGCTTCGTCTATAACTCAACAGAAAACTGGGCCAAAATTTGTGGATGGAAACAGTGACACGCTTATTTAGTGTGTTCAGAGCTGTTATTTCAAAGCAGCCATCATCATCTGCTTGAACTTTTCCATATCCACCTTCTTCATAATAAAAGCCTTTTGGGCGTTTTCCAGGAAGCCCACGGTATCTACTATCATCATGCCTCTGGTGTGCGTGCCCGTCAGCTCTACACTAACTGGATAATGGTCGCTTTCTGTGATGAATGAATCGTCTACGGCGGCTGCCATGGCATACGAGTCGCAGGAAATAAAACCTGTACCGGCAACACACTCTTTCTGTAAGCGTTCGCTTTGTGATACCTCGATGCTGTGTTGGAAGATCTTTGCCATGAAGCGAGCTTTATCGGTGTCCTGCGCCAACCAGGCGTCGCAAAACTCCTGTCAACACCAGGAGAAATGTAAATACAGAGCAGCAATTGTTCTCTGATGAGTTCCCCGATACATAAACTTATTGGAAAGGCTATGTGCTGTATATATGTTACAATGTGTAAAAAGAAGCCTTACCCAGGGCAGCTTGCTGTAGCAGGTAAACTCCCAGCAGGCCAAGTACATGGGACACTGGTAGTCGTTCAGTACAATGTACGCAGCTTCTGGATCAGCAGCAAAATTGAACTCGCCACACACTGTAGTGTTTCCTCGAGCTAAAGGAGCAAACCACAGAAAACTCCACCATTAAAGGATGTAGACAGAACAATGAGAACACTTGATAGACAAGGATTTGAATTGGGAAGTCATTTGATTACAATTACAAACACACAGGGGGTCAAGGTTAGGGCTGCAGCTAACAATTATTTTCCTTTTAGATTATTCTTGTCTTGATGGATTGATTGACTGATTCATGTTGTTGTCTGGATAATACTAGTAATTAAAGAAATATGTCATATTGACATATTTGACCTGGCTTCTTTTGACCAACCAACAGTCCAAAACCCAAAGATGATCAGGGAAAAGCCGAAAATCCTCACATTGGGGAAGTTGCAACCAGGTAATGTTTGGCAGTTTTGCTGGAGAATTGGCTTAAATGAATAATCAGAATAGTTAGATACGTTTCCTGTCCAATAAATAATCATTTCAGCTCCGCCACAGTAGGTTGAGTGGCAGTGGCATCTGTCACGCTGTAAAAGATCTGGCACTCAGTTTTCAAAACAACACATATGAAATAAGAGACAACAACAGAGTCATTTCTGTGCCAATTGGAGATGAATGGTGAAATAAATTAATAATTCAAATAATTCCTTTTTGTCAGAGTACATTACTTTGTCTAGCCCATTAACACTGTGTCACCTTCACCAGCTTTTGCTAAAATGCAATATGAAAAAAACTGGTTTATGATTTTACTGACATTCAGTGTTGCCCCCCATGATGTAGAGCCCTCGGAGTTTGCTCGGTAGAGATGGATCCATTCTTACAGCCAGAGCCAGGTTGGTGAGGGGTGCCGTGGCAACCAGAGACACCTGGGGAATAAACCCAAACCTTAAAGACCTGAAAAAGCACACACGCACGAACGCACACACACACACATACACACACACACAGACAGCTGTCTCACACATCTCACCTCTCCTGGATTCTCACTGACAATCCTGATCATGGCTGACACAGCACCCTCCTTCTGAACCAGGTCCAGGCCAGGTGCGTCGGGGTCAGGAGCGTCTCCCAACCCGTCCTGCCCGTGGAATTGTCCAGCACTGAGGCTGTTCCCAAGGATCGGCTTAGCTGCACCTTTGAACACTGGAATCTGGCACCACATGAAAAAAACGTACCACAAGGAAACATTTATACCGGTGTTATTGTTACACAGCTTCCAAACTGATTTCTGTCCATATATGCAACATATCTTGTAGTTTGAAACATGAGAATATTAGCTACCAATGTAGCTAATATTGCAAATTATACAGCTGGACTATTTTATTTTATTTAACACTGGATTTATAACATTGTTAAATCAATGTGATGTTACTTTACCTTGATTGAATTAGCCAAACATATTTGCATTATGTTATTTATTTGATCTATTAACAGTTAATAAATTGAATTCTCAGAAAATGAACTGTATCACAATATATATTGCCATATGACAATGATATAATTACAAAAAATACATATACCTTGGGCTGGGTATCAGTAATCAATGTATAGTATATATGTGCTATGCTGGTTTCCATAAATGCAGTGAATTTGGACTATATGACGTTCTGCCTTAAAGCGGTGATAGAATGATTATATAGGGTATTTTACACTGTTCCTTAAGGTCTCCAAGGGTATGTAACATTGGTTGGGCTGAAAATTGCCTGAATGCTATTTTATTAGGCCCATAACTACCCTGTGAATATGGCTCTATTTGGAACAAGAGCTTTTCTTCCAAATATGGTATGCTCATGAATATTCAGAATGAGCTACGCGCTGATTGGTTTGAGCAAACTACATAGAAACATATGGGAGACTCGACAGCAGGCCTCATATTTCAGACACTGCAAAGTTATACATTGTTTGTCGGGCTATTATTAAATTCACTTCTGAGACTTTTTTTAGCGAGAAATCAACTATATAAAGCTCAAATATGGGCCGTTTTACGAAAATTGATGGCTAATTGCAAATTTGGTAAGACTGTGTGTCGGAGTTCAGCGGCCGGTGCTGCCTGTGTTGTTGCCTCGCCACCCGGCCTGCCTTCCTTCACAGACCCCGGCCTGCTATGAGTTACTTGGAGCTCCGTCACGGCTGGCAGCCCACTGCACTCCATACCCGCGCAAAGTCACCGTTTTTTGGGGCTAATGGACAACCAAATGCTGCTGCCCTGACAGAGCTCCAGGGCATGCAACTCCCCTCTTCCTGCTAGCTAAATGGCCGGTGTATGTGAGTGAGAGCGCGGTCAGCGAGCTTGTTACGCCAGCAATCTCTTACCACAGTTCCAGTTAATCGTTTAATGTGTGTAATTACGGCTTTTGTTAGCTGCAACTGTCCCTTCAATCCTATGGCGTTTTTCCATTACATGGTACCTGCTCCACTCGCCTCGACTCTACTCGCCTCGCCTCAACTCGACACACTGTGCGTCCGTTTCCCATTGCAGATTTTAGTACCGCCTCAGCGTGGCTGGTTGTCATAGTGACTGCCGTGGGCGTGACTTGGTAGCGGTACATTTCCCCCGTCCCGACTCATTTCCTGGTTCTTCGTCTCCGTAAACAACATGAAATCAAAGAGATAGTTAACTTTTACTGCTCCAGATTTCCCACCGTGGTCAGAAAGAACAGAGGAGACACTTTGGTTCTCTCACTATATGACTCTAGAGTCACTACTCGCTCCCAAGATAATCAACGTCACTCTCTCACTGATCCCTCGCTCACCCACTCCCCACACACACATGCACACACCAGCGCACAATTATAAACATCAGGCCACTTGTATATAGCATATGCTACGGAGAAAGCTGGAGGCAGCAAAAAAAAAAACGCTGGCTAAACTATTTAAAAATGCTGGGTTGGTCAGGACACCCCGTCAATGCAGTGATCAGTGACGATTCTTTCCGACCAATCTGTAGCCTGCAGGTTTTCACGTCACCTTTTCGGCTCGCCTCAGCTCGCTTGGAACCTCGACTGAGGTGGTACTAAAAAAAGTACCTGTTAGCAGGTACCAGGTACTTTTTTTTGTAATGGAAAACCAAAAAAGGCGAGTAGAGTCGAGGCGAGTCGAGCAGGTACCATGTAATGGAAAAGTGCCACTAGCTACCTATGTAGCTACAAATCACGGATAGTCAGCTTTATTTTCGGCGTAATTCGAGTATATTTACAGTTTGAATTTCTTCACGCCACGTATACAACATCTAGCTAAATGTCTTATAAAGATAACAACGGTGTCCGATTTGAAATTAATGAATATTTGTGAATTTCAGAGGAATTCTAAGAGGAGGCTAGCTAGCTCTCATTGATAGAGCTACATCCAGCCGCAGGCTCTATCGATGAGACGGACAAGCAGCGTTTATTTCCCCAATAGTTTGTTTAAATAACTCAGCACATTATAATTACACACATTAAAAGATTAACTGGAACTGTGGTAAGAGATTGCTAGCGTAACAAGCTCGCTGACCGCGCTCTCATTCACACACATCGGGCATTTAGCTAGCAGGAAGAGGGGAGTTGCAGGCCCTGGAGCTCTGTCAGGGCAGGGGCATTTGGTTGTCCTTTAGCCCAACAGACGGTAACTTTGCGCGGGTATGGAGTGCAGTGGGCTGCCAGCTGTGACGGAGCTCCAAGTACCTCATAGCAGGCCGGGGTGTGTGAAGGAAGGCAGGCCGGGTGGCGAGGCAACAACACAGGCAGCACCGGCCGCTGAACTCCGACACACAGTCGGACAAAATTTGCAATTAGCCATCCATTTTCGTAAAGCGGCCCATATTTGAGCTTTATATAGTTGATTTCTCGCATAAAAAAATTTCAGAAGTGAATTTTGTAATGGAATAGCAGAGATCTGCGCAACCTAGATTCAGAAGACTACCTGATCTCAGGTCAGTTGTGTAATGTTCAATGTGTAAATGTGTAAATGTTGGGGCGTGACCGTTCATTTAATACACCCATGGGCGTGACAAAGTTACAGGTCTAGGGAGGTTGACGTCAACTTCCAGCATTGTTGAGATTCGCCCGTTTTCAGCGGCAGTTTCAAAATATGAGATTTTCATAGTAAAGGGGTGTCAATGGGATATTTACCCACCGAACTGTCCTCATTCAACTATGACAGGGTAAAATCAGTTTTGCATTCTATCACCCCTTTAAAGAGGCGCTATGCATTTTGGGCCATTTCTTCACTGTTTTCTCGCTTTTTGCTCACAGGTTTTTCTATAGAGCTCCCCCTACGGCTTTGGAATAGATATTTGGCAGCTCCTATGTTTACTTGTGTCCAGGGGCGTTGGACAGGGGGGGAAAAGGGGACTGAGTACCGAGGGCCCTCATGTGAGGAGGGCATAAAAAGATGCTAGTATGAATAGCTGTGGATGCGGGGAGGGGCCCATAGAAAATGCCATTCTACAGGGCCCAGAATTTTGTGCTACGCCCCTGCTTGTGTCTGACTCCTCGCTCAGTCAGTCTGCCGTTTCCTCTTTCTCTGTTTCTCCGACAATGCTTTCCTAGCTTTCTGCTTCTTTTTAGCCTTCTCAGCCATGACAATAATGTGAAAAACTCCATCACTACCTTGTTAGCCGGTTCCTGAATGGGCGTATGTGTGCAGTGCCGTGAAGCAATTCGTTACATCGTGAGACCTGATATCACGCGATACTTCCTGATGCCGAGGCCGCTCGCCTCACGGAAAACTCTAGCTTAGACGCGACCACCATTCAACTCAGAAAAGTAATATAACCATTCCAATGACTCCGAAGCTGTTCAGTTAAGGTAAATTAAGCTAAAAAAAAAAACTGCATAGTTCCCCTTTAAATTTGTATGCACTAGTATGATGGGATTGATGTACATCTTGTTGATTAATGGCAAATTTAATTCAAAGATGTTTCCATTGAGTGAGACAGGGTGCTTTATGTGTAATACTCTATGATCTAAGCAGTGATTTTGTTTAATAATAATATCATGTCAGGTGTTTGGTTTCAATTCTTTTTCCAGAGCACCTAGCCAAAACCAAAGAACATTTCCCATTTTGTTTGGTATTAAAATGCAGTAGTCTAATCTTCATATGAACTCGTGCAACTTTGCTACTTAAGCTAATTGAGCTCATACTGGTTGAGTATTTTTTCCGGTTCCCGCCTCATGTCATGTGGTTTGAGGTACAACAACTCATTGTTGGGCAGTTTTAGAAACAGCAAACATGACGCCAGTAAATTCCTCCCACACTCTTGAGAAAACACATACATGATTTACCAGTAAATTATGTCTGGATCATAAAATAACTACACTTTATAGAAAACTAACCGTGCTGCACCCACCTCAAGTTTATTGCAGACTTGCAGAACTCGAAGTGTGTTCTTACACACATTCTCCACTGTGGTGTTTCCATGCACACATGTGATGCCCAGGAGCTCCACGTTTGGGGCGGCCAGCGCTAACATGATGGCCTGAGCATCGTCCACGCCACAGTCTACATCCAAAAGCAACTTCTTACTCATCATGGACCCTGAGGAGCAAAGACTTACGGTCAAACGGTAACACTTTACTTGAATGTATCTCCATAATTGTGACATGACACTGTCATGAACCCTAACTCTAATTCTAACCCTAACCTGTCATGACAAAAACCAAATAGCACTTACTAAAATAAGCGTTATGTCATAAACGTTTATGACTTGTTTATAATGTTTATGAAACGTTCACGGTCATGTCACTCTTATATAGATACCTTCAAGTAAAGTGTAACCGAACAAAATACTGCTGACTCCTGACTGTTAATCATACACTTTAATTAGTTATCTACTCCTCTAGTAAAATGAGTAAGCTGGAGATATATGTAACCTATAACATCACGGTTATAGATATACGTAACCTATAACCTACATCACAGTTATAAAAAGTTGTGGTGAGCTTTGCGGGTTGTTTAATTCAGTGAATTTATATGAAACAGAAACACATATTTCACAAGACAAGACCTACCTGAAGACGAGTGTGAAAAAGATGAACTGTAGTGTTTGCCGGCTGCTACTCTTCCTCTCACAGAGTGGAACCACCGATTGTCAGCTGCAAATAACCTTTGAGGAGCAAGAAGGAAGGGAGAATAAATGGAGAGTAATGGGAGGAGTTTTGTGAAGCTAAAGTTAACCATTATTTAGCTTCTTGATGATCAATGTCTTCCTCCTCTGAAAAAAATTAATCTACAATATTATTGGATGTGGAAAGAACACTGAATGTGATGCTTTTGGTCTGTGGATGAAAAGCGTCAGTATCACATGCCAGAAAAATGTACCATAAAAGTCTGATGGTGTATCACTGAAAGGAAATTATTATCTCAAAGGGGGAAAAAAAGTCCTGTTAAGTAAAAGTACAAAAATATTAGCATCAAAATATACTACCGAAAGTAAAAGTAGGCCTACTCATCGTGCAGAATGGCCCATTTCAGAATCAGAAATATTTATAATATTTGTATAAATTATAATTAGTGATGCATTCATTTGTGCATGACTTTAATGTTGCAGCTGGTAAATGTGGAGTTAATTTTAATTGCTTTATGGTAGGGTAGCTTAACCTACAACAATATATCATAATTTATTGGTTGAGTTATATTTTGTATTAATAATCTAAAGCTGCAATTAGTAAGTAGGAACTAAAGCTATCAAATAAATATATTGGAGGACAATATTTGCCTTCAAAATGAAGTGGTGTAAAAGTACAATGTAGCATACAATGGAAATACTCCATTGTAAATAAAAGTACGTCAAGATGTTACCGTATTTGAGTAAATGTAGGCTACTTAATATAATAATATATTCTTTATTTGCCAAGTACATTTTTACATATCCTCTTATATGGAACCATTACTTATCCTCTGTATACTTCGTTAAATTCCACCACTGCTGAACACTTCAAATGATGGGAGCGTTTTTAAATAGTTATAGTCACATTTCTGTCATTTCTGCATTCCTCAGCCTGAAAATGTCTTTCACTCGATCTTTGATCTATATGGTGAACAGAAGCACAGAAACACAACAGCTATCAGAAAGAAATGTGAGTAGCAACGCTCTGTGTCTCTGAGAAACTTCCTCAAACATTTCTTCAGTTTTTAGGTCATAATAAAAGCCGATCGCCTCACCTCGGCACAGAGCTGCTTAAAACGTGGCGTGCTTTTACAACACATCGGATTATCCCCGCCATGCAGACAGAAGGAATCGTGAGAGAGCAGAGGACGATCCGGCGAGCTCTTACTCTGTCCTCATTTCTGAGCACCAAAAAACCTGTAACCTAACGAAGCCAACTGTCAATGTGTAGACCGCATCAGAGACAGTTTAGAAGATCTTTGACCACATGAAATATTGTGTCATTACAAATTCCAAGTAGTCATTTTCAAAACCAGATAGAAGTACAAATACATTACTGCGTTTTGAGTCTCACTATGGCGCAATTACGCGCACGCTGATGTTAATCTTCTTCTATTTTTGTCTAAAACTTTATTTAGCAAAGAAAATGTAGCCTACATATCACGTCAGTCACAAACAAGTACGCAACATAATACGTGAGCTGATAACAACAACAAAATATAAAAATAATAATGAAATTTAAATAATAATAATACAAAAATAATGGAAAAATCTTAAAGTAAAGAAAAAAAACAATTAATTTGACTTCAGGGGGCTTCATCAAATATGTGTTGCGGCTTTTTTATTGATCGTAAGAGCAAGAGAGTTAAGCTTTGAATTAAATTCGAAGTGATTCTTTTTTTAATGATATGCTGCGTTCATGCCACCTCGGAATAACAGGCACCGCCCCCCTGGTTACGTTGTTTTTCCGACTGGCAGCGTTCACATGGTCGGGATGCGCGTTCTTCTTCTTCTGTTATATTGGCGTTTGGCATAACAACTTTTTGCATGACTGCCACCAACGGCTGGCCGTAGCCTAGAGCATCAGGTGTGTGAAAACATGGAGGCCACAATAACAAAAGATAGTTTTTTTTTATACATAGGCCTATTTATGAATAATTTTAAACAGGTTATGTCTGTGTATGTTTCTTGGCAGAGGCGTTTGTCCACAATAAACAGTTTATTGTCATTGAAATATGTTCAGTGAACCAAAGTCGCCTCCGTCAACAACACGTCACCAACTGGGGAACTCGGTTATCCAAATCCAGCCCGAGCAGAGAATGTCTAATAAGGGGAGAACTTCCACTCTCGGGAAAATTCTGGGTTGGTACAATGGGGCTTAGTGAGATAGGGAGTGAACAGGCTCTGGCCCGAGTTTCCCACCTCTGATTCCCACAGGAAGTCACGTGAATGGTGACGTTTTCACTCGAAAAAACGTTTTTCCGATGATGTCCATGAACGCACGGATAGACAATCTATGACAATGACGTCACTTCCTGAAATACCCTTAAAGGGAAACACAAAATCCATGGGAAACCATGGATGTATTAAGAGAACGTTGGAAACTGGTTTGTTTTGGTGGGATTCCAACCTTCCAACACAAGGGTGAGAGGAAGAGATGCGACTGGAGCAGTCCGCACTAGTCATGTAGGGGCTCTGGTGCAAAAAGAAGCCACAGCCCACCATCTCTCTGTGCATTGTGTATGCATACGCTGACACTTAAAGTATAGGAATTACTTGTGAACACAATATAAAAAAAACTGACTGGATGAGGACCCTTCCACATAGTAGCCTATATTTATACTACACCAACCCACACAGGTAAATTTAATTACTTTGGCGATAGGTTTTTCACAGGGGACTTTTTGACATGTCACTGTAGGAAATGGAAAGACGCAAATAATCAAATTAATGATGGCTGAATTCCACATTTTTGCAGTTCGCCAAGTTTCACAAACCGTAGGCTACACACATTGGATGTAAAGGAGCCGATGGAGAGGCACATTATTTGACGGTGGTATTGAAGGTGGAAAGTTTATTCTTTATAATAACCAATGTTTATGGTTATAATAATGATGCTGAAAACAGAATACTGATGGAAAATATCACACATGTGATTTCAGAGTTAAAAGTATTGTACCCTACCGATTACATCTTAGCAGGAGGTGACTGGAATATGGTAGGCGAATGGGTTGATAGAATGCCTTCTAGATTATGGAGAGCAAAGCAAAATGACATCGTAGAAAGTTTTATAGCAGACAACAGTTTGATTGATGCGTGAAGATTCCTTAATCCTGAGGTTAAAACCTTTTCTTGGTTTAAGCCTAACGGAGAAAGTAAATCTAGGATTGATTACTGGTTGGTAAGTGACAGCTTTCTGACATATGTTAAACAAATTTCTAAAGCACCACTATCTGATCATTGTTTCATAGATCTCATTTTAGAACCCACAGTGAGGGAAACCAGAAATAAAGGATATTGGAAGTTTAATTCTAAGATGTTACAAAATGAGGATTATTGCATTAAGGTTAGGAAAATCATAAGAGCTAATGAAAAGGATGATTCAATTGAAGGTTATATTGGTAGGTGAGAATTTACTAAATTTAAGATTAGAGAATTCACAATAAAATTTTGCAAGGAATTAAATAGGGAAAAAAGACAATATGAAAGTAATTTATTGCGGGAAATTAACCAGTGTTGTAGTAATTTGGACCTAAATTATCAAGGGAAGAACAAGTTAATGGAGTTACAAGTCTGGTTAGATGAGCTTTACCTTGAAAGAGCACAAGGGGCCTTTATTAGGTCAAGAGCGAAATGGATCGAGGCAGGTGAAAAGAACTCCTCATATTTTAGCAGTTTGGAAAAAAATAGACAGCAGCGAAACTCAATAACTAGTTTAATAATAAATGGGGTAGAAAGTAAAGATTTTAGAAGTTTAGATAAGGAAGTGTTCTCATTTTACTCCAACTTGTACTCCTCAAATTATTCTGGTGTAGAGGCTGATTATTTGTTTGATAAAATCAAGAATGCTATCCCATGCATTGATGATCCCTTTAAAGATATTTGCGAGTCAGATTTGACAATCGAGGAGTTGGATTCAGTTATTCTCAAGATGAAGTTGAACAAATCTCGGGGACGGACGGGCTCACAACAAATTTCTATCAATTCTTTTGGAATGATGTGAGAAATTTACTATTTAAAGCGTTACGAGAATGAAGAAAGAAGTGATGTCATCTATGAAACAAGGTTTAATTACTTTCATTTCTAAATCTGGTAAAGACAAGATAATCTTAGATAATTTGAGACCAATTACACTGTTGAATACTGACTACAAGCTACTCTCTGGAGTTGTGGCTACTAGGCTAAAGGGAGGTATGTCGTCCATCATTGGTGAGACTTGTTTTAGATTTACTTGAGTACAGCGACATTATTCATGATAGTGGGTTTATTTTATTCTTAGATTTTTACAAAGCGTTTGATTCTGTTGAACATCCTTTTAGTTTGAAAACTTTACATCACTTTGGATTTGGGGAAAAATGTATGAATATAATTGAGATGCTTTATAATGGAATCAATAGCTCAGTAGCTAGGGCATGGCACCTGTCCTCAATTTGAGATTAAGAAGGGAATTTGTCAGGGTTGCAGCAGCTCTCCACTTCTATTCATTATGGTAGCAGAAATGTTGTCCATTTTGATGCAGAATAGTCGTATTGAAGGGTTAGTTGTAAGTGACAGACAAATTACCATAAGTCAATTGGCTGACGACCCAACTTTGTTTCTAAAAAATGAAAATCAAATTCCTTTAGCCTTACAAATTATCGACCACTTCTCAAGAGCTTCAGGTTTACAATTGAATTTAGATAAATGTGAAATTTTAGCACTACATGATAAATCCCTTGCAACCTCTATATAACATAAAGGTCAAGTCAGAAGTTAAATACTTGGGGATTCTTATTTCCAAGGATAAGACAACGTCAGACAAAATGAATATATGGAACAATATAGAAAAGTGTAAACTAATCTTAAATAGCATGGCTGCAGAGAGATATCACAATTTTTGGGAGAGTTTTATTATCCAAAATGGACAGCTTATCCAGACTTATCTACCCAGCTTTCTCCTAACCCATCTCTACAAACATGATCAAAGCCATAAACAAGATCAATTTTAATTTCATATGGAGAAACAAATGTCAGTACATAAGGAAAATTGACATGGTTAAAAACTATGAAGATGGAGGTGCGAATGCGATTGAATTTTATATAATGAATGGTGTCTTGAAATTGAAATGGTTAAAATCTTTTATTAGTAACAGGGAGTCCTTTTGGTTTACTGTCCCCAATTTAATATTTTCAAAAATGGGTGGAATAGACTTTCTTCTACGATGTGATTTTGAATGCAATTTCTTACCAGTCAAACTTTCTGATTTCCATCAGCAGGTCCTTCTCTATTGGAAGTTAATCTACAAACATAATTTCACACCTCATAATACTCCAGTTTGGAATAATAGATACATAATGATAAGCAGAAAATCTGTGTACATGGAGGAATGGAAATCCAAGGGAATCTGGGCAATTGCTCATTTTATGGACAGTAATGGACTCTTGTTACAGCACGAGGAGTTTTGTGAGAAATATCAACTTCAATGCAATGTCAAGCGTTATGATAGATGGTTGAAAGCTATACCAATGTCTCTGAAATCAATGGTGAGAGAAGATGTTAGGTACTCCAAGGTTTCTCCTGGTCTGAGGCAGCTCTGTATCCAAGGAATTGATTTTTGTGATTATGAATGTACCAACAAAGTTATTAGAAATATTCTATTGAAGGAATATTATCCCAATCCAGTAAAAAGACAATATATGTTGAAAGAATTTGGGGATGGAGAGGTTAAGAAAATAAGAAAAAGTTATATCTCATTTCCTCTTCTCCCGAAGGTAAAAGAGGTCAACTTTAAAATTGTAAATGAAATCTACCCAACAAACACATTTTTAAGACTGAGGTTCAATTTTGATACTAATAACTGTTTTTTGTGAAAAAGAAATTGATAATTTGGAACATGTTTTTTTTCTGTGTGAGTCGGTGCAATCCTTCTGGAGAGATCTGCTGGTTACAGACCAGGGAAATTGAAATACCACCTCTGACAGTGAAGAATATAAAGTTTGGTGTTTTTGTTGAAGATAAGAAGGTAGATTTTGTTCTCAACAACTTGGTGCTGCTAGGAAAACATTTTGTACATAAATGTAAGTACTTTAAGACCAAACCCTCAATGATCCATTGGAAGAATGAGTTCAATCTTTTGTGCAAGTCACTGAAACGAGTTAAAGATAAAAAAGCCCTTGAATTGATCTATTTATTTGAAAATCTTAATTTAATTTGAGATAGCCCCTTCTCTTTATTTATTTTCTTTTATATCATTCCTTATGTTGTTTTGTAAGGTATAAGCTCCTAGGTTTTGTTTTATATGCTCGACCTGAGGCAATAGCTCTGTTTTTTTAGATGGATTTGTGATTGTGCCTTGTTTGTTTATATATGTTCTGAATAAATGAACAGTAAAAAAATAAAATAAAAAAAACATTGGATGTAAAGGCAGTTTCCTACTTTGCCTGTCAATGGTTATCCAGGAGCTCCATTTGAAATGTTGTGTTAATGACGGAATTAAAAAAAATTTAACTGTGGATATACTTTTTGGAGATGCTATTCTTTGAGGCAATTTGAAAGAGGTCACAATAGTTGCTGCTAAATTCACAAACCATAATCCATCCATCCATCTTCCTGCAGGGGACCCCCAAACTTCCCTTTCCCGAGCCACATTAACCTGCTCCGCCAGGGGGGTCCTGAGGCTTTGAGGCCAGGTTGGAGATATAATCCCTCCACCCCGAGGCCTCCTCCCAGCTGGACTAGGGAGGCGTCCAGCGATCCTTACCAGATGCCCAAACCATAGATATACATAATAAAGGCCTTTATTATGTATATCTATGGCCCAAACCACCTCAACTGGCTCCTTCCGATTTGAGTGTACGTTCTGCGTGTGCGCGAGACGTAATACGTCTCCATAACAGCAGACGGCGCTAATCTGTCGCCCAAAAAAATGAAAACCGGAAATGACGGAATATCTCTCTAGACCTATATGTCAATCAGAGAATGTCTAATAAGGGGAGAACTTCCACTCTCGGGAAAATTCCGGGTTGGTACTATGGGGCTAATAGGGAGTGAGATAGGGAGTGAACAGGCTCTCCATAGACAGGCTCTGTGTCAATGCTCTAGACTAGACCAAAGGATTTCTAATAAGTAGGCGGGCTTTGACTAGACCTAGCTAGTAAACACCAGAGAGTGTCGATAGTAGTCAAGAAGGATCGTTGTTCTCATTACTCGCTGAATGGAAGAAAACACGATGGCTAGTAATAATAATAAGAAGGAGATACTGGTGTTGTCAGCTCTCGGGCTTCTTCTTGTGGAAGAAGAAATATGTCGCAGGCGAAACTTAAGGAGAAACGGCACTAAGTCATGGATCTCACAGCGACAGCCTCAAGGAGCTTCCCCGCGTCAAATCACGGAGAAAATAAATATATCAGGTGAGGTTTTCTCTTCTATCTAATTGTGTGTACATCCCACCTTCGTACAATCATTGTAACAATGTCTAGGACAAAGGGCAGAATGATTGAAAGACAAGAAAGAGACCGCAGGGTCGAAACATTGCCTTTATTTTATTAATCGAAATAGCTAGCCTGTGATGTGTGTGGACATTAGCCTGCCTCGTAACAAATACTTATTTTTGGCCATTGAATTCACTAGCAGAAATTGTGTATGTGATCTCGATAAATGCAGGCCTTGTGGAGGTTGGTATGCTGCCTGTCACTAAATATAACTCTGCTCTGTAAACCTTTCAGAGAAAGAGACCAAGAAGAAGTCCCTGCAATCACAGCTTACCCGCTATCGCAAGCTCTCTCCTTCAGGAAGTTCTGGGACAGACAAGACTGCCAGACAGCAGCGGATACTGCGGATGTTAGAGTTTCTGAAGCCACATACGAAGTCTAACCTCACTCACACGGTATGAACTTTCACTCTCCCATTGTTAAATAGTACTCATTTGGCATCCGAATGAAGTCCAAGCAGTGTTCACAATGGACTTCACACATATTCTTATACAAGAATTTCACAGTTTTGTTTTGCCTAACTGACAAAAAAATGTGCTTCCTTTGTTATGAATGCATTAATTCCATGATATTAAATCCACTCTTGTGATTATTTTTTTTTTTTTAGGAACCACCGGCCCCTACTGACACCATTTCAGGCGCCACTGTTGATGCCTTGGACAACAACCAGGATGAGACGGCTTTTGAACCGCTGATTGCAGAATCTACTTTTTTGGACCCAGGCTTTGAGTCAACCAGCAGCAGCTCGTCAGCTGGAAGCCCGCGAAGGCCTCCTGCAAAGCGCAGCAGGAAATCTCACGATGATTCGCTGGCAGACACTAAGATGCGCACAATAGAGGCAGCGCTTCACAGAATGTCTGCAGAGGGCAGACCGGACTTCATTGCAGTGGCCTGCCAAAGCATAGAACACAAGTTCAGGATGGTGCCACCACATCTCCTGCCTCGATTGGAGAACAGAGTTCAAAACCTCATTTTTAATTTTTTCGAGGAGCACAACCTGGACACACACACACACGACTCTTAATATTTGTATTTGTGCTTTACCCTTTTTATATTTCATACATTTTACTTCTGATAATAAAAGCCTATCTTTGGAAACGTGAATGTCCCTGTATTTTTTTCCACTGTCCTTATGATGATATAATATATAATAATTATAATTACAATAATATTAATACAAATGATGTGGAACTTGTGGGTTTAAACACAATCCACTGTAACGTCACATTTTCAGCATCAATGTCTTGCTACTCTCAATGTAATGTCTACATGTGAATACAGCTATGCCAAAGTACTTGACACTATTATTGTCTTCTATAATAGGCCATGAACTGCTCATACTGCATCTGAATGAAGGCCAATCAGTGTTCCATTCCATGAAGTGAACACTGATGGTCTGGGCATGTTCGTCTGGTCCTCTATTAACATGTTACCTTTCATACAGAAACCACATTAACATTACATTATGGGGGACTTGGTGAACACATTCCATGATCTCCTTCCCCATTAAGAACTTATTCAGCAATAATTTCTTTCTACTCTTAATGTAATGAGTCACCTTCACCACATTTCAACATAGTCTACACGTGAATAAAGCTATGCCAACTGGTCATATTGCATCTGAATGAAGGCCAGTCAGTGTTCCATTCCACTGATACTGACTACTGATAAATGCAGATTTATGAGAACATAATTAAACTTTGCACATTCCATTATCCCCTGACCAAAAATTATGCATTATTTTTGTAGACTTTGTGGTGATAATGATACAGGAGGCCATTCTGATTGATATGATTTTTATTGATCCATCTCAATAACCACAATTGAAACACAAGAAGTTATCCTCCTACACACGGACAATCTATCCTATATCTTGCCCCATTGAAAAGGCACTGCACCATTATCAGACATGAAATAACATCATTCATCCCTGATCTGTTTGGCCCTTGCTGCTGCATTGGTGGTTTGTGGCAGCGGGGGCTTGTTGTAGGGCAGGGTATATGCGACAGCCTATAGTTGAAGATGTGCTGCTCTACAGTGAGTCTGCGGTTTGCATATGGCTTCAACAGGTAGTCTGTCAATGGAAACGCCTCATCTGCCACAATGCAGTATGGAGACAGCTGGTCAAAATCTGGAAGTGGTGCTGGGGCAGGGATGTTGGTGGTTCTGTTTTCATCTGCTAACGTGCATCCACGAAACACTCCACCATCCGAAATTCTTCCATTACAACCGACATCCACATACAGAAACCTGTACGAGCTGTCAACCAGTGCCATCAAGACAATGGAAAAGTTGTGTTTGTAGTTGTAGTATGTTGATCCAGTCCCTGGTGGGGGGGTGGGGGGCGAGAATGTTTACGTGTTTCCCATCCAGAGCACCCAGGCAATTTGGGAAGTTCCACTGAGACATGAATCCACTGGATACCTGCTGCTACTCATGCGCTGTGTCTGGGCACTGAAAACAAGAAAAATAACAAAAGTGAATACCAAATGCTGATCTGTTTATCTGGTCAGAAAAACAGTAGCATCAGAAAAACCAACAACATGCATGTTTGCAACAAAAGTAGGATACCAACAGCATGCAGATCTTATTGTACAGCTCAATGACTGATGTTGACACAAGATATATCACAAATACCTTCAGATATTTCTCTCTTAAGACCTGGTAGATGGCGTCACAGGTTTCAGGAACGATTTGCCGAATTGTGGAGGTACCCATTCGAAACAGAAATTAAAGACTCTTGAAGCTTTCCCCTGCAATTATAAATGAAAACATGACTTTGTTAATTTTACGGAAGAGCTTCTGTACAGGATCCGAGAAAGGAACCGAAAAACTGAAAGAATAAAACAAACAAAGAGCTTACCTGTTGCAAGGAAGCGCGATATTCGGTCTGACAAGTTCCTCCAACATGTGGAACTGGGCAGGAAAGAGCGGAGCGAAATTTTTCAAATCATCTGGCTCGTCCATCTCCAGTTCCCGACACAAATTCGGGAAAGCTCCTTGAGCCTGTCGCTGTGAGATCCATGACTTCACCCACTTAGTGCGGTTTCTCCTTATTTTTCAACACCAGTATCTCCTTCTTATTATTATTACTAGCCATCGTATTTTCTTCTGTTCAGCGAGTAATGACAACAACGATCCTTTGTGTTCGATTCGGTGTGTTCCGAGGCACTTTTTTGACCAACTCGGGGAGACGGGAGCCAAATGATTAGTCCACTCTCAAAAAAGTGCCTCGGAACACATCGAAGTGACGACGACTTGAGTGTACGTTCTGCGCGCGTGTGAGACGTAATACGTCTCCATAACAGCAGGCGGCACTAATATGTATTGTAAAAAAAAATATGACGGAACATCTCTCTAGACCTAGTAAACACAGAGCACGCTGTCGTCAGTCATTGTTTTCATCAGAGAGTGTTGATAATAGTCAAGAAGTCAAGATGTTGTTGTCATTTCTCGGTGAACGGAAGAAAATACGATGGCTATTAATAATAAGAAGAAGATACTAGCGTTGTCAGCTCTCGGGCTTCTTCTTGTGGAAGAAGCACTGATTCGCTAGTCAAGGGCTAGCACTCCACCAATCAGATTGGTCATTGAGTCCGACTGCCCACTGGCCAATTCAACAAGTCAAATCGGCCAAAATGAATGCCGACAGCTCCTCCGACTGATGACGACAAGGAACACACCGAACAGACTCGAGTCAGTTGGTGTGTTGATGTGTCAGAGCCTTAAGGGAGAAGCCAGCCATCCTGTTGAGGAAACCCATTTCGGCCGCTTGTAACCTGGATCTCGTTCTTTTGGTCATGACCATAATGTCTCATTTAATTTCCTGACACACTCATTTGGCATTGACAAGCCTTTATTCATTTCACTTCATACCTCTGTGGGGGTGCAGGCATCTCTCAAACTCCCCTGTCCAGCCTGTGTGCATGTACAACTTATCAGAACAAGGTCCTAACTTACTCAATAACAATGGATAAAAGATAACAGCATTTGGCAACAACAGCTATCGACTTAAATACATGTAAGCAAATTAACATTTATAAAATCAAATCCACTGTCTCTGTAAATTTTGTAAAATAAAGTACATTGGAGCCCAGCGCTGGTAAACTAACAACAGTAGAGGTGTTTTTGGTGGTCGGTAGAAAAATGCAATATGCATTATTTCACTTCAGTCTAAAAACATCTAGTGCTCATGGGTAGTCTTAATTTCAACAATTGCAATAGTAGAAAGCAGTATGGGTTTTTATTTATCTTCATGCAGGTTAAATGAATGAAGTTTTTATCCAATTTTGATCACAAAGTTCTGCATAATTCAACTCAGTGCTGTAAAACTGAGTACACACACTTGAAATAAATAAAAACCTTTGAAGGGCTATCAAACCACTATAGCGCTGAATATAACCTTCAAAAATGTATTACATATCTGTAGATATGTTTATAGAATAATATGATGCACCACTGAAGCCCACAATTTGTGAACCAGTTCCCCATCGATGCTTCCAGTGTAGCATCACACGAACTTCAGAAATCAGATTAAATGAGACATCATTGTAATTAAAATGCCAGATAGTGGTGTCAGAAATGTATGTCTTTAACATCTGTGCTTGTTGTAGAGAGTGATATGGTGTTAAATAGTGATGTGGTTGAAGAAGACAAGAAGAAGGAGAGACAGTGGAATGGAAACAAACAACAGGCTCAAAGCACTTAAACAAAAGAAGTGCTTTGACTTTAGGTCCAGAGAAATATGTTAACAGGCAAATACATCTGCTTTGACAAACCTGATGGTCTAATCAAAGGCTACACTAGGCAAATTCACATGTAGGCAGCTCCAAATGGCAGCAAGATACACAGTCATTTTCCTAAAAGCATATTTTCAATAAAAATAAAAATAAAAATTGTCATGTTTTGTAATCTCCAGACAATCACACACATGCTTGCTTGCTGCTGTTACCATTGTCTTAAATGTGTCACCCATTTGTCTTGACAAATAAGATGAGATCTGCTCTCAATGCAGCTTCACTTTATGTTTTAGGCTGGAAAAGAGTAAATTCTTCATAAACATTTTCCTAGCGTAGCTTTAAAAGGATAAGGCTGGTATTATTCTATGTTTTTCTTACTGTCAATTGTCCCATTAAAAACCAAAACCAACAATGTATTAGTGTGTTTCTTAATACTTTCTACTTCCTTTCCCTGTCTGATTTGCCTTAAAAAAGGCAAACAAATATTATTTTTTAAAGGGCTCTGTAATTTCCTAAAACAGCTGGGCACTGTAGATTAACAAATGTTATTCAAGCAGGAGTAAGTAGTGCATTTGTTAGGGACTATTAGTCTATATCCTTGGCGTTCCTTTTCCGGGATTGCTCCAGTGCCGCAGGAAATTCCACCGGATGCATGTGTTTTCCATTTCCTTACGCTTTCTTTTTGTTGGAATTTCGGTAGATTAATGAGGACTATGGTTAACCGCTCCTCAGATCTCTGCAGGGTAAATTGAGACAGCTAGCTAGACTATCTGTCCAATCTGAGTTTTCTCTTGCACGACTATTTTGCAGCGGCTCTGTGCGGAGTTTAGCACCGCCCATGACAATTGAGATTGGTTTAAAGAAATGCCATTAAAACAGAGCACGTTTTCCTCCCATCCCCGAATGCTATGTGGAGTAGCCAGACCCTCCTTCAGCGCGCTTTGGAAGAGGGTCTGGCAAAGCGAGACTGACTATTTACAGGGGTGCATTTGGTGCACTAGTGAGTTTTACTGCAGCAGGACAGTGTATGTGGAATTTACTCATGTTCACCATCATAAAGGATAATGAAGCCAGTGCAACATTGTGGCTCATTGATGTGCTTTTTAATAGTTATTGAACAACAATCGAGCTCTATGACACACAGCAATAAGCTGGATCAGTAGCCAGTGTCAGTAGGATCAAATCATTGTTTGTTTTGGGCTTTGCATGGAATCTATAGCCTTATCCTTTACCTGATGAACTGGTAAAATCACATAAAAGCAGCAAGGACAAGGACAAACGTGTCTCACATCATCTTTCTAATCTCTGAGACATTTGCACATCCTGTTTCTAGGGACAAATGACTCAGCTGAACGCTTCCTGATGTTACGAGTGGTACAGCAGCAAACAGTGTTGTCTGCACACTGGCTACAAAGTAACACAGAAAGCCATCTTTACTGTTTCTGGCTGTGAAGTGGCCGTGAAAAGTGTGTGATTTTAGTATTACTAGAGGAGAGGGGAAACAACTATAAAACAATCTACAGTAGCACTGGCACTTGGACATTAATCATCTTAACAGTGACTAAGCACAAAACAAAGGGCTGTTGTTCCAGTTTGGTGTTTTTGTTTGTGTGGTGCTATCATCATTATCCCCTTCAGTCTTTGGGTTTTCCTCCAGTTAGAAGAGTCCACTTAGGTCTCGACTTTTCCGTACGTCCCCTCTGGAGGGCGATATTGTTTGGGGAAGGCCTTGAGCTGGAGAGAGTTAAAGGCGTATTTACGACATCCCACATTCTTCATGGTGTTCTCTCTCCTGCAGCCCTCACTGTGGAGAAACAGAAGCTATGCATTGTTTATTTTTCTAATGAGCTTTTGGTACATGGGTAATAACATCTGTAACATTTATGACTTTCACCATCATCAGCTGACCTGCGCATACAGTCCAAGGCCTGGTAGAAGACCTGTGGGGCGAGGGCGTGCTCCTGCTGCAGGATCTGACACTGCTCCAGGGTCAGGGACATGGCTGTGCGGTCCTTGGCGCTCTTACAACTGGTGAAACGCACTCCATTCAGGCGGCGACATGCCTTAAAGGTTTGGAGAAAGAGATTAAAGGAGGAAGACAGAATTTTTTAATTTGCATAGAGAAGACATGAGAAGCTGGTCTACCTCGGCTGCCCGCCACAAAATCTCCACGTTCTTGCTTTTCTTGGTGTTCACATCCTGGCTCAGATGTTTCAGCAGCTCGGGAAGACTGGTGGTACTGCGGGAAGGAGGCAGGCCTGAGGAGAGAACAGAGGAGGAATGATGAGGGGAGTTAAATATGAAAACAAAGAGATTCACATTTTTCCTTCTGGTAAAAGTGTTTTGTGTGTATGTAAACTCACAGTCGTCTGGCAGGACTTCTTTAAACTGGTCGTAGTAGGAGCTGAGGCGAGTCATGCTCTCCATGTTGATCACATCTTGTAGTGATGTGTCTCCAAACCTGGAAAACATGTAAGATATTAGAGTTAAAATATTGAAGCACTATCACACTTGTCCTGTCAATGTCGTGATCCCAAATAAGTGATGTAATTCCAAAATATTTCATCGTGTTAGTAGCTCAGTCCGTAGCGACTTGGCTTGGGGATCTCCTGGGCACTAAAAAGGTGCCCTTTAGCAAGGCATCAAACCAGATGCCTGAAGCCTGACGATGGCACCCATCACTCTGACGTCCTGTGTGTGTGCATGTGTGTTTTTTAGGCCTATGTGTGTCTGAATTTCCCCAAGAGGGATTAATAAAGTATAGCTTTTTCCTTCTTCTACAACCCGTGCAGGTTGTTATGCAGAAAACCGATGCTTTTTAATGTCATAGTCACAACCAAGTTCTGAACTAGGGTTCAGTGCCTTGCTCATGGGCACCTCAACAGTGGTTTGTGGGGGTTCCAACCAGCAACCTTGCTCTCATCACTCCATCTATTCAATCTTCATTTAAACCTCTTTTTCTACTTTTTAGTCTTCTGTTTCCTAATGTTCTCCATGTCTAATAGATTGAGAAGCACCAGGTGAACAAAGAGGAGAAACATCACCCTTTAACCATAGTAAAATTTCATGACTGAATAGGTCTGAAGTACAGTACATGACTGTATTATGACTTCTATTCATTTTCCTATTTATACTGTCAAATTGGGTGATACAGCCTTTAACATATTATCTGCATATTTGTATATTAAATATGTTTTTCTTGATAGTGAATCACAACATTGTTCCCTTTTCCTACTTCAGCCTTATGAATGGGGTAACTAGTTGGTCATTTACAGAGTACAGAGATTTATTTATTCATTTATTTATATTTTGTGGTTTCTTAATTAGTTTTTTTGGGGGAATACATATTTAAAACAGCATCTCTTAGCAGCATCTTTCTAAAATATATTGTTTTCATAGAGAAGACTTCATAAAAAACTGAAAAACAACTCAAAAAGACAAAAGCCATTTGAATAATTGCACAATGCGGAATTATTCAAAATGTATACAACCCGTCGTTTGTGTGTTGTGAACATGCAAGGGTCATTTTGAGAGAATGGCCATTCCCCCTTTTTATTTGGTAAAAGCACTTAGATAAAAAGGTGCATTATATGTATGTTTTCGATGACTGTTTGAATTATTTTATTTGAAACCTTACCAAAATGTCAAAAAATTGACCTGTTCACTAAATCTGCCATTTTCCTCTTGGGTGCCCTTGCTCCTCTCCATTTTCTTTCTGTCCTCAAGCCCTCAACTGTTCCTGTTCCTTTAATCTCATTGACTCACTTCTCAGCCAGTGTCTGCTGTTCGTTGATCCCCACATTGAACAGAACGGGCTGCACGCGCAGCAGCATCCCGTTCTGGATCTCTCGTGGCAGCGTGTCGAACATCGCCCCGGGCAACGGGACCCTGACGTTGAAGCCGTTCCTGTTTCCTGTGATCACCGGCAGCATGTCTGGGGCAAAACCCGAAGTTGCCTGGGTAACTTTAAAGGTGACATTTCTCAGGTCCATCACTCCGACGCTCATATCCTCCAACATGGCCAGCTCCTCACCTTTAAGAAACAAGGAGTCATCAGAGAAAATCAATCTTATGATCTTGGTCCTGTATGTTTGCTTGTTTGTCTTTGGATATCTCAAAAACTGCTGAACAGATTTCAGTAAAATGTGGTGAAAAGTTAGGCCATGTGCTAAGGAAAGAACTTCAAGTTGGTTCATTAATTCTAAAACTGTACAATTTCCACCTTTCTTTAAACCGTCCTTTCACCCAATCTTCAACAAATTTAGTAAATAAAATATTTGTATGCCCAAAAAGCTATACTGTTTTCCTCATCATTGGTTACCAAATCTGTGGGCAAGTATGGCCTATTTAAAAAAAAAAGGCCTGAACTTCTAAATGGATCATGCAATTAAAATCCGATTTAGCCAGCACATTTACTCTGAGCAATCCGTTCATATTGATTCAGTTGTGATGGCATTTTATGTATGTATGGATTTCGGCTAAACCACAGCCTCTATTAACCAATTAGCATGATTGTCACACTATATATATATATATATATGTACTTTTCATGGAATAGCAATTTCTGCTAAGTTTTACAGTCTTTGGGGAGATGTTAACTCTCTTAGTGTTTTCTATTTTCTGTGTGATGAAACATTTCTTTGTTTGCATACACACACACACACACACACACACACACACACACACACACACACACACACACACACACACACACACACACACACACACACACACACACACACACACACACACAGGTTACCATAGGTGCTGAGCAGGCTCTCATACTGCACCAGTAAGCCGATGGTGTGTAGCTGCCTGAGGAAGCCTGAGTCACAGAGAGAGTTCCTCAGTTTGATAATGAAGCCGCAGATCAGCGGCGTCAGCTGAAAGAAGCACAACTCAGATCAATACAGCGATGAAAGCGGCATGTTTTTTATGAACTATGCACACTTTCTAATGACAAGTAATTATCCAAAACTTCATATGTATGAAAGACAGAAGAACTAGAAGGGGAAGGTAGAAGTTGACAGACCGTCTGACAGAAGACAACGTCGCGGCGGTACTGCAGGGTGAGGCTCATGGCGATGGTGGGGGCGGTGTCCTGCATCAGCAGAAACACCATGGCCTTCTTGGCTTTGTCGCTCATCAGAGACGCACAATCCGTCAGCGTGGTGAGGAGAGGGTACAGAGCGTCGCTCCACTCACCTGCAGACATGGCACACAGCACTTACTGTAATACACACTTATACACACACAGCAACGTGCAGACGCTGTACATAAAAAGGTTTAATAAAAACGTGCATCTGCATTTAAAGGCTTATAAGTATACTTTTCCATACCTTTGTATTCTGTTTACAAGAGAATGGAGGGATTGCCAGGTGGCTCATATGAAAATGATGCAACATTTTAAACCTTTTTAATGTTTAATGTTGAATTAATATAAGAAAAATATATTAAATATATTAGTCTTAGAAATTTCCTGTGATCTTATCTGCATATCAAGCATCCGCAGGTAAATGTCCGACCCCAAGGCTGAGGAACTTTATTTCATAATTATGGTTTTTAAATTTAATTCTTCAATTCACAATCTTAAATTCTCACATTTATTGTTATGAAATTTTACGGATATCTTGAAAATTAACAAAATATTTTTGAAATATTTTCAGAAAAAAAGTTGATTAAATTCCATTACGCCATATTTAAATACAGTTGGTCCTATTCTTAAAAATGTTTCTGTATTGTAAACAATTCTATTTTACACATAACTAATACATGACATAATGCTGTATTTTAACATTTCCACTGTTCTAGCACATACAGAATGATTTTTTAAGGATATAACGCTCTCACCTGGGGACTTCTTTCCTACATCTGGGCTGCAATCTGCGAGTGAGAGAAAGTAAAGGATGTTAAGATACGGACAGAATTCCACTTCTACGTGTAACTCAGATATTAAACATGCAGCAACACTGAAGCACTTAACATAATTACAAAAATGAACCTACAGATGTGATCAACGCAACGTGAAAGGCATGCAGGAGTCTTGTGGGAGAATGATGATGATGAGCATGATTTTGTGTGTGTGTGTATGTGTGTGTGTGTGTGTGTGTGTGTGTGTGTGCGTGTACGTACCTTTCTTAGTGTTACCCGGTTCCTCGTTGGCGAGCAGGAAGACATCCTCAGAGCTACTGTCGCTCTGGAGTCTGTCTTGCTGCAGCAGCCTGTCCACCCTCTGGATCACACACTCCAGGCTCTTATCAACATTTAGCCAAACCTTCCCCTGCACACAAACACATTATGAATGAACATTAAAAAAACACATGAAACGTAAAAGAGGCAGATGGACTTTCTCTTACCCACTCCTCCTCCTGTAAATCTCCCTGAAGGGAGGAGCGCTTGTTTTTACTCCCTTCGCTGCCCTCTGGAGGAGCTGTATGGCGAGAAGGCGAGGTGGCAGCACGAGACGGGGAGGTTGGGTGGCGGGAGGGGGAGCGGGAGGGGGAACGCGATGGGGAACAAGAGGAGGGTGAAAGGGAGGAGGAGGACGGGGAAGGGGTGCTCTGCTGAGTGGACTCTGGCCGGGCGGCTGCCAGGGCGAGGATGGCTGAGGACAGCAGCTTGGAGTCGCATGCGGTCACTAACTGACGAGTCTGCAAGAGGAGAGGGAGAGTACACAGAGAGGCTGGTAAAGTGGTTGTAGTGTGGGCATTAAATAAACTGTGACTTGATGCAAAAAATGCTTTTTAAAGTTTATAAACCCTGAAATTAAAAAGCAGGGACAAAAGGCAGAATACATTTTTAACTTTCTGTTAGCAGTGGGTGATTTTTTTGTTGTTGCATAAAACAACATATTATCTTGTCCATGTTATGGTATCACGTTACGTTTGAGATGCAATGCAACTCAACAAAGGTGACAGCAACAGACATAAGCCTAATTAAAATGTAATCAATGGGACCAAATAAACAATAAATTAATTTAAAGGAATTTATTTATCTTGGTGTCAGTGTTTCTGTGACTCAGAGGTTTGCTGACGATGCTGCAGTCTTAGCTGAATCGAAGACTGAGAACACATATTGCTTTATCTGTTGTACAGTATTCTATTATTCCTTTTTTTACTGCACTCGACTGCCAAAATTAAGAAGCTATTTTTTGCTTGCAAGAATTGATCATTTCTATTCAGACAAGAGTTGAGATAAAATGTCAAGAGAGAATCAGTGGAAGCCAGAAGCAGAGGGATAGTGAAAAAGTGAGATCCAACAGAGAAGAAACTGCAATGCTATATATATAATATATCAGTGCTCTCTAACTCAGTGCTATCTTACTTTCTCTGATAGGATGGACAGTGTTCTCTCCAGAGCGTTGGGTGAGCGTTCCTTGGCAGCTCGAGACAGACGTTCAGTGTAGTAACACACTTGTGTCTTCAGAGTGTTTATTTGACCAATCAGCTCCTTTGCTTTCACCACATCCTGAGGCTGGTATGCCATTCCTTTAGAGCCAGAGCCAGCAGAACTTTGGGTGATAAAGAAGATAAATTGTGGAACATAGCAATGACAAAAAACACACAAGAAACTTACGTTTGTACAATACACTATACGTAAATACACTACACGTAATCTCACCTTTCCTCCTCAAAAGTGCTGAGTGAGTAAGGCAAAAGCAATCACAAAAAAAGATTAATTATTAAGAATGAATCACTCATAAAATCAAACACTACCATGAAACTATTTTCTGCTTGGCTCTACTCACTGTTTCCTGGCTTCTTCAAGCTTGTGCAGCAGTTTTCGGAGGCCGCAGCCTTTAAAGCCTTGATGATGTGCTGCAGGAGCACCAATAGTCACAACATCGTATGTCCGGTCTGGTCAGAGGAAAGTTATAAAGATGATGCAATAAGATACTGAATAAACAACATCATTTAAACCTTGGACAGACATTGGCATGCAGTGCAAATACCTACCATAGCCAGACACTCCCTGTACTCTCATCCTCTGGATGTGCAGGTTAGTAGGAATAAACTCCAACTTCCTCTCTGCTTTCAAAGTACTAGACTTAAATGAAGGACCTGGGAGGGCGCAGAAAGGAGGAAAGAGGTTCTTCGTCTCTGTATATAATAGTGTATAGATAATGTGATATTTATTTACATAAATATATGTTTATAAGATGTCGCACTGCTTAGTTTGAGCAATTTTGCAACATTTATTTATTTTTATTTGAAGGGGCACTCAAAAATGTAGTATTGCACTTTCATAAAACTGTGAGGGATTCAAGGGTCAAATTCAATAAAGGATGAGAACCCAAGTTTCAGTCCCTAATAGCGGTCAAGCTCCAAAAGCACTGGATTCTACACTTCCCACAAACATGTTTTTGTTAGAGCCTTCCTGTCTGGTATAGTAGGACTCCCTGTGACTTTGATATCTAAAATTGGTGGAGTTCCCCTTAAAAATGATAGGTAATCAATAGCTTGTGGTTCTAACCTTTGTATTCGTGCAGGTCACTTATGGTCTCCTGATAGGTGAGGATGATGGTCTGATACTGCGTGATGATCTGCCTCCTGAGGTTCTCCCAACATGCAGACAGCTCGCCCAGTTCCTCCAGCTCACACACCCTGCACATCACACACATGCATTTACGATCAACACATCCAGCTGATGCACTGATGATCTCCCAGCTTGAAGTTAGTGCAGCTTATTCAGTTAACCTGCAGCTGAGCAGGTCCAACTTCTCCAATCACCCACATTACAAGCAGCCATTAGTAGAAATGGCAACAGTGGGAATCGTAATGATAATGTTTCTATTATCGTATGATGATGACAAGATAATAGAGTACATAAAGAAAATAAAGCTCATGATATATCACACACTCTTCAGTTTAATGTCTTCCAAGGAGACACAATTATATTAAAAACTAAATATTCTTGCAAAATGTTACAGACTAACTATGAAAGAATAATTTATAATAATACAAATCATTTTTGAAAAAATAATTTTTCAAGACACTTCATGGAAAACTGGAAAAGGATTTGCACTTGTAAGTTAAAGTACAGAGCATTGCATGAGATATTGAATAAAAGAAAAGGAAGATGAAAAAGAAAAGTACAAAAAATGAGCAAAGACTGTTAAAAGTGAGACTGCTGGCCGAGACTGAACCAATCAAAGTCAAAACAACCAAGACACTGAGACAAGTTGGCAATTGTTGGAAAACTAAGAGTATCTGCATTACAACACCCTGCTGTTCCTCTGCCCAGATGTTGAAGCTCCTGATTAATAATATCAAGACAATTTTCAGACGTTACCTAACAGCGTCTTCCTCCAGCAGCAGCTTGACAAACTGTCGAGGAATATGCAGGGAGAGAGCACTCTCCGCCATCTGCTCCAGGACCCGAAGGTGGTTGCCGTCCGTGGTGGGGAACCGGTACATTCGTGACATCACGCCCCCAAACACTGAAGCAGACCCAAACATACACTCACAGCCATGAATCACCATGACCATCACCATGATGTCACCTGTTACTAAACTCTCACATAGTCATACAGGAGGTTGATATTTACTTCATATACACATACTCACCAGCCCTTAGCAGTGGGTCTTTACACAGAGATGAAGACTTGGATTTAATGCCCATGGATTCAGTCAAGCTTTCATCAACAGGGAGAACCATCTGACACAAACATAGAAAAGAAACCCTGTTGAAACCCCTAAATGTGTCTTTCTTTCTACATTTACTGATCTGTGACCTGTTGTTTAAACAATATAACCAGAAATAGGCTGTGAGCAGAGTTACTTAGCCAGGCAAAACAATACGAGGTTAAATATGTTTGCAAGAGCTAACACTGTTATATTTATTATCAATTATTTAGCCCATTATTGTCTTGATTTCTTGATAACTGTTTGGCCTAAAAAAAGTCAGAAAACAGTGAAACATGCCCATCACAGTTTTTCAAAAGCCCAAGGTGATGTCATCAAATTGCTTGTTTTGTCTGACCAACAGTCAAAAACTCAAAGATATGTATGTACACTTATCACATAAGATGACAAAAAGTGAAAAATCCTCACAGTTGAGAAGCTGAAACAACGGAATATTTAGTATTTGCTAGAAAAAGGACTTGAATGATGAATCGTTATTAAAATAATCCATTAATTGAACGATCATTTCAGTTTGAATACTTTCATGAAAAAAAAAGTATTTCAGTCCTGACTCATCAGAACTTTTCAGAGGAACTCACCCTTCCATTCACAGTGTCTCCTCTCTGTAGTCTTGCAACAGGAGCTCTCTGCTCGCGGTTCTCCTCTATCTGCCAGGCGATGACGGTGATGTTCCCCACGCGCTCGTTCTCCGCTGACCTGAACCACACGACATGGACATTGAGTAAACTAAACATCTCTGAACCCAAATCCAGCAAGCAGTGGCTATCATTGTGCCACTGATAGAGGGAAAAAGGCACAGTGTGTTGTGTGTTACCTGAGAGTCAGGTGCAGTCTGTGGTGTTTGTCCTGCAGCAGCTCTTTCACAGAAAACATGGACGAACCAAGCATGTACATCTGTCACATAAAGGCACACACAACCCAAGGAATTAGGTGATAAGTGCAGACTATAAAGGATTTCGTAGGAACTTTACTCACTTCCTATAAGGAAATTTGAAGACAGTGGAGTCAAGTGTTTTTGCAATAGATTATTCTTGTATTGGGGCTTACCGTGCCCTGTGTGCGGTCCTTTACATCGTAGACAGAAAGTTTGACCTGAGTCTGCTGAGTGATCAGAGAGTCCTGAAAGAACGCCACACTACTCAGGAAGATAGGGTTACTGGTGCCCTGAAGACAGAGAGAGAGACAGAAAGAGAAAGAGGTGAAATGGTTCAGATTTCTCCAACAGCAGACAGGAAGCCAGGGAGAGCGAACAGTGGTGTACCTCTATGATTTCAGTTTGAGCGTGCTTGGTCCAGAAGGCCTGGGGCGGAGTGGTGCAGCTGATGGCGACAAAGCTGGTTGGCTTACGGTCCAGAGAGGGAGTGACCAGCTCGCTGCAGGCTGCACCGACATATAAACACAGAAAGAGATTAGAAACTGTGGAAATTAATGGTGGTATGGTCACTAATCCTGGGCCATGGGAGGAATGTAATAGAGTATTTGTGAGTTGTTAGTACTTGATGAGCAGCAGTTGTTTACAGTGATGCTTTCAGATTGAACAAAGGATAAAAAAGTCCACACAAAAGATAGAGTCACCTCTTGAGCCAACCAGTGACGAGATACATGATCCTTTAAAGCAGCATCGAATGATGTTCTTTAATTATAGGCAGCTGAACAACATGTAAACATTGATATATTATCACCTAAAATGAACATGGTGATCATGCAGGTTGCAAGATCATGTTAGCAATATTATCAATCATTTGGAGTTGTGTTTCTAGGTGAATGTAAATCCAATATTCCTTTTAAGTTTGAGGGAAAAATGTTGCTCTTTAGCTTCTAATTGCTCCACTTCACCAGATAGTAGTTAACTTTGTCTGTTTTGGTGCTGGGCAGGTAGCAGTCAGTGCGTCTATCAGAGCCTTTCACTGAAAAAAATCCTGCTGTGTCTGAAACAGACAAACAACAGTGAACTAAAACAGTAAAGTTGCGCTGTAAAACCAACCATAGATGAACTAAACAATACACTAAAAGATGCTAAAAATCTGAAGGGGAAGTGCAGAGCTGGGCGATAATTCTTTAAGTGTGTCACTAACAGTGGCCGCCTTCACATTAGACATAGTCATTTGTTCATATAAAAATATTGATAAGTGCAGCTTTAAAGAATACGGCTTTATTTTCTAGCACTTTATTTACTAACACTAACACAACAATGCATTAGGCTGTCTCTCAATACTTTCCACCTTAACTATCTTGTCTGTTGCTACTAAAGACTTTTTTATAAATAGGTCACAAATATAAAGTTACATCTAAAAGAAAAAGAAAAAAGAAAGCTCAGTAATCTCCTAAAATAGCTGGGCAATGTAGTTTTCAGCAAACAACTCAAACAGAAGTAAAAAGTGCATTTGACAGGGACTATTTTCAACTGTTGACTAATACACATTTGGTGCAATATTGAGTTTTAACTGCAGCAGGTGTGTGTGGGATTGACTCAAAATAAACTACCATGCCCATGCCAGCCAGTGCAACAGTGTGGCTCATTAATGTGTTTTTGTGTGTTCAACAATGGAGAAGAATAAGCTGTATCAGGCTTTGAATACACAGACAATATATATAACTGTATAGTCAGTGTAGTTACAAGGGTCAATTCAATGTTGTTTTTGGTGAGGTCATGAGATTTGTTAATGCTCAACTTGGTGTAAATGAAGCGGACTCTGTCAATACACGGTGTATATTTAAATTCTAGGTAGAGGACACAGTCTGATCCACATGCAGTGTGCAGCAGTGTATCCATGGCTTCTTCTTGAACTTACCAACACTAAACTCCAGAACAGGCTCGTCTGGATCCTGACTGTTGCCTGTAGGACAGAGAGAAAAGAGACAAAGCTCTTTTTTAATCCCCTGCTATTTCATCACCAATGAAGTAAACAGGTTACCATGGGAGCAGTTACTTAGTTACCCGAGAGAGCCAGCCCCATCATCTCAGCTGAGAGATCAAACGTGTTGGCCCGGTAGACCGACCACGGCCGATGGCGGGGGCTGCGCTCCTTCCCGGACATAGTGGTTTACGTCGGGGCTGAGGATGGATTTTAGAATAAAAGGACTGAAGAGCAGAACGATGTTGAGCGGACTCAAAATCAAAACTCCGTCTGTCACGTCAGTTTTTTGAGATATGAGCTTGTGGGTTCCCTTGTGTGTTGACCTGAGAGGTCACACGTTTGTCAGTGATAAATCTGAAAGAAAGACAGACGAAAACAACAAAGTGATCATCTGAGACAAACTGGACATCTTCAACTCTTTGATACTGATGTCATCCTTTCATTGAGATGGCAGCTGAGCTCAGAGAAATTAGACAGAATTAGACAACTGCTTGTAATTAACCATGATGGTTGCAACTGACTGCATGCATGCTCAGCATCGCATTACAGTCTTCAACAAGGTTGAGCAATTAACTTAATTTAAGGTGGCTGTCTGTTTTGGCATGATGCTTCATTCTGGGATGAGCAGCGTTTGAGAGTTGAGCAGTTTCCTGTCAGTGCTCGGCTTATCTCTTTCCCTCTGATAATGTGTTAATATAGACAGTGGAAACAAATTGAGTGGGGGAAAAGTGTGACTTTTCACACAGCTGTAGGAAATGAAACACAGAGCTGCAGGAGATTGAATATTCACCTTCTATCTCCTGATGCTATTTGTGCTTTTCTGGTGTTTTTTTCTTCTTTCAGACAAACTAAGAACCATCAGTTATTTACCAGTAGCTTCTGGGACACTGTGGAAATGGTCTCAGACAGCTTTTGGACTATCTAATGTTATAGTAGCATTGTATTGCCTTATTCCTGTATATGAAGATTTTCAGTATTCATATTTCAATTATCAAAAGAAAATCGCCTCTAGCAGCCACTAAAGGACACCAAAAAAAATGTAATTGATACGCTGCTTCTGTGAAAAAATACCAGGAAGTTGATATAATGGTTAATCTTCTGAGGAGCATGAATTTTTGACGCACCTGTTCTTTAAATCTTTGAGTATAATTGAAAACCATTGTGCCATTAAGGATCACATAACTTGACATGGACTAGTGTTCATGATCAAGACATTTTGATCTGCCAGTGGTCTGACACAAAAGGATAAGGGGCCAATCATAATCACCAACAATCATCCTCTAGGAGCCATGAATATAAATACAAAACTTGATGGTAATCTGACCCACAGTTAGCAAGATATACTGCTCTAAAACAAACTGAGATGACAATCTGACTAAAAATGCTCCACATCTCTTTATATCGAGTCTATATCCTTCGCTTTCCACTTCCGGGATTGCTCCGGTGCCGCAGGATGCATGTATTTTCCGTTTCCTTCCGCTTTCTTTGTGTTAGAATTTTAAATTCGGTAGATTTATGAGGACTATGGTTAACTGCTCCTCAGATCTCTGCAGGGTAAATTGAGACAGCTAGCTAGACTATCTGTCCAATCTTGAGTTTTCTCTCACACGACTATTTTGCAGCGGCTCTGTGCGGAGTTTAGCACCGCCCATGACGATTCTGATTGGTTTAAAGAAATGCCATTAAACCAGAGGTTTTCCTCCCATCCCTGAATGCTATGTGGAGTAGCCAGACCCTCCTTCAGTGCGCTTTGGAGGAGGGTCTGGCAAAGCAAGACAGAGACTACTTCAAATCTAACATCTAACATAGATGAGAATTCAATAAAATCACTTTTTCATGTTATTAAACAATGCTTTGTTTATTACAACCTCCTCACTTTAACCACACACACTTGGGCCTTACATAATTATTCCACCACATCCAGTAAGTGCTTGTGGTGCAACTCATCATAAAACCGAGACACACGTTGTTATGTCCGATACTAATTTTGGATGACAATACAAAAGCCACAGCATAAAGGGCTGCACATGAAATAACACTGCACCTGCCAAATGTATTTGCAACAGTGAGAGAACAAGAAACTGAGGCTGTGCCAAGTGTGGCACACGGTGCAGCTGTTAAGTGAAACACTGGTGTAAGTGTGAGAATCAGCTGTCAGTATATTGATTTAGCAAAGCACAACTAAGCACAAATATGAAACACAGAAGAAGTGAGACACAGAGGAAGAGGAAAGCTAGAAAACAGAAAAATGGAAAGGTTACAAGGAAAGAAAAAGAGTGCAGCAAGTGGTCTGATGACTAACCTAAGGGTCAAAGGTGCTTCAAATTGCCCTAAGAGGTAAATATTTAAATTTCCTGTGGCATTTCAGACTCAGTTAACATTTCCTCTTTAGTGCTTGTGTGTGTGTGTGCGGCCACACACTATACCCACTTGACTTTGCTCAGAGTGATCAGCTAGAATAAATTTCTCTCCTTCTCAGCCCTAATACGTACAGACCTGGTAGACCTGGGCATATCTGGTACTGAGTGTTTGTCTGACTTGTGTGTGCTTCTGTTTATTTGATACTACAGTGAAAGTAGTACAAATGTGTGTGTGACACTGTGCATTCATGTGTAAAGACTTCAACCATCGGTGGTCTATTTTTACACGTGAATCTGTTTTGACGTCACACACCTCGCACAAATGAATCCCCCAGTGAGACACACACACACACACACAAAGTCATCTGCATAGTCACACACTAAATGCAGAGTTTGAGCATGACGCTCTCTGCCAGTTTAATCTCTGTTTTGGCACCTTCATGTGAGACTAAAACAGATGACAATTGCAGCGTGGAAGCTCTGCCTCATTAGGCTGTGTGGGAGTTGATATCACTGGGAGCTGTCTTTTAAAATGCTGTAATCTCCACTGCCTGGGGCACCGTGGGAAGCTCTCTAGGAAACCCACAGCAGATCTAATGGAAAGCCATGGGTAGCCACGGATCATCATCATCACATCTGTCTGACAGTCAGCCACATGCAGTCTGCTTGAAAGGAGACAAAACGCCTGCGAGTGGTGCTGAAACGTCATTTAACTGATTGATCAGTGGATGGAAAACTGATTAACAACAATTTTGGTGACTGTTTAATGCAAAAATGGCAAACCTTCTCTGGTTCCAGCCTCCCAAATGTGAAGATTCGTTGTTTTTCTTTGTTTCATATAATTATGAACTGAATATCTTTGGATTTTGGACCGTTGGTCGGACAAAACATTTGAAGACGCCCTATGCCATGTTGTGTGTGCAATGTGCAATGACTAACCCAAAGTGAAATGTTCATAGTGCTTGTTTTATCCTACCAACAGTCCAAAACTCAAATATATTTAAATTACTGTGATATAATAAGATGAAGAGCAGCAAGTGTTAATTTTTGAGAAGCTGGAACCAGAGAATGTCACTATTCTTGCTTAAAAAATGACTGACGATTCAGCACTTAGTGACAGTGGCTAGTGGATTCAAACCCATTAACAGCAGGCATCTACACTGATGAAGTGCCACAGCTGCTGACCTCTGACCTCAAAACAGGTCAGTGCGAGACATATTTTGATTTTCCAGCTTTAAGGGAAGAAGAAGAAAAGATGGTATACATGCAGCAAGAAAGCTAAAGTGGTAGAAGTAAAGAGGATAGGGAAGATTCAGGTGGTACTCGTGGTGGTAGACAGTCATCTGGGGCGGCACAGAGGCAAAAATGAGCCAGTTAGCGAGGCTGTCGGCGCACAGCTGGCCCCCTGCAGATGCTGTCAGCACCGGCTGCACTGCAGTGTCTCTCTCTTACAGATGTCCTCTTCCTTAACTCACCTCCTCCTCATCCCCTAAATCTCTCACAAATGTTCCACTTCTTCTGCTCTGACATCATCCCTTCCCTCGTCTTTTTGTGCTCCAGCCATCTCCCTTTCCTGTGTCGCCCTGTAACCCTGGTGTCCCTCTCAATTTCAATGTATTGATCCTGCTTCAGTCCAGAGCTGAGCTGGTGCCGAACTGATCCACAGTCGTCTACTTGATGTAGAAATGTCTGGCGTAACCATGGACACATGGAAGGCTGACTCCATCCACACGCCTATAAATTGTGTTTTGGATCCGATTGATCAAAGAGGAGCAGCGCACACGCACACGCACACGCACACACACACACACACACACACACACACACACACACACACACACACACAACGTGAAGAGGAAGTAACGTCACGCATAAAGAAGCTCTTGTTACCCAGACAGCTGAGCATGAGAAAGAAACCATTGATGACGATGATGATAATGGTGATGATGATGATGATGGTGATAATGATGATGGTGATGAACTCTTGTTTATGATGCTACAGGATCACTAGCACAGTTAATATTGTATGTGTATCTTTAGGTTCATTCATAGGCTCATTTAGGTTATAAAAATCTCCATCAAAAACAGGCACGCCAGCAGACACAGATGCAAGAGACAGACAGAAACTGAGGAGACAGTTAGAGGTGAGCCACAGAAAGAGTAATTTAGTTCCCTTTCTGTTATGAAAATAGTGAAAACAATGATTCAACAGATCAAGTCTAATCCGTTCTGCTCTGTTGGGAGCATCTGGGGCCCTACTGTAATATGCGTGACACTGCTTCATGAGCAACACATGCGGGTTGTAGTATAAAAGTATAAAAAAAAACTAGTATGTAATATTATTCTCCATAATCCTACATCAACGCTATATGCTGGCCCTCTGTAAACCTGTGTGAAACAGGGTGTCATCCTGTCTGTTTACCAGCCTGGGTGCATGGAAATGAACACGCAAGAGGCCAGAGCTGTCCAATTGAAATCTATTTATGGCAGCATTGGCCAATAATATTGTCATTATACGTCAAGTGTGGATACACATATCATTCACTGACAGTGGGACAATAACAACTATTGCGTCATGATATCTGCTGATGCTCATTCAGTGACGCTGCTGCATGGTGCTGCAGGACGTTCAGCACAATTAAAGACACGCCATGTTGAAGAATAAAAACAGATGAATCGACATTTCAGATCTTGCTATGGCTGTTAACATCTTATTCTGATTCTGCCGGGAGGAGCTGTTCCCTCTTTACCACAGCATCTATCTGTGTGAACAAACGCCCTCTATGTTAAATGATCAGATGTCAAATGAGAAACACAAGCAATGATTAATATATCATACCGTTTAGAGAAATACGAAGGTTTCCTTTCCTATAGATGCGCATCCTGGTTGCTACTCGACGATGTCTGCAGTCAAGACTCGCCCTGACTCCCTCTGACACATCCAGACGTAATACCTCCGCTGCACGCAGCTTCTCCTCTCTCCACTGGGGGGCGCTGTCGGCCTGGGGGCGATTGTACCATACTGTACCACCAGAAATAACCTCACAAGCTTAATACATCCATGGCTGTAGGTGGGCGGAGGACTGTACGTGGATGGAGAAGGCGTGGGTATTTGTATATTGCGCAAAATAATAGCACCTGAATATTGAATACTAATGGAAACACAAGTTAGGTATGATAAATATAATAAATACTCACTGTAAGTCTCAATTATTTTGGCTTTTTTTTTGTATTTTCTACATGTTGTTGTTTGGCATACAAGTATCATTTTGAGATTTTGTAGGAGGGTATTGCAGTTTTTATTCTAAGTCAAGGGGAGGGTCCAAAGAAAATGGGACTTGCTTTTTTATAAAATGAAATAGGAGATTCAGTCCCCCGCTCCCCTTAGCAGTACTTTCACTAAATCAAAATTATAGAGATACTAAATCACAATTTTGAGATACTAAGTTAAAATGATGACATCATTCTAAATTATTGTGGAAAGGTAGGAAATGATAAAAAAAAAAACACTAACTGTAAGTGAAAATTAAAAATTACCAAGTTACTATTCAGACATTCAAAATTATTTCTAAAGCAAGAGATAAATCCACTAAATTTTTTTTAAATGAATCTTATTATTGAAAAGTTGGAATGATAAATTAAAAACTAACAATGGCCATTCAACCTTTTTCTTATGCAACAGTTACTTTGTATGTAGATGTTTTTCTGTGTTTATTGTTTATTTTATATCAATGTTTAACATGTTTGTTTGTTTGTTTATTTATGTACGCACCTTTCACCAAGGCAAATTTCACAATTTGTAGTTATTGCGGCTTTTCTCATTCTGATTCAGAATGATATAGGCCTACTAAGTTAAAAATTTGACATGATAGCTCTTGTTATGGGAAACTTTACTATTATGGAATAATATATTTTGTCATTACAACATTAAGTCTTTATTGATTTCATTGAATTTACCTGATGAAGGTCTAAGACCGAAACCTTGTATTTTCTAAATAAATAAATTATTGCTTGCATAATGGTCAGTGTGCGGGACTTTTTCTAAGCTTCTGATCTCCCACTTTGGTCACATCCTACGCACCTGGCCGACAAATGAGGTGTGCAAAAAAGCTTTCCTAAGTTTCCTTCATAGTGGAAATGGGCTTTCATGCTGAGAACAGAATCAGACTAATGGTCCAGTGATGCTGCAGAATTCACTTTTTATGTTGTGATCGGTGTTGAATTTTAGAGTCAAACTGGTTAAAGATTGCCGCGTAGCCTATATAAGTCAAGAAATGGGATATGTTTTCATTTTTTAAATTTAGAAACGTTCACACTATAGCCAACTAATTACCTCTGCGGTCTGTAATTCATAAACCACTTTTGATAAATCAGGGAAACTGTGTGTTAACCGAAACCCAAGAGTGGCCCCACCCTTTTTTTATCTGCATCAGGTGACACCCAATCAGAGCAGGGCTCCAGGGCTCGGGGCCGCGCCCAGCCTGTATCGGAACTCGTGGACGCACAGCAGTTAAACGACAGGTGTTTTGTCCTGCAATTGAAGTCGACCCACACGGACCACGACTGTGAGCTCTAAAGACAAGTTCATTAAAGATTTACTGTTGCAGATGGAGTAAGAACACGCGAGAACATTAATAATATGATACATTTTTTTGTAAGAAGCTGAGTTTGTTCTCACATCAACTGCTTTTCGGCTGTGAAGTTGGATGGAGTGATTGATATTTACATCGATCTGGTTTACTGTGTAGGGCAGCTGTGGGTTTTTGTGCACAATGGATTCAAGTATTACAAGGCGAACAGGAGTTTTACTACTTATTTTCACATTTTCAAGTTTTCTGCACGGCTCTAGAGGGGAAATCCCAACCCAACCAACCGGCGGCAGTGTCACGATTTTGCCCCCGGTTAACCTAGATAATGCCCCCCAGGCCTATCCAGACCCGGTAAAGGAAAATATGCCAGTGTTTACAATGAATTACCAAAGAATACAGTTACCATTTGAGATTACTCTTTGGGTTTTGCTGGCTTCATTCGCAAAGATTGGTGAGTAACAGTAGCCTAACATATGCTGAAACTGGTGATTTTATTGACACTAAGATAAAATAGCTGATTATTTTATCAGTAGCCTAATAGGTGTGACCTTTTCATAGAACTAAAGTTAGTCTACGTCTCTTTTCTCAGGTTTCAATGTGTACCACAAGATCACCATCTGGGTGCCAGAGTCATGCCTTCTGATCAGCATTGGTCTGATAGTGGGTGGCATCATGTACTCTGTCCATGAAGAGCCCCCCGCTGTGCTCTCCAGAAATGTCTTCTTCCTCTACATGCTGCCCCCGATTGTCCTTGACTCAGGCTACTTCATGCCAACCAGGCCTTTCTTTGAGAACATCGGCACGGTCTGTTACAAATCCGCCACGGTTTCCTAAAACAGATTCAACATCTTGTTCTAGCATATAGACAATATGCCATTTTCTTTCTGTGTTTGCAGGTGTTGTGGTTTGCAGTGGTGGGGACCCTGTGGAACAGCATCGGCATTGGCGTGTCTCTGTTTGCCATATGCCAGATAGAGGTGTTTGGTGTGCAGGACATCAACCTCCAGGAGAACCTGCTGTTTGCCACCATCATCTCGGCCGTGGACCCTGTGGCCGTGCTGAGCGTGTTTGAGGACGTGTCTGTGAACGAGCAGCTCTACATCGTAGTGTTTGGAGAATGCCTCTTCAATGATGCTGTCACTGTGGTGAGTGGGCTGAGGCAGAGGCTATGAAAGTGACTTTTTGCATGTTAGTGGGACAGTTGTTGTGAAACAGATGTGTCCACAGGCCTGAGCTGTGTATCTTAGGAAGCTTGCTGGCTCAGATACCGCCAAACCAATTTCTGAGGTCACTGTTGCATTTGATACTTTATTGATCCCCAAGGGGAAGTTGGCCATATGGGAGAAGTACGTACAGACAGCATCGCCTGGAGCTTGACTGAACCAAGCTCATGCTCAAATTCCTTCCCTCACTCTTTTCTTTTTGTGTTCAAACACACCCATCCAGCTACAATTACATGCTCTTATCTTTGATGTTGCAACCCTTTTGTTTAGTTCACAGTAGTGGAGCTGATACAGAAAATGAGGGCGAACATTTACCCAGGAGACTGGGAAAGCCAAGGCATAGTCAGGACAGAGAGCTCTTTGTTGCAGAATGTAGTAGAAAGTAGAAATACTTTCGGTGAGAACTGCAGTCACTGGTTAGGTGGAAGGTGACAGTTATAGGGGCCCAAATGGTGGAGAGGACCCATCAAACTTCAGTAGGATCCTATTATTAAAAAGTGGGGCCCCAGAGTTTCTAGCTCCGCCCTTGAGTGTAAGTGCCAGGTTATGATGATTTGTATCATAACTTCAATATGCAAATTTAAAACTGGGAACTATTGTTGCCATACTCTCCATACATATCTGCTTTAATTAAATGTTAAAAGGCTCCTGTTTGGTTTGTCTCTGATTTTTCAGTGGTTTGTTAACCGTTGTGTCTGACAGGCTCATCCCAGAACAGAAAAGTCGCTTTAAAGGATTGGTCAGTGATGTTCTATATTTAAAAAAATACACCAGCAAGCCACACTAGATGACATGTTTCTCCTGAAAATATAGCACCCCAAAATAAAACTACAGTGCACCGCTGTTATAGGAAATAATATAGCCTTTAAAAAATTTAAGTAAAATGTATTTTGGAAAAAATTGGGGTGGGGGTAAGTGGCACAGGCAGGCTGGGGAATTTGAAAAGTATTGCAAGATGGTCTCTGGTTTTGGTCTTCTCATGGGATTTGTTGACAAAGAAGAAAAAAATAGCATATCACCAGATGTATCCTTTAAATTAGCCATGTGCTAAGTATTTTTACTCATTAATGACTTTGTCAACACTGTTTGTTGCTGGGAAACTTTATTCTGCATAGCAGCCAATTGCTAATAGTCACATGAAGCCCCTTCCTTGATCCAAATAAGATCCTAAAATGTTCCCTGCCAGTTAAACTGTGACTCAGATAGTCTCTGACCAACTTAAAGTAATCCTTAAAATGGCTCTGTGGTATCCTGTCTTTGCCTCAGGTTTCACATAATTTCCAATATCTACAAATTTCTTGCTTTTTCTAAAAATGTACTTTTGATGGTCGCGGGCAGTCAGACAGCAGATTTTAAACAGTCACATCATCATAAAAACAGCAGTAAGTTGTTAGAGGTATCGTGGAATACGAGGAAAAAGAACAAAGCCGGTTGCTCTGGCAAGTTCTCTTTTTACCATGAGTCATTCAGCGCACTTGGTGAAATGGGATTATCAAATTGCAAACAATGCAGAGTAAATATTTCAATAAATTACTGTTATCTGTAACTATGTCATTAGAGGCCACAGCCCTTGACTCTACCTATGACTTCTCACAGGGATATGCGGGATGTTTGACTGCGTGGCTGCATGAGTGTTTCAGCATGTGTATGTGCATGTTTACAGGTGTTGTACAACATGTTCAACTTTGTGGCGTTGATGCCAGAGGTGGAGCCAGTGGATGTTTTCCTCGGGGTGGGGAGGTTCTTTGTGGTGGGGCTCGGTGGGATGGGCTTCGGCATTGTGTTTGGCTTCGTGGCCGCCTTCACCACAAGATTCACCTTCAAGGTCCGAGAAATCGAGCCACTCTTCATATTCATGTACAGCTACCTGGCCTATCTGGTGGCCGAGCTCTTCAACATTTCATCCATCATGGCGTGAGTAGATTTAAAATAAATAAATAAATAAATCCATGGTAAAATATTGTAATGCTAGAAGAATACAGCAAAAAAACATCTGCAGTTTATGTTTTTCTGCAGCATTGTGACCTGTGCTCTCACCATGAAGTATTACGTGGAGGAAAATGTGTCCCAGCGTTCCTGCACAACCATCCGCCATGTTGTCAAGATGCTTGGCTCCATCTCAGAGACGCTCATCTTCTTCTTCCTG
This sequence comes from Perca fluviatilis, assembly GCF_010015445.1. NCBI lineage: Eukaryota > Metazoa > Chordata > Actinopteri > Perciformes > Percidae > Perca > Perca fluviatilis. Next base: position 21,364,824 of record NC_053123.1, on the reverse strand, counting down.
GGGGTCGTCACCATAACAACAGACCATGAGTGGAACTGGGGCTACATCCTGTTCACATTGCTGTTTGCTTTTCTATGGAGAGGTCTCGGTAAGGATAGGACACTGGGTGTCTGCGTCATGTTGGAGGTCAGGTTTTGTTTGTCTTGGCGTCTTTCACTCTTGTTGCAGGATTAAAGTTACCCTGTGGAGCTTTTGACCTCTAGTAGTGCTATGAAGCATGTTTTTACGATTTTTTTTTTTTTTTAATGAACCCATTGGTTTCACCCTGTCACACTAATCACAATTTGCAATAATGGACCAACAAAAGAAGCAAGCATGGATGCTATTAAGCAAACATGGATGTAAACAGTGCTTGTCAGACTTCAAAGACACACGATGCATTTATGTAAATAACCCTGAAGCCCGCTAGAATATCAAAATAATGTATAAAACTTTTAAGACTAGCTAACCCCCCCCCTCTTAAAAACCATGTTTTTGCTGACATCTCCTTGCTGTAGTTATGTAACAAAGCACACTGAAAAAGGCTTGATACTTTGAAACTGAGAGGGCAGCAAAACATGTTTTTTCAGCCTGGTTATGTTGCTCTTTGAAGTGCTCATATTATGTTCATTTTCAGGTTCATAATTGTATTTAGAGTTTGTACCAGAATGGCTTTATGTGGTTTAATTTTCAAAAAACACTATATTTTTGTTGTACTGCACATTTCTGTTGGAGATGGTAAGTCCCTTTGGGGTGGACTTTGGGCTTTTTCACTTTGTAAACCTATAATGTGCACAAAAAGATATATAACACAATAAAGGGAAAAAGGCAAAAAGCATAATATGAGCACTTTAAAGCTGCATTCATTGATCTATATGTGATTCTTTTGTTTATCACTTGGAGACGCAGAAAAGCTGTAAATGCAACATATGTTAGTTAGTGCAGCTTCAAATAACATCCTGACATTGTTCTTTCTTTCTTCCCAGGTGTCTTGGTGCTGACTCAGATCATTAACCCTTTCCGCACCATCCCATTTAACTTTAAAGATCAATTTGGTCTGGCCTACGGTGGTCTGCGAGGTGCAGTTTCCTTCGCCTTGGCCTTCACTCTTCCTGAAAACATTGTCCGCAAGCAGCTTTTCGTCACTGCCACTATTGCTATCATCCTATTCACGGTCTTTCTTCAGGTAAGGGGTGTCTGTGTATATTTTAAAACATTTAACAGTGTGTGTGTGTGTGTGTGTGTGTGTGTGTATATATACAGTGCCTTGCGAAAGTATTCGGCCCCCTTGAACGTTTCGACCTTTTGCCACATTTCAGGCCTCAAACATAAAGATATAAAACTGTATTTTTTTGTGAAGAATCAACAACAAGTGGGTCCCAATTATGAAGTGGAACGAAATTCATTGGCTATTTCAAACTTTTTTAACAAATAAAAAACTGAAAAAGTGGGCGTGCAAAATTATTCAGCCCCTTTACTTTCAGTGCAGCAACACTCTCCAGAAGTTCAGTGAGGATCTTTGAATGATCCAATGTTGACCTAAATGACTAATGATGATAAATAGAATCTAGCTGTGTGTAATCAAGTCTCCGTATAAATGCACCTGCTCTGTGATAGTCTCAGAGGTCCGTAAAGCGCAGAGAGCATCATGAAGAACAAGGAACACACCAGGCAGGTCCGAGATACTGTTGTGGGAGAAGTTTAAAGCCGGATTTGGATACAAAAAGATTTCCCAAGCTTTAAACATCCCAAGGAGCACTGTGCAAGCGATAATATTATTGTAAGCGGGTATCAGACCACTGCAAATCTATGAAGACCCGGCCGTCCCTCTAAACTTTCAGCTCATACAATGAGAAGACTGATCAGAGATGCAGCCAAGAGGCCCATGATCACTCTGGATGAACTGCAGAGATCTACAGCTGAGGTGGGAGACTCTGTCCATAGGACAACAATCAGTCGTGATAATTCGCACAAATCTGGCCTTTATGGAAGAGTGGCAAGAAGAAAGCCATTTCTTAAAGATATCCATAAAAGTGTCGTTTAAAGTTTGCCAAAAGCCACCTGGGAGACACACCAAACATGTGGAAGAAGGTGCTGTGGTCAGATGAAACCAAAAATCGAACTTTTGGCAACAATGCAAAACGTTATGTTTGGCGTAAAGCAAAACACAGCTCATCACCCTGAACACACCATCCCCACTGTCAAACATGGTGGTGGCAGCATCATGGTTTGGGCCTGCTTTTCTTCAGCAGGGACAGGGAAGATGGTTAAAATTGATGGGAAGATGGATGGAGCCAAATACAGGACCATTCTGGAAGAAAACCTGATGGAGTCTGCAAAAGACCTGAGACTGGGGACCGAGATTTGTCTCTCCAACAAGACAATGATCCAAAACATAAAGCAAAAATCTACAATGGAATGGTTCACAAATAAACATATCCAGGTGTTAGAATGGCCAAGTCAAAGTCCAGACCTGAACTCAATCGATAATCTGTGGAAAGAACTGAAAACTGCTGTTCACAACGCTCTCCATCCAACCTCACTGAGCTCGAGCTGTTTTGGCAAGGAGGAATGGGCAAAAATGTCAGTCTCGATGTGCAAAACTGATAGAGACATACCCCCCAGCGACTTACAGCTGTAATCGCAGCAAAAGGTGGCGCTACAAAGTATTAACTTAAGGGGCTGAATAATTTTGCACTTCCAATATTTCAGTTTTTATTTGTTTTAAAAGGTTTGAAATATCCAATAAATTTCGTTCCACTTCATGATTGTGTCCCACTTGTTGTTGATTCTTCACAAAAATTACAGTTTTATATCTTTATGTTTGAGGCCTGAAATGTGGCAAAAGGTCAAAAAGTTCAAGGGAGAATACTTCTCAAGGCACTGTATGTATGTATGTTGTATGTATGTATATGTGTATATATATATTATATATATATATGTGTGTATTATTGTATTATATATATATGTATATATATTGTTATATATATATATATATATGTATGTATGGTAAGTGTGTGCTGTCCTCCTGCACATTATTTACACAAAGGCACGCATTCCACATACACACTCCACATAATATATCTCACACACACATACACACACAATACACCACATCCACATAGCATACTATGCACACACCATATAGCTAATACCCCCACCACAACCCGCCACCCCAACCACCATAGTGGCACCCAAGCGCACATACCAGTCACAACAACCAGCACACATTAAAAGAAAGTACACCCAATATAATTAACCCACAACAACACACACAACCACTCACATAAAACTCTAATACATACGAAACACACACAATTACACACACACACACACACACACACACACACACATCACACACAATACAATCACACACACACACACACACACACACACACACAAAACACACACACAAACACAACACACAACAACAACACACAACACAATCACTAACAAAAAATATACACATACACACATGAAAATAAACACATACACACAATAATATACACACACATATATACACACACAATACACAAGCAAAAGCATATATACACACAACAACAAACATATAAACACAAATACAATACACACACAAACACACAAAAAAAATACACACATAACAATACACAACAAAAAAACAACAAAATAACACAAAAAAATACAAAAAAAAAGGAAAAGGAAATAACATACAGAAAGGTGGGAGATAGAGGGGAGGTTAAAAAAAAAAAAAAAGAAAAAAAAAAAATGTGTGTGTGTGTGTGTGTGTGTGTGGTAGTTTTGTCTTAGTAGTAGAACTAGTTGAATCAAATAGAAAAATAGTCTCAGTCAGAGAGAAACAGACTGACGTCCTGTGTCATGATTTTCCTTGGAACACCACATGATTTAAAGTCCATATCAGAATTGATTTCATTATCTAATAAGTTGTGCAGGTTTTGGATGTAATGATCTTGCATTCCAACTCAATGTCAGACCAATGTCCGATTAAAATGTCCTCTTTATCCACCAAAACGATCGGAAGCTGCTGCAATAAGGACTCTGGATTATGTACCTTCTACTTTAATTAATGCCCAATATTTTGAAAGTAATTTGAGATTTTAAAAGTATTTTTTCTTGGTTCTGTTGAATCTGTGATCTTTCTTTCTCTCCTCCACAGGGCATCAGTATTCGACCTTTGATTGAGTTAGTCAATGTCCGCAGAACCAACCGCAATCTTGACACTATCAACGTAGAGATTCACTGCAGGGTATGCTACAGATTGTAGATGTAAATGTGGTAGACGGATGTATGTTTTCTTGTGCACAGTTTGTTAACAGGTCTCACTTTGCTCTCAGCTCATGGAGCACACAGTAGCTGGCATTGAGGACCTCTGTGGACAGTGGAGCCACTTTTACTGGAAGGACAAGTAAGAACCTCTCTCAAAAATCCATTACCATATATAATTCAATTTCAATTTTATTTATAGTATCAAATCATAACAAGAGTTATCTCAAGACACTTTACAGATAGAGTAGGTCCAGACCACACTATCATTTACAAAGACCCAACAATTCAAGTAATTCCCCCAAGAGCAAGCATTTAGTGCGGGGAAAAACTTCCTTTTAGGGAGAAACCTCAGACAGACCTAGGCTCTTAGTGGGCGGTGTCTGACTATGCCGATCGGGGGCATGATGAACAGTGGTAATAAGAGTCACAATAAAGATAATGGAACTATGACTAGAAATAGTAGTTGTAGTAGTTCATGGTGTAGCAAGGCGTTACAGGGTGTAGCAGGACATAGCAGGGAGTTACAGGACGTAGCAGGGCACTTCAGAGCGTAGCAGGGTGTAGCGGGGCATAGCAGGGCGCGGAGCAGGACCACGGCGATAGCTGCAATCATGATTTAGAGTCCAACCTAATCCAAGGAAAACTGCTGGGCGACAAAAAACATAAGCGATCTGGGGAATAAGCTCCCCAGAGCTAGGTTAGAAACAAGCATTTCTGGGACATGGATGCACACAGATGGAAAGAGAGAGGAGAGAGGAGCTCCGTGTGTGAAAGGAAGGAAGTCCCATGGCAGTCTAAAACTATAGCAGCATAATTAAGAGCTGGTGCAAGGCAAACCTGAGCCAGTTCTATAAGGGTTGGTAGATGAATCTGACGACTGTGGAGAAAGCAGAGAAGAGAAGGGGTGCCGTGTCTGCAGACATACACCCTCCCCCGCCGGTCTAGGTGAACGCTGCAACTCCTCACTCCCTAACTATAAGCTTTATCAAAGAGGAGAGTTTTAAGTTTACTCTTAAATGTGGTGATGGTATCTGCCTCCCGAATACATATATAGTCAAGAGTAGCCTACAAAATGTACACATTACTCACTTAATCTTAAACTACTCACCGCTTCATATCGCTAAGTTTGAAGATAAATAATCTGCAGTGAAACTGGAAGAGAGATGGCAGTTTCAGTTTCCTTCTTTGTTGTTTTGTTTGACAATGCTATTGTTCACTTCGTGACTGTGTGGGAATGTTGACTAATCACACTTGGTGTCGTGTTCAGCTTCCGCCATTGGCAGTGACACAGATGTTCTAAAGCTCTTCTGAATCTTTTACCCTCACAGTATTTGCATTACATGAATGCATTATATTACCACAGTATTCTAGTAGTTTGGTGTTACATAGTTACCCTGCTGCAGCTAAAAACTGCTTTTTGTGAAGACAATTTTCTATCTTCAGCTATTAACTTTGCACAAATCTATTGTTTATAGATTTGAAAAAATATTCATTTTTCATTTTTTTGTGAAAAACCCAAATTAATTTGTAAATTTAGGTTTATGTCCACACTGTAGACTCAAAAAGATTGATGTCTGAGTGAGAATGTATTCATTTTGACTTTTTCTTACCAGAGGAAATTACTTGCACCTACTGTTACAAACGTATTTGGTTTGGAGTGTAGTTTATGTGGGCATTTTAAACACTAACACATTTCAAATGAATTACAGTAAGTTTTGACTTCGTCCTCCTTTAATATCCACTGCTTACACTACTCCCTTTATGCCATGCCTTTTTTATCTCTCCAGTGTTCTTTCTCTTCCTTGTAGCTTTATTTACACACACTTAATGGTTTTCCCGTGAGTTGGGTTTCTCATGAATGCAAATTTTAGGTTGGATTAACTAAGCTTTAAGGGCGGGCGTTTGTTAATAATATCCATATTGGGTGAACAGTGACAGTGTAGCCCTTTTTCTACACAGCCCCCTCAGCTTTAGGACAATCTAGCAGGACAATGATCCTAAACTTACAAATAGCCAACAGTCGGATGTCTTTGATTGATAAAGTCAGTCACGTGTCCTCAATCCCATTGATCATGCGTTTCATTACTGAAGATCAGACTTAATGCAAAAAGCCTCTAGAATTGAGGCTTTTTGAAGAATTGCAAATGGCTGCATTACCAGGTAAGATATTAAGCGTCCGCTGATTGATGTTGATCAGAGGTTTCAGCCCATCAACCAACCGCAAAATAATATAAAATAAATACAAATAAATAACTTACGAAAATACTATATACGTACAGTTTTACTATATACACAAAGTGAAGCATGAAAAAAACAAAAAAACCTAACTATAACATGTAAACGAGACCAAGAAAGTTGCAATAAAAAAGTTAAAAAAAATTACACTCAAACATATATAACATTTGATAAGATCATACTAAGAAGTATTGTTTGTGTAGCCAGAGCCTAATAAAGTTTATTATTTTGTGTAATAGACCTTGATTGTTATTAAAATCGCATCAATGAGCCACACCGGTAGTGCCGGGTGTCATGTTCCTTCATTAGGAACGCACTGTTGGTTTTGATCTCAGATATCTCAGTTTAACACAAGCTGTCGACCCTAACCAATGTAATCCCGTTTCTGTCCATGTCAGGTTTTTGAAGTTTAACAATCGAATCCTGCGGAAAATCCTGATCCGAGACAACCGGGCCGAGTCCAGTATTGTGGCGCTGTACAAGAGACTGGAATTGCAGAACGCCATGGAGATCCTGGACAATGTGTCTGGAGACATCAGCGCTACTCCGTCCATCGTCTCTCTCTAGTATGAAACCTTCATCATGTCTCTCTGTTTCTGGGACGATCACACTACCTCCTTACTGTCTGTTCAGATCAAAGGGATTAGAGAAAGTAATCTGTTTTCATCTGTCTTTTAGTGAGGAAAAGAAAAGCTCTGCTAAGCCTAAGAAGAAGTTCCTGGCTACTGACGTGAAGAACATGCATGACATCCTGTCCAAGAACATGTACAAGATCAGGCAACGGGTGAGATATGAAATCTTCTTGCAGAATAACAGCTGTGTGCATTCTGCTTTTTTTCCCCCTATTCCCTTCTTCTCTTATCAAACATCACAGTGGTGGAAAGTAACAAAGTATTCAAGTACCATATTTCAATACAGTTTTGAGACATTTTGTATGTCTATGTTACACTTTATACTTCTATTTCACTAAACTTCAGTCTTTTCTCTCCCATTATTCATGATTTATGTTATGACCTTTTGGAGGGGCCCGGCCCCTATGTTGGGAACTACTGTAATAAACTATTGAACAGTATACTAAGTAGTTAACACAAATTCCATCATGCTGATTACATGTTAATGCATCTATATGGAAAACATAATAATGTCATAAGATCTGCCACAGGCATAGACTGTAGAACAGTAACTTTTTCTTTTTCCTTTTCTGATAATACTCATGCATGTTTACTCAAGTAGCAGTAATGCAGGACTTTCACATGTATAAGAGCATTTTTACATTGTTTTGTTGGTACCTTTACTTAAGTGAAGAATCTGACTAGTTCTTCCACCACTGATGCAGCAGTGCCACTACAGCTAACACCGACAATATGCAAACATTACAACTACACTGCTCCCAGAGGCACTGTTTGACTGAGTAAAGGCCAAAAGCTACCCCTACTCTTCATGCATTTGCATGTAGCTGTTGTTGTAGTAAACTTTCACCTGCTTACAGAAAATACAGCAGTGTCTTGCTTGTCTCACATGTGCTCCACTACAAAGCTAAAAAAACTCTAAAAGGAAGCCACATGCATCTCTTTTTCCCAAACACAGTAATTGTAATACCCTCTGTTTTTTACATGAAAAGGAAGTAGAAGCTTGAAAAGACAAGAGCACCGTGTACATTTTTTTGGTGATATGTACAACAGAGCAACAAGCAGACGCATGGACCTTTTCAGGTTTGACAGGTGTGGCCAGTTTTGGTTGAGTAATCTGAGCTTTAAAGAATGCGTCTCCTCTGAACACATTTTTTAACTGTCTATTTGTGTGTTTTAGTTGAGGTTACCTTGAGGTGAAATCATTGTGGCAGCCTGTAGGCTCACACTTGTAAATTTACTACAGATGGACACGTCCTAAATAGTGGAACCTGTGAGCTGGAAGCATCTAATTTGCTGTGTTATGTTGTATCTTGTACTTTTTTGTTATCTTTAACTAGACGGTGTCATACACAAATAAGCATGCCCTGCCCAATGACAGCCACAGCAGAGAGATATTGATGAGACGCCACACCAGCATCCGCCGCAGCCTCCGACCTGGCAGCTTTCAGTCATCGGTAAGTAAGAAAGCTCTGTACCTGGGGCTGGTTTTGACTTTAGGTATTACATGAGTCTTGCTACAAACAGTACGTTCTCAGCATCTTAGTTAGAATTAAGGAAGTGAGAGCGGAGTTGAACCTTGTGAGAAACATGTTACTTATCTTTCAAAGTGTTCCAAATTAAACATGGGGTTCACTTTCTTTATCCCATCTCTCATTCATTATTCTCTTGCCAATTTTTTCACTCAGCAGTTATATTCCCATATTTTATTGTCAGGTGGTGCCCAAATACTTCTCTCTTCCTGCTGGGAAAAGTCTGGACACAAAATATCCTCCCAGGAGGCAAATCTATACAGGTATGCTTCTCCAACTACTTTTAACCACTAAACATCAATTTCTCTCCCTTTTATGTCCCTTTTAAGTAGATTTAAAGTTGGAATAATCATCGTAAACACAAGATTCACTTAATAGTTTTCTTTCCAGAGCTTTTAGACCGCACCTCAGTCTTTTTCAAAAATGGATCTTGCTTAGGTGTTTGTGTATCAGCTTGTTCTAGCTCTTCATTTAAGCTGCAGTATATGATGCTCACACTGAGTGAAATATTGTTTTTAGCCATGCTAGCAGTGTGGCTCTTGGGATGGCAATTGGCCAATGAAATTTTGTACAAACATTTAAGTATCTGCACAAGATGCATTTTAACATTTGTGATTCCCTGACTTTTCCTCCAGCATCATCATCAGGTCAACTTTTCTTTAGTTTATGTTATAAAGCTTATATAACTGCAAAACTAATGGCATTCCCATTCGCCTCAGCTGTACTCTTACCATGCTGACTTTGCAGTTAGATAAAAGCTGTGCATAAGTACAGCCTTACAGATGTTAGCACCATTCCAGCTGTCCTGTGTATTATTTGATACACCTTTCCAAAAAATCATCTTGTTTAGTATCTTTTGCAACTTTGAGAATTCCACTAGAATTTGAAATAAAGTTATGTAGATTTGAACGTTTGGCTGCACAACATAAGTTTGTCACGACTGATCCAGCAGCAGGTTAGTGTTCACATTAATTTCCTTATTCATCAAGGACCTTTTTCAGTGTTACTTACATGCCATTGTGTGATTGCATAATTCCATTTACTAAAAGTCTCCGTACAATTTTACTATTTTCTTCACCTGTCCCAGATGATCTGGAAACAATGTCAGAGGTGGTCTACCACTCCAGACCCTCTCGGTTTGGCAAGCCAGCACGCTCCTCTTCCAGAGCCATGATGCCTCTACGCAGGCTGGACACCCTAACGGAGGCGCCCTCTGTTAACCTGCTGGATGAAAGCACAGGGGAGGAGAGAGGCAGCTCAAGGCGCGGCACGTCCAGAACAAACTCCTCCTCCAGTGATTCCCACATTCCTGCTCCTCACCGTCCATTTCACTCCTCCGTTGAAAATGACAGCAGCTCAGCTTATAACATTAGAAGTGGGCATCATGAAGTGGAAGAGGAGCAGCAGCAGCAGCCTCCACCTCCAGCCTGGGTTGCTACACCCAGAGACAACGCAGCACAAAACCCTCTTCTCAGACGGCCTCAGTGGAACCCCAAGAAGATGTAAAAGAGTCTCTGGGCTTTCAAGAGCAGCTGGACTACCATAGAGTCTTAAAAAAAAGTACAGACCCATTTAGTTATGTCAACTTATTTCTTTGTTTTAACTGAACGAGCTTATACAAGTTGTGGATTTTGAACTCAACTTTATGAGTTTTTGAAAGTTAAACTTGCATTTATTCATTGTGTTGACTATTTGAATTTTTTGTCAGATATGTATGTGTTGATTGAACTTGGGTATGTAAGTTAAGTTATCAGTTGAAAAAAAAGCGTTGCCTTTCGAGTTTAAAATAACCTGTCTTCTTCCACCGCAAAGTTAAAGCATGGACACAATAAATTAATTATACACCGCCGATAAGTGATGTAGCCTATTCAAATTTCTACTAAAATATAACACATGTTTGGCAAACAAGAAAGCACTAGTGCCATCGGCGGAGGGAGTACCTGTCAACAACTTGTGAATTTCACTCTTCTCAAATTGAAATGGAAAGTTCTTTTCAAAAGTCAAACGTTTAGTCTCGCCCACATTTAGCCCAACCCCGATCTGTGTACTGCAGTCAGGTGCTATTGGTTCACTGGCTGGTCAATTCCCATGATGCAAGGCGGTAAATAGAGTTGTGTTAAAATTTGCTGAAAAGTTTGCAGTTTGTTCGAAATACAAATGTAACTTTATGAATTCCGTTTATGAAACGTGTCTGCTTAGAATGTAGTGTTTTGTTGCCTGGTAATTGTCATTGTTGTGCTGGTTTACATCAGCACAACAATGTAACCATGAGTTAAGTGACTGTTACGTTTGATAAGAAGAGCTGGAGTATTGCATTATTAGACTTTGAGCAGTAATAGGCTTCATTCAGCCATTAATCTGCAGCATGTCACTTCACTAGCATCTCTTTTAAGTGAAGTGATGCAAGGTCAGTGGCTTTAGAGGAGCCCCTATTTTGCATGGGGACCTGGGCGGCTGAACCCAACCGCCCCCGCTATCTCTAATATAAATGTGGTTATGTTGTTTTAACTTAAAACTGAGTTGTAATAAAGCAGAAAAGTATATCTGTTATACTAGGCAAGGAAGGTTTCTTGCATTATTAAAGAAAATAAATTATTTGTTTTAACTTAAACTATGAAGTTAAATCAAGTAATAAAAAGTTAAATCAACTAAAAGAACAACTTTAACAAAACTAGAACACTGTAGTTACATCAACCTCATTAAATTTAATTTCTAAGTTGAAATAAAGGCAGTCTTCAAGTTGAGTGAACTTTGATTTTCAAGGCAGCAAGGGAACTTGCATTTCCAAGTTAAACTAACATGACATTTATTACAGTGAAGGAGCATCAGGATCTTTACATATGACTGTTTTTTTGTTGTTTTTTTACTGTTTAAAGACCAAGTAAATTAACACTGGAGATTCATTCATTACTTATTAGAGGTGACTCACCCTCCAGAATGAGCCAAAAAGACAGTCATATGTTGGTGTCAGGCACATCAGAAGCACAGTGCACTATAATGAAGGAACTGTATATCAACTCTCAAAAGTTAGTCATTCTGACAATTTTATCTGTGCAGTTCACACCAATGCAATTTTCATTGTTTTATCTTCCCATAGATTTTTTAAAGACAATGTAATTTAAATGATTTTATTTGAATAATTATTTCTTTGTCCTCAGATGTAAATATTTAGAATGTTTGTACTTTTGTATTGTCTATTGTGTGTGACAGGTGTAGGATTGTGGATAAAAAATGTTTTTTTTATATAGACCATATACATTTAACATTAGAAACTATTGCTGTGCAGTACAAAGTCCTCCTGGGACTACACTGATGGACCTCACAAATCCCACTTGGCCGCCCCCTTTATTTTCTTTTTCTGTAAAAATTTTTTCGATGTTTTTGAAAGCGGTTATCGAGCATTCTTAATACAACCATGGATACAATGTATGTTTTGAAATGTGGCACTGAAGGCACCACAAAGAGAAGATGCAACATCCAAACTGCAGCATTGATTTCAGTGTTTCATTTACAACTCAAAAGTCAAGACTCTCATACAAAACCTTGTTTATTCCTGCAAGTTGACTTTTGGCATGAATCTGCCATGCACTTCATGGGTCACTGACATCTTTACATAAATGTATAAAATGTTCCTTAACCAGGGGGTATTTTTTGTTTTTTACAAGTAGTGATCAGAAACAACAACAAAAAAAAAAACTTACTTTCTTAAAATCTCCATTTAAACATATCCTTAAATAAATGAACACATCTCTGTAACTATAAAATTCAAGAGTCCGAAACAAAACAAACATTTGCTCATATACCACCGTACGAACCATTTTGGATGCAGTGCATTTGGAGGAACAACTGGCGTTGAGGTACAATGTGTTAAACTAATTATGGCTAACTAGGCTATTTGTAAACTAAAACAGTGTGATCTACCTTGGGGTGGTCAGGCAGCCCGATTTCCCCAAAGCAACTACAGGTTCAGCTCATTTATGAATGTGTGAAGCATTACTGCCTGAAATGTGGAAACGAGAATTGTCTTTGTCTTGTATTTTGGTGAAGCAGTAAAAGTTATTTTAACTTGTAGTGTATTATCAGTAACTGCAGGGACTTTGGACAATGTAGTGGTTAGAAGATTACATTAAAATTAAAAGTGTGCATTGTTTCCAGGCTGTCCCAAATAGTATGTGCCATCACAAGACCCTTATGTTTTTGTCTGATCAAACTTCAGCACAAGGGGAAGCAGATTAAACTTCTCAGCCCCGAATTCACATCAGTGATGGCATGAGTTTTGAGACCGCTCTTCCTTAGAGAAAGGCTGCAGTGCTGGTGGTGAAGAGCCATTTTGACCCTGTGAGGTCGTCACATCTACAGATATGATTAGCAGAGTCATTGGTCAGGACATTTTTGTTCCCACTATGAGTCTGCTGTTCATCTTCACAGCTGGCCTCCTACAAATAAGAGCACTTCTCTGTGTGGAAGTTTTGCATCGATTTAAAATAAATTCAGTTACTCAGAGTTTGGCTTTTATTGTCATCCCCCTCCCATCCCATTTGGGGATCCTGATGAGCAGTAAACAGACAGCTGCAAGGGCTAAGACCACTCCCAGACTGGGGGGACCACAAGGGCTGAACTCCTGGGCCAGACCAGAGAGGAGAGGGGCCAGGACTCGACCAACGGCTGTAACTGACTGCCCGGCTCCGATCAGAGTCCCACTGGCCTGGACCCCTCCTCTCTGCAGCTCCAGGTCTGTGATACATGTCCGTCCAATAGTGGTGGAAATGGCAAAGAAGGTGGAGGTAAGCAGCACCTGCGACACACTGGGAGCTGCAGCGTACAGGAAAATGAGCAAACCGGTAAGCACTGTGGAGTGAAGCAGAAGAGCAGGCATGTTGTTTCCGTACAGCTGGGTGACGGGCCCCACCAGGAACCCAGCCAGGGCCCCTAAGGTGCTGCTGTAGCTGATCAAATAACCCGTCACCTTTGGTTTAAGTGAGAAACGCTCCTCCATTGCCAGGGAGAAGTTACTGTAGTAAAGCATGATAGCTATAGCCATCAGAAGACGCACCAGGAAGAGGTCCCACATGTCAGAGGAGGCCACCATGTGGATCTTGGAGCCCACTGAGGACAGTTGTCTCCAGGCAGGCTGGAGCAGAGACACCTCCCTCCACCTGAGACTACCTACGTGCTTCCCTGGAGCTATGGAGCCTGGGTCAGTGTCTGCTGCCAACACTGGGCGGTGAGTACTTGCATTAGAGCCATTGCGAACCGACTTACTGCAGTTTTTGTCATTACAACCTTTACTTGTGTCATTGCTTGAGTTCGTGTCATTACGGTGAATTAGCGTCTCGCTCCATGGTAGCATCCACACAAGCCCTGGAATGATAAACACATAATGTTTGATAAATATTTGAAATACTATTGAATCATCATCGTTATTTCTCTCCATTTCCCACCCACCTGCATTGGTAAGGAATATGACTGCACAGGTAAAGGAGGAGGTATAAAAGCCACCTTCATGCTCCGTGAGGTAGCCACCCACCACAGGTCCCAGGATGAAGCCAACACTGGAGGCTGCATTAAAGTGTCCCATCACCAGAGGGCGCTCTGACTCAGACACAAGGTCAGACAGCAGGGCTCTGCAGATGGACAGGGAGTGCTTGAACAGCCCTGAGACAGAAAACAGTCAATGCACGGTGAGGATGAGAAGGTGACTGATCATGCCTACTCTAGATAGTCTAGATCACATGTGTCAAACTCAAGGCCCGGGGGCCAAATCCGGCCCCTTGCAAATTTTGATTGGGCCCGCATTTCAATTTAGGTTCACAACTACTTTTGGCCCGACTAGTTGTGCACCACAACAACAAAATCAGGAAACTGTTTTTCATGCTTTATTTATGCGACACTGCTGTGCAGAATTTGACAGATTTGCCAACTTTGAGACTCCCCGCAGAAGCAGATAATTCTTTAATATTCAGGCTGTGAAACTTTTAAATTGCTTGTAAAAATGTAATGTTTGTTTTTCATGACTTGCTAAATTCTACAATGGCTAAGAAACTTTCTTGCTGACTTTTTTAGGGTTTTATGTCGACCAAACTGTATGGGAGAAAGCTATATGAGACATGCAATAATACAAAGTTAATTTACTTTTTTTGTTAAATAAAAGCATGTCAATAAACATAACATGTCTGGCCCTTATTGTGATCATCATTTCCAGTGTGGCACTTATTGAAACTGAGTTTGACACCCCTGGTCTACATAATCATGATTTTATTTTACCCAAGAGCAAAGAAACAGAGTACATCTGTAACAGTGGTGGGTCTTTTTTCTTCATACAACTTGAATGAGAAGTTAACCCACAAGTGAAAATTAATCAGGTAGGTATGTACACCATAGTATATAACTTTATTTTACCAAAAGAAGTGACTTGTAGTAAAGTCCTTTTTAAGTCCACAAGACCGTCAAACAACGCAACAGTGCATTGATCCCACTTGACTTATTTAAGCCTTTTCCAAATTATTCAATTTAACTGTAACTATCTACTTTTTACAGTTTCAAAATACTTATTGGTGCATTTAGAAAAAAAGCATGGTTACGGAAGGAAATATGCGACATAAGGGCAAATATTCTGATTTGGATCAATCATAAAATTATTTTAAAAGATGCTTAGTTTATTCTGAATGAACTGTTAAGCAGTATTTAATGAACATTTGAAAATATTGTGAAAATGCAGATCTATTGACGTCCACAGACGTTTTTCACAGCACAAATTTTGACTTGTCATAGGAGGAAAAGCACAGATGTAACTAATAACATTACAATGAAAAGCTAAATGGAAATTAGCCATCATTTGATTTTTTTTTTATTTACACCTGTGATTTTCTTTCTGTGACATGTCAAAATGTCTTCAGTTAAAAAGTTTTAGTGTAGTTTGGGACTTACCCACAGGAATCCGTGCAAGGACAAACAAAGCGATGCTGGTGGACATTCCGAGCAGGCCGTAGCCGAGAGCGCTCAGGAGCAGGCAGGTCAGCAGAGAGTACCGCCGTCCCACCACATCACTCCAGCTGCCCTGCCATTACACACAGGAAATGACACACAACCACAAACAAAAGTCAAAACTAAATTTCCCATTCTCTAAAAAGATTCTTAGAAGAGAGATTATGGATCTTTATACAGTCCTGTGAAACAGGGTGGGGTTGAGGCCTAAACTTCAATCCTAATGCATTGATCTGGGATTAATGACAAATCACAACAAATGGAGACGAACAGAGAAAAGTATCTCTGTACACAAGTAGTGTACGGAGATAATAAAATGAAGCAGGAATCCCAAAACTCCTTTCCTCTTAACCATGCAGCTGTTCATATAAGCCTTTATTAGATTATCGCTCTGACACACACACACACACACACACACACACACACACACACACACACACACACACACACACACACACACACACACACACACACACACACACACACACACACACACACACACACACACACACACACACACACACACACAGTGAAATAATGAAATTAGGACCAATTGAGTTTGCTGTGTACTGGGTGTAGCCTGGTGGGATTATTATAGAGACCCAGCTGTTCACGTGTCCTTACGTTTAAAAGTATTTAGCCATTCTTCACACGGGAACAAACAGATGACTGCTTATCTGTTTAATTTGTCCCATGACCCCTGAAAATTAAACCAATTTTCAGGAGCTGTGGGCGGCAGGAGAAAGACGTGGAAAGCTGAGAATCCTGCGTCAGATGCCATGCTTATTGTAGAGTACTGTGCATTTTTTGAGTAACAACTTGGACATGTTTTTAATCATCAAAGCTTTGATTTTTCATCCAAAGGTATAGATAAAAAATCTCCTTAGTGACCAGTCAGGGGGATGGGTAAAAAATGCATTTCTGTGTGAGGCCACAGGAGTTGTATACAAAAAGAGTGATATGTGCTAACTAGGAGTACTGTAGCTTGTGTGTGGATGTGCAGATACTGGGTGTATTGTGCAACCACAACCAACCTAAAACAGCCAGTGTGTATTGTTTTCATGAAATACCAGAGAGAACATGGAATGCAACTGCTTTGGCCACTAACTGTGAGCATGCCTTGTCAATGAGAGAGGCTGAATGGAGCTTAGAGACAGAGACTTTTCAGAGAGAAACAAAGTCAATACTTACAACTATTGTGCTTGAGAAGAGCTGTAAGATCCCATATGTAGATCCTGCAACAGTTTCATATTAGTTTTATTCACATTTGTAATATAAGATCTATACATAATCTATACACAGAGCAGACACCATGTGTTCAGATGCAACAATCAAAATACCTACAATTACAGCACTTTTTCGATGATTTTGTATCATCAATTTAACACATTCAAATGACTTGTTTGGTCCAACCAAGGGTCCAAAACTATGGTGGCCCTGAGAGCTCAACTCACTGCAATATAAGAAAACGCATGCAAATGACAAACGTATTGTTTCAGCACTGATTTACTGTCGGAAACATACTATGTTGTGCACAATGCAATTGTTTTGTTAGCAGTTGTGTGTCCTTATGACAATCATTCCCTCCAAAAATAAAAATGTTGATTATCTGCCTCACTGCTGGCATTAACTCTGGCAAACAGACAAATATTTGATCACAAGACTTGAGAGCATATCAGCTTGCTGCCTAATTAAGCTATGATGAATATATTTACCTACAATACCAGCCACAGTGGGACTTGCTCCAAGAGCTTTCACATGATGGCTCAGCAGCGGGATGATCATGCTCACCCCAAACAAGTCCTAAAGAAGAAAGAATTCAGGAATGAGCCCAGAGGTATCCAGCTGTTATCATTATCAGGATTTTATCAGAAACCTCTGAACAGAAGGAAACATTTACATGTAAGTGTGTTTAAGGATAGTTGCAGCAGCCTCAGAATCTCATCGCCCATCCTGTTTTTCTGCAGTGCTGAGATCAGTGCAGCAGCTCTTGCCAAACTCTTGATTGAAGTCACACAGCAGTTCATACAGTGTTCTAACACTACTCGTTACACTAATTGCTTAACGTTCAGTAGCATTACTGTCCCCAGCAAGTTTTTGTCTACCAAAAATCTGAGCAGCCTGGATTCTTTTAGTCACCTTTAATCAGATGATCATTTAGCCAGATATGCAGACTGAAATGTAAAGCTAGTTCTCTGAAGAATGACTGCTTTGCCATGTCCTTAAATTCAAGGACGCATCGGTCCACACACATACAGTATTTTACTGACAGTGATGCTTTTAAGAGGCGGCCCTCAACACACTCAGAGGTGTCAAAACAACCTGCTTTGTTCTATAACATCTCCTTTATTTAGTAGCTGCACACCGGATTCATTTAGGGTGACATTTTTCAAAATATACACACCATATGTATGCATAACATTCATTTATTTTTATTTTGAGTGGTCAGGAAGTATTTTTGATGCATCTTGAAGAAGAAAACATTTTCGAAAATGCCACAATGGCACCATGTACGTATGCTCCTCTAAGCTGAGTTTATACTGGCCTTGCACTTTTTAAATAATCATTACATTACACTGTGCAATACATGATGTTCCTGATGTCTGCAGTCAAACCTGTTATATGGTAACAGTAGCTATTACAGATGAAGAAGAAATGTGTGTCTGCAGATATCAGATTTAACTTTTAACATGAAATCGTCTTAAGACATGCATTTTTACAAACCATGCTTGAAGATTTAATATCTTACTACAGGTATGAGGTCAGTGTTTTAGGGCTTTGTGCAAGCAAGGGTATGATTTAGGTAAAGGGAATATAAGCTATAACACGCTGTTGAAGACATCAATACATCCTGACAATATGTAAAGGCTATGATAAACACTCATCCCTTTAAATGTAACAGACTTACACTTCGATGACCTCCTTTGCAACATTTAAAGTATTACCTTTTAATTTTACATCAAGACCACAAAGGTATTACAGTATAAAGGCCATGGTGACTCTTTGAACTGATGTGCTAATTTACAGTTTAAACAGGGGTTTTGTGTATTCTGTATCCAATATTTTAAATGTGGAATATTGTTGTATTTGTTTTATTCATATAATTTATTTTTGAGAAAATACTTTTTTTGAGAAATATCAGTATTATTTCTATAATGACTCATGATTTTACATCCCCTGCAAACACCTTGAGGACGCCTTGGTCAATGTTTGTACAGTTTGAACAAGAAGGAAGTGTCTGATCTCTGAATTGTGAAATTGTTATGAAAACATGACCTGACAGTTTACTCAGTCAAGTCTCAGTTAGTTACTCACCATGAAGCCCACCACATAGATACATTGTATAATCCTCGTCCGTCCTCTTGGTTTCTGAAATAAAGGGCTACATTTCTGGATGTTCATCGTCCCGCTGTGACAGCACGGCTACAGCCAAAGCGGAAGCGCTCATCCGCTCGACTGTAAATTATCCAAACACACAGGGCACGTCTCAGTCCCCGGCGGGTCTCTCACATGCAGAGGGTGATGAGAACCTGCTCGATTTTATCCGTCGCCACAAATGTGTCAGGTGTAAAAAGCGGCGGGTTTTAAAGAGATAGTATACGTTCTGCGATGGAGCTGACTGTTCGAGTCGTGGTTAATTTCTCAGGCGTTGAACTGCAGTGTTGTTCGGTCTGACTCCCCCCGCGGCTGCTCTGACAGTTGGTATCGTCCGTGGACGTCACAGACCTGAATCAGGAAATTCTTATTCATAAACAGATGACATTTTGTATTACATTCTGGAAAAGCTTTGAAAATGATATGTTATCTAAAACAAAACATACTTGAAGGGAAACATGTTATTATCTATTTTGAATGTAAAGATAGAAAGTTATGTAATATTGTAAATGTCTTCTTTTAATCTATGTTATTATGTAAGTTCCATATCCATAAGGAAACATTTTCCAGATCAACCACATGCTTCAGACTTTTCCAGGTTGAATTTGACATATGCTTTGAGTCTCTTAAGTTGGTATCCAATAAGAAATCTATCTTAATATTCTGATGTCTACTCAGGTTTGTTTGATTAAGAGCTCTTGCTGTCTATATCACTAACCAAGTTTGAAAGTCTCTCACCTTTGTATCTTTGTCTTTTTATTTTTCTGTTTATTTTATTACTTTCATACTTACTTTCATATTATATTATTTGCACTTATTTATGTATAACTTTATTTGATTACGAACTGTGTTGACTGAATATTTGTAAACTATATTCTGAAATAAATAATAAAAATATATATGCATAAACAGTTGAGGGAAAAAAAAATCATAAACACATATTATTTGTAATTTTATTTTTTCTTAATTTTTCAGTTTTAAAATATGATACTCATTTATTATATATTTTACATAACAAATGAATGATCAACACAGATGAATATTTTCCCAACCTCTTTATATTTTGTTTTCAGTTAGACTTAATGATATTGCAGTTACTTTTCCACCACCTGCTGGACAAACTGAGGCATTCAACACATTACAAACGGCAATGTTTTTTTTTTTTTTTATTTAATTTAATTTTTATTTTAATTAACAGAAGAAGTACAACTCAATCAGGTACAGTATACAATCTTACTACAAACGTACTGAGCATATCTTAGAAGATATATACATAAACGAACAAAAGAACATGGGGCATGATATATCTGACAAAGAAAGAAAAAAAGAAAATAATTTAACAAACTCAAAAGAAAAATAAATCAAAAGGGCAATTATTCGATAAGAATGTTTATAAAAGAAGCCAGTTTCCCTGCATTCTTGTTATTAATCAATAGTAAAGAGTTATAGAAAAGTTTCAACTCATTCCTCCAATGAGTGATATAGGATTTATCTTGAAAAAACGACATTTGTGTATGAAATGTTTACTTAACAGAATTACATTGTTAATGCCAAAATCATTATGATCATTGCGAAAAATACCCAATTTTATATCATTAATTGAAAGATTCATTATCTGAATTCCTTTAGATACAATTAATTGAATAAGGTCCAGCCACAAACGGCAATTTAAGGAGGATTTCTACAGTAACGTCGTGGCTACAGTGCTGCCACAGACTATATTTCTGGTTTACAGCAAAAGTACTGTAACACATTTAGGCTTACGGTATAAAAACATTATACACTTACAGCATTTAAACAGTTGTATAACAATACCACAACTACTCAAGTTTACATTATGTGACTCCATACTGGATGATCAAATGCAATACAGTTAAAACTACAGAAAACTGAATTTAAAATAATACTGCAATGATGAAAATCACCTAATCACAAGAATCCAATGATTCTGGAAATGCTATATTACTATTATTTCATAATTAGTCCAGTTCTGAGTCATTTTAGATCAGAGTAATGGTGCTAAAATAAAGAATATAATTTAGTAAGTTTAGAAAAGAACGTGTAGGAAAGTGTTTCACTGACACTTTGAAGAGCTCAAGCAACCTCTTCACTCAAGACTGTGTCTGTGTGAAGAAGATAACCTTTAAAAGTCTAAATTACATTCTTATAAGATATTAATAAAAGTCCTAAACATGTTCACGTGATTCATTTTAAAGGGAGGTACTTTGTGACTGATAACATACTTAATCAGCAATCCTTATCATAAACTATTTGCCACCTTGAAATGCATGAATGAATATATTTTTATTATTGTGTCATGCATAGGCCTACAATAAAATATGCCCAGCCCACACGAGCTTACAAGACACCATTACCTAGGACAAAGGACCAGATGCCAAAGTAACCACATACCCTAAACAAATAAACTTTCTAGTCTTTTTTGCCAAGTTTTAGAAACAAAACTACTTTTTGTCACACTTCTTAGTACCATTGTGCATGCTCAGTGAAGAACTCAACAGGAATAAATCGATTTTATATTAAACGAGTGGTGGAAGAAGTACTCAGATTCTTTACTTGCATGGAGTGAGTGGAGTGAAGAAAACAATATTTCACTCTGAAATGAAGTGGAGTAGAGGTATAAAGTAGCATTAAATACTCAAGAAAAGTAAAAGTGCCTCAAAATTGTACTTAAGTTAGTGTACATAGTTACTTACAGTGGATATAACAAACACACACACACACACACACACACACACACACACACACACACACACACACACACACACACACACACACACACACACACACACACACACACTACAGAACAGTGGATGTGGGTGGAGTACTACTGAGGATAGCCTGGGTCACATCAGTGTGTAAAGTTGCCAGTGTCTATATGTAGGCTCACTGCTAAATGTGCCCCTAAGATGCTAATAAACAAGTGTTTCCCCTCAGCTCACACTGACTGTTACTAACCACAACATCAGACTTTAAACTTCTTTGTTTTAGGTTATACTGTAAACATTTATTGAAATACTACTTAAATAACTTCAGTTTAAGTAACAAAACTTTAATTTATGTGGCATTAGCTAAATTACCGTATGATTAAATGGAATACTGTCTTTTGTTGTCAAGACCACAAAAGTATTACAGTAAAGGCCCTGGTGACTTTTTGAATTGATGTGCTGATTTACAGTTTAAACAGGGTTTTTGTGTGTTCTGTATCCAATATTTTTAATGTGGAATATTGTTGTTTTTGTTTTATTCATATAATTTATTTTTGAGAAAATAGATTTTTGAGAAATATCAGTATTATTTCAATAATGACTCATTTAAACTGTTTATAAAGCTTCAGTTGATAGTTATCTTTGTGTTCTTGGAGTGTGATACAACTGTAAAGGTACATTTACAGTAATTTCCATCTCACCCATTTGCAGGAAATGATACTTGTGTGTGTATGTGTGTTTACATGTGTGTTGTCCCAGTGGGGCAGTAGCTTTGTGCAGGGTGTTGTGGGATACTCCTCTTCTGTCCTTTCAGTCTCACCCTGCCCTGACATTCCCGTGTAGACGGTGGGTGTCCAGTTGCCACCGGTTATTTCTGCATTGATCCCCTCCCTTCACACACTCCAACTGCTTCACACACTCAGTCCCACAATGGAGTGGAGCAGCCGCCTTCAGTCAGACCCCCAAAATAGCCCAGGGTGTGTGGAGGGTGGGCTGACTGCAGACCCCAGCAGGGTCCAAAGAAGTCATGTGCTCAACCTTGTCCTCCTATAACACAAACAGAGACAGGAGAGGAGTCAAGATCCAGTCACAACATAAACCAGCTGGAACACATCTTACTCAGTGGATATACTTCAAGGAGTGACTGTTTCTGCCTCTGCTTGTCACATGCACTTACTGTAGTTAGAGGGGATAGGCAGACTGAGTGTGATCATCCAGTAGCTGAGTGGCTGGTCAATCCTGGACCATGAGGCTTAGTGTGGCGTTGTTTTTTGCGGGGCTCTTTGGGGCGTTGGCAGCTGTGTTCATCCTCCTTTCATTTGGAACCGATTACTGGCTGCTGGCCTCAGAGAGTTGCCACCCGAACCCTGATGGATCTGTTGGCCCGGGTGGTGTGACCATAGAGGTGGGTGTTGGACTTGAAACAGCAGCAGATCAAGGAGGAAGATCAGTTATAATTTGTTATGTCTTTCTTATGTCTTGATGAATATTACTTATCATGTGTTTTTTAGGTTGAAAAAAGTTCATATTTGTAACCCCAGGAATTAAAATGCGGTCAGCTGTTCTTAGGCCACAGAGAGTAATTCTATTATTTTGTACACTATTTAAGCTTTAAATGTTGTATTGTAAAGTTGCACTCTGTACCCTCATACTAAAACGTATTCCGTCTAATGGTGGATCTTTAAACTAGAATTAAAGTCATTTCTACTATTTTAGAAACTGTGATCAGTTGCTCCAATCATTCTTTCAGTAGATGAACTGCAGGGTGGAGAGGCATCCCTGCAGGACTTCTTCACGTAACCAGACACTGTTTAATGTAGTGTGTGTTCAGCAATGCAGTGATTGAGACATATCTTGTGCCCCTATGCTAGAGATACAAATACCAGTAGTCCCAGTGGTATGGTATTGTATTAAATATCACTGACTAGAACATACCTAGCTTTTCATAGTGGACACTGAAACTAAAATCGAGACATGATAACACCACAATAAAACCAAAGTGGTAGCACATAGTATACATTCATAAAATGTGAGAATCTTTTTAATTTAATTAAATTTAATAATATAAGTTATATTTTCATAGCAATAACCTCATATACAAAAGGGGGGATACAGTGTGAAAAGTGCAGGATCCATTTAGGTTTTTTGCTCACGTGCAAAAATACTGACCACTTGTGATGAGTGTTTCCTGAATGGGAACACCTTTGACCTGCACGCTAGCTCGGCACCAAACCAAACCTGTATGAGGTTAGAGGTGCTTGCTCAGCTCAACCCTTGACCTGACTAAGCAGCTGCTCTGCCACTGTGGCAGCACACTGTACACCTGCCTCACTACATCAACAGATACCATGGGGTGTATCAATAATTATGCTTATACAAACCCTATTCTGCAGACTTTATATATGTATATTATATGTATTTATTAATAAGCCACCATTCCTTCCTTTGCGCTTTCTTTCAGCGTGGAGATGTGTTGCTGCAGGAGAGCCCTAGTGATATCACTCTATACCATGAGGGGTTTTTCTGGAGGTGTTCATTTGGAGGCAGCTTGGGTGATGACAACCTGATGTGGAAGCTCTGGTTCAGTAAGTGGGACACATATTGTTTCTCCGATAGCTAACCCTTGTGCTTTGTTGACTTTGGCTTAACTTTCTCATTGTTTCCACTGCTTCATATTTGAAAAATGATGGGAATAATTGCAAAATCAACTCATTTTATTCCTTTAAATATTTTGTTTCTTTTCATCTGACCTTATTAAAACCCAATATGGAGAAATGGGATATAAGTATTGAAGTGGTAAATACTTCCCTTTTGCTATAAACTGTGCTTACACATGTGATTAAGGCAAAAAGATCCTTATTATTAGAAAACATTTTATGTTTCATATGTTATATGTGCTATGCATGCATCCTTTTTTTGTGCCAAAAAGTTATTCACAGACAAAGAAATGTACAGTATGTTATCTTGTATGTTATCAGTATGTCAATGTTCAGGCTGTTCTCATGAACCATGCGCACATATAGCTATGAAAAGTAATGCACTGTAATGACTCAAAATAAAAATCAGTTTTTTTATTTGCTGCTATTCTGTCTATAAAATGCGTATGACGCCACAATGGTAGAAACCCTCTCATGTGTTTAGAGGCTGTGCCATGTGATGTTATTCTGGTGTTTTGTCAGGTGATTGTATGCATCGTCTATTTTCTGATGGAGACTTTGAATGGTGGTTCATTGTCAGAAACAGCCTTTGGCACTGAAAGGACCTTGTGAGGGTCTGTGGACTTCCATACTGTAGAACAGAAGAGAGCAAAGAGTAGGAAAGATGATAAAAACATGAGAGAAAAAGTGGATAATAATCATAACTTTGTGACACTCTGTTGTCAAATTTTGTTGTATACCAGTCTGCAACGTACACACACACACACACACACACACACACACACACACACACACACACACACACACACACACACACATATAGTATTTAAGTGATATCCTCTTACTGTGTTTGTTTACTTGTAAGATTAAGTTTAATCTTTATGTTGCTTTATTCTTTCTCTCTCCAGCAAATCAGCCTCACTCAAAAGTGTGCATGCACGCCTACCTCTTCCCATTCCCCGTGTCTCATCAGACCCACAATGCAACAGAGTATGATTCAGCCATAAGTAAGTGTCTGTTTATCTATTGAGATTTGCCTCATTGTACAGATTGAGTTTATTTTCTTAAATAAGACACTTGGCTAACATCTCTGTTGTCCAGTCTACAGGGGCTTCTGGAGCATCTTCATGCTCATTGGTGTGGCAGCTGTAGTGCTCGGTGGGTTCTTCATCATCTGTGCTGCTCCGTTCGCCAGCCATCGCTTGTATAAAGCAGGCGGCGGCCTGTTCCTGGCATCTGGTGAGGTTTCAAAACGGTTAAATCAGGTGGTGGAAAGTTACTAAGAACACTTTGGCCTACTTAAGTACTGTACTTATGTACAAAGTGAGGTACTTGTAGTACACTTGATTTATTTCTCATTGTATGCTACTTTATACTTTTACTCCATTACAGTTGTTTGACAGCTCTGGTTACTGGTGATTACAAATTAGGATTTTACATTAAAAACCCATAATAAGCGGATGAAATACAATTCATTGCATTATAAAATACAAAGGGTTCCCAACCTTTATGGTTGGTGCCCTCTTTTTTAAAAATCAGTATGAAGTTGGGAGTCCTTTTCCATGTTTTAGATGTCTATGCAGTTCCACCAAAGAGACATTTCCCCTCTAAGCTTCTCAGATGGTTTCATTAAATAACTGTTTGAGGTCCAAAGGATATTTAATATTTCAGAGAATTTTTAGAAAATATAAAAAAAGGCTTCACATTTGTGTGGCAGAACCATAGACTGTAAATTAGTGGACAGAGCATGTGTGACGTCACCCATTGTTTGTGGAGATCTGCTATGACTCGTCGAGTTTGCCGCTACGGGCGCAGTCATCCTGGTTGCGGATGTGACGATTTTAGACGAGAGGGAGGAGTGAGGGAGGAGCTGCTTACACTCTATGTTACCTTACACACTTTCACTGGCAATCACATCATAGCCACGCCCTAAAACACCCCCTGCTTTACTGGCGATTATAAAATCAATGAGACCATAATTAAAAAAATGAACATCATTCTGTGTTGCAGAAGACATAAAACTAGTGATTGAGACCATAAACACATTATGAAAATGTTTACTGAGGTAATAAATCAAGTGAGAAGAGGGGTAACTTTCTCATAGACTTCTACAGAATCCAAACTCCTTTTGCAACTGCACATGTCGCCCCCTGCTGGAATTCAGATAGAATGCAGGTTTAAGGCACTTCCGCATTTGCAGCACTTTGCTGAACCGGATGCGTTGTCCATTAATATTAATAGTCTATGGGCAGAACGTTGCTTTTTCTTCTATCCTCTCCCATTAATCATCTCATGACCCCTTAGATTTATTTTATGACACTTTGGAGGGGATGAGACCCCTAGGTTGGGAACATAGTGAATTTAACTCTCTAAGTAGCTAAAATCAGCTCCACCTCGACCAGCAACAGTACAATTCTGCACAGCCATTGATCCAAGAGTATTAACAACCTAATAATGTCATATACAATGATGTATCATTTTGCAGAACAAATACTTACTTTTGATACTTTCACTGTATTGATAACTTTGGATTCATGATACTTTTAGGAATTTAGCTTGTAATTGTACACTTAAGTAAAGTCTGAGTACTTCTCCCACCACTGGTTAAATATGTATTTCTATTCCCTGTTTTGAATCCATTTGTTGAAAGTGTGCGGGTGAGTTCTCATCTCTGCCTCTGCTCTTTTTGCACCAGGTCTTTTCCTGCTGTGTGTGGTGGTTATGTACGTACTGTGGGTGCAGGTGTTGGATGTGGTGGATCTCTACATAGACCACCAGCGCTCTACAGTGTGTTCAGACTTCCAGCTGTCCCTCAACTATGGTCTGTCCTTCATGTTTGCCCCTGTTGGCATCTTCTTCTGCCTCCTGGCTGGCCTTCTTTTCCTCCTCATTGGCCGAACCGTCCAGATTCACTGCCACTGACTTCAACCAGCAGCAGGTTAGAGGAAGAGTTGAGGCTTGAGGTGGTTGGACTCAGTGGTGTAGTCTACGTGATGCGCAGGTATATGCAGTATACCCACTAAGAAAGATCCAGTATTTCCATATATATACCCACTTAAAATGCCCAATGACAACATACTTTCCATTATAATTATGATATATTTTGAATTGTCATCTGTGTTTATCTTATTCGCATAGGCTAAATAAAGGTATTTCCACTGTAAATTGGTGCATAAAAGTGTATCTGATTGCAGGAAATTAAGTCTTTGACGCTCAAAATTTCCCTCTGGGAGGTGGCCGGTTGGCTTGGTGGGTAGAGCAGGCGCACATGTGCAGGGGTTTGTTCCTTGGTGCAAGGTCTGGGGTTCGAGGTTTTCCTTCATGTCTTCCCCCCTCTCTCTCCCCTTTCATAGCTCAGCTTTCCTGTCTAATAAAGGCAGAAATGCCAAAAATTAAAAAAGAAATAATTCCCTCTGGGAGAACACCCAGACCCCCCCCCCCCCCAAATAAATAAATAAAATAAAATAAAGGCTTATATATTGGCCAACATATATAGTTCAGTATACAATACATTAGACTACACCACTGGTTGGACTGTTGTACTTCTTCTTTTTGCCACCAGACCTTGGACATTTTCCTCATTTTGTCTGACATGTACAGTGAATACTATGGAAGCTCTGTGGTATACATGATCTGTCTGTCTTGAACACTTTGTTCCAGGATAAAAAAACATTGCTGCCATTGTTGAGTTCAGAAATGGTGTCATAATCACTCCAGCCTGAGCTATTTTCAATTCAGCTAAGTTACATACAAGTCTATTCACAACAAGCCTGATCACTGGCAGTATAAATGCCTTTAGTGCATAACACTTTTGTTTGAATCTTGTGTGTTGATGGTTGTCAGGGTTATGAGTGTATGTCAAATGACCAGCAATCAATGTTGCATTTGTGTTTGCTATTTGTAAAAAATAGTAAGTAATTAAAATATATATTTTGCTTTGTATAGTGTTTTAAAAATATCTTTAAAATAAAGTGCGTAGTGAAAAGCTATAAGGCGGCATGATATTTTTTATTTTCTCTATATACAGTAATGGAAGTCAGTGTTTTTGGAGAAAACACCTGGCAAGCAGCTTTTTCTGCAGTCAACTTTAAAGGTAAGGCTGATGATATTCTACATTTTTGTTATTGTACACAAATCCAGTGAAAAGACCAAAACCAATACTTCTAACTCTATGGCACTCATCTCCAAGCCCATTAATTTATACTAAAGATGTAATATTTAAAAACAGATTGGAAATGTACACACTCCTTTTCTTTCTCTTTTTTTTGCTGGCAGCTGTAGTTTTTAGCAAACATTACTCAAACAGCTCAGTATAAACTACACAGCCTGCGTTCATCTAATAAATGAACATGCCACTCTTTTGACAGATATGGAGCTATATGGTGCCGAACAAACCGTACCGGTACGAATATAAGACGACCCTGATTATAAGATGATCCCCCCTCTTTCAAGACTCATTTTTGGAAAAATACCTTTTGAAGCCCAAATCTTGTTTTTATAAAGAAAATAATTTTATTTGACAATAATTCTGAGAAATACACATTGAATAAAACAAGTTAGGCTGTTGTTTTTAACATTGTTTAAATAAAATCATATTTTCAATATATTTTTAGATGAAAATGTCACAGTTAAATTAACGGTAAACAAAATGTACTTTTATCCAAAAATGTTAGTTGTGTCATCTCTAATTCATTTACTACTATTAGACATCAATGGGCCAAATCCCACTCATTTCAGCCTCCAGGCCTCCAGGGGTCCTCTTGGCCTGTCTGTGTCTATTTCCCCATACACTGACTACAAGTCCCTCGTGCTAGGAGATTCTATTGGCTGACTAAATGTCACATTCAGCTAACAAACTGCATGTGATTGGTTCATTGACCCGTCAGTCAGCTTCATCTTGGCTACTGGACCGAGGTAGCAGAGTATTATTATCATTATCATATCAACAGTGACTAAATAGCCGTTCAGATGGATTTATCGCTTTGGAATTACTCGTCAGAGTCTCTGAAAACTCTCCGAAAAGTTACGGTCTTCCCGGTTGGATAGCTAAGCTTCTGGAAGGGTTACAAAGACACCAAACAAATTGCTGGAAAGCTGGAGCTAACGGCTACACGGCTAAAAACAAGACGTGACACTGGGTTGAAAGATCGCGGAGCAAAACGGAGATTTGTGAGTTGATTTTTGGATTCATAATTATTTATATATGTTACGAAGACTGTAATTCCACAATGATTTAAAAAAGCTTCTGGATGGTCTACAATGGTTAGATGATCTCGTTAAAACGGCACATTTCTCTGCTTCTAAACAAAAACAAAAGTAAGTCTCTACACTGTATTGATCTGGAGATATTCAATATTACATTATATCAAGTGCACTTTAGAGGGTTAACATCAAAAAGTCAATACCCAAAATATTAGACGACCCCACTTTTTCAGACGTATTTCCAGGAAAAGTATATTATATATATATAATTATATTCCAACCAATACGGTAATTTATGTCAGACTTTGGCTATACAGACAGTATATGTTAGTAGGGTTTTTTTGTCTCTTTTTTTCGGACAATAAGAAAAATGTTGAATACAATCAGACTTATCCTAAAATATATTAAGTGTATCCCCTTAATCTTGTAGCTTTTTCTGCATTATTATTAAACAATTTTTGTACAAGTTTTTCCCTTTTGACCAGTTTCTTGGTTCAGCACAGTTCACTCTGTTTATGAATGGAGCTTTAAGCATGATAGACTTTTTGTTACATTTATATAGCTGTTTTATGTTTTTGTCCTCCGGTTCTTCTATGATGTTGTTAAGTTTGTATTCATCATAACATCACATCTGTCCAATTATATGCTTTTCTTTTTTTCTGTTTGCCAATAAAATGACAAGGCCAGGGCAAGCTTTGATGTATATACAGTTAATAATGTTGTCATTTAATTAATTTAAAGAATTGTGAAAGGATGTGCGCTTTTGAGTCCAGGCTTCAGGTGAGTGTGTAGCTAACATTAACAGTCCCATTTCATAGAGACAAAAAAGGAGAAGAGGCTCTTAAGATTTATTCCATGTGGAAAAGGTGACAATGTAAAATTAAAAGGAATTTAGACCATATAATTCTAGGAGAACACCTTTTGCAAATGGACTATATTAATTCTGGCAGGCAATTTTCCTATAAAATGGGATGATTGTAACAAAGGTCTGGAAAATTACAAAACATTTAACTCAAAATACCACAAGAGGATGCTGCTGTCTCACATGATTTACACATCACCCTACACGGAGAGGCAGAAATCCTATTTTCTTATCTACAGTCTATGTGGAGTGTATGTGGCATTATGCATTTATTAAACAACTTCATAGGTAGGATCTGTAGATGAAATAATTCACACCTTGGCTGACAGATGGACGGTAATTTCACTCATGAATGGAGCATTTGATCAGGATCTGAATGGACTCCTGTGTCGATTCTCATGTGTCTGTATCAACTCTGTGCCTTTTGAGCTTTATAATATGTTTATCATTTATAGGGAAATGCATCTGTGGTTTGCCTCGGAATGCAGAAGGAAGCGACACAATGTAAGGCATTGATTACTTTGTGAGATTGACTTTGCCTTTACAGCGGACACTTTTAGGATGGAGATTCACACTTTCAAATACCGGAAATTTCAAATTGCTGTACCACTCTGAGAGAAAAGCCACACCAAACTTCAGCTCAGTTATATAACAAGCTACACTGAGCAACACCTCTACAACAAGAAGAGGCCACAGAGGTTAGCAGATGCTAATAAATTGGAAGATAAAATCGCAGGATTTGTCCTGTGTCAGGTTGGAGTGGTTCTTTCATCCGAGTCTCCCCAAGGAAAGAGATTTCTTATCTGGTGGACATCCTGGTTAAAATGAAATCCTAATAAGATATAAAAAAAAGGTTTAATCATTTCTCAATCCATATCCAAGTGAGAGTGTGTGTAAGAAAGAGAGAGAGAGAGAGAGAGAGAGAGAGAGAGAGAGAGAGAGAGAGAGAGAGAGAGATTGAATGCAGGTGTGGAGCAGGCTACCTCCAGAAGAAGCCGGGCCTTGCAGTCAGTAATGCCATCAGACTCCCAGCTGAATTCAGCACTGTTCTGCATGATTGCCCATGATAATTGTGTGTTGATAGGGAGCGCCGGAGATGGAGTATAATTTCCACTGAGAGATTCCTAAACAAATACCTGTGCTCAGCAGAGGGATGGAGTGCAGCAGGAGGTGAGGAGGAGAATAGCGGATGAGGGGAGATAGAGGATGAGAGGGTAACACTACCAGAGGAGGAGGAGGAGGAAGGAGCGGTCTCACTGCATGTCCTTATAGTCTGTCTATAATGCAAACACAGCAAGGCCATGCAAGACACTGAACTTGAAAAATAAGAACCAAAATCTCTTCATTTTTATAGACTAAAAAAGATTGTTAAAAAAAAATCTGTGAATGCCATAATAAAAGTGACATGTATAAAGACCATCTGGGAATAGAATAATAGAATATAACAGAACAAGCAATAACATAACATAACTTAACCATGTAAATAGAATGAGAGTAGAATAGACATTCCCAGTCAAGTCAACATAGCAGGATGGTCAGAGCGGCGGCCACTTTTTATGTGAACTGTTACACGCACACGCACACGCACACACACACACACACACTTGTTAAACGTGAGCACTGAGAATCTGATGAATATGAATACAGTCTTCTAGTGTCAAACTGCACGTACATCATTCTGCACAATGAAGTTCAAACATCCAACAACAAGCAAACACATTTTTGAGTGGATGCCTTAAGGAGTGACAGGGTTCAAATATAAAAAAATACCACCTAATGCAGAAAAACATGTTTATAAAAAGTAGTTTTTTCAGTATAAGAGATTTAGAGGACGTCACTGAGACAAAATGTCAACAAAAAGGCTGTTCCAGAGTTTGGGGGCCCTGAAAGTGAATGCACTTTTAGTTTTTTAGACGTGGGGGCTGCTAGCAGAGTTTTGTTGCAGGATCTGAGGATGAGTGTGTGTATGGTGTATGTACTGTGTCAGCACTAAAGCTCACAAATGTGTGCTGGAACAAATGGCCTTTATGCCAGACGCCTCAATCTAGAGATTTATTTTGTGTGGCTATTTACAAATGAAACATAAAAAATATGACAAAAGGAGCTAAGGCATCTATGTAAATACGCAGTATGTAAACTATATGCTGCTTGTGTGAAGGGATTAGAAAAGAATGTCCACAAAGATGCTGTGGGACATGTTGAAGTCCTTCACTCGTCTGGTCAGGCAAAGAGGATAAGTCTGACTCTTAAGGGAAGTTCAAGTTAATTAGAAAACACTCTTTGCCTGAGTGCTCTCACCTCATGGCAAGTAGTGTAGTTATCATAGCTTATCTTCCAAATGTATCATAATCCCACATGACATGCAAGTCAGATTTCATCCAAATCTGATTACTTTCAACTCTCAGAAAAAAGCA
Organism: Perca fluviatilis; assembly: GCF_010015445.1. NCBI lineage: Eukaryota > Metazoa > Chordata > Actinopteri > Perciformes > Percidae > Perca > Perca fluviatilis. Next base: position 21,331,966 of record NC_053123.1, on the reverse strand, counting down.
AAGTATTTGAATTGCATGAACAATATGGCAAGTCATATTACACGCTGCTTTCCTCTTTAGAGATAGTTTTACATAATTTCCCATTCGTTTTGAAATAATGAATAGACAATGGGCTGAATAATTGTGAGAATTTACAATTCAGAGGACTGCGTCGTATAATCACCATGCATAATTCAGAGAGTTGAGCGCGTAGGTCACCGGTGGCAGTGGCACAAAAAGTAACTCGGTTCATCAAACAAACAGTTAAAAATCAACACTTTTTGTGCCGCCAAACATTGAACAAAATCTCTTTGATGAGGAAACGTATCTCCTTAAGATCACAAAGGAAATATAAGAAAGTACAAGTAGAGCATCCAATTATCTATGTACATCATATATTACCTTTTCAGTTCCAATGGAGTCTGTAAGTTCAGAGGAACTCACTGATGTGTAAAGAGGCACTGGCGGTATAAAAACGGGTATTACATTGTTGGCCAGTGAAAGCATCACCTGTACTGAGTGGATCCTTTCTGCCCCTCTAACATCCTCTGGCCTCACACCTCAGTTTGTGCATATAAATTACATTCCAAAGTGTGTATGGATATGGATAGCCCTTGTTCATACTCAAGGTCTCTTGTTTCAAAGGCATGCTAATGTCTTTCACAGTGAAACTGCTCTCAGCGGCCCTCTTTTAACTGCCAGAGCAACTGTGTAGGAGATGATTGGGACTCTTCAACCATCTTGAATATTTATACATTTTAAATGGCACATATAGTATATCCACAAATCCTAAACAAAGGAGATTTCATTCAAGACTGGGTTATTTCAACTCAGAGAGTTTTGTCTTTTTTACTTAACTATTGTGGATGTTAAATAAATTAGTAAAATCTTTAGTACGTACATCCCATGCTGTTTGAAAGATCCATACTGTGTTAGCACCCACTAGTAAGTAAATTCTCACTTTTTAAATTCTTTCTTTGGGATTGCTGTGTTTCATCACCGGCCACTTAAAGCTCCTTATTTGGGTATAGCTTCCCCTCAAGCAATTAATTAATGCTACAGTACAAACAGCCGATGGATTTGATCATGAATATTCAAATCTAGCTCTTGCATATCATTTCTTATGCAGTGTTGTAAAGCAGGGCGTTGGAGAGGCATACACCAAGGGCTTCAAAGCCACTTATCGTTTCTGTACCGAATGTATCTGTCCCCATCTGAACAGTAAGTCAGTCCCAACATTTATTTGACAAAGTGAGACGTCATGCTGAAATTGACATTACATACTCCTATATAATGTAATTTGATTATTTTTCTCTAATTTTGTTTACAGTTACACTACTTTTCCATTCTTTTATTTTTAAGATTCAAGACTCAACATTACTTTATTTGTCCCTGGGGAAATTTGTTTGGGCATTTTACACTCAGTGTCCACTTTATTAGGTACACCCGGGCAATCCAATACAACTGTTCTGCCATGTCTATTTTTATGAAGCTTATAATGTTCAGTTTTTTTTACACTGTCATAGAGGTGTTAATTGAATTATATGTTTTAGCATTTATTCCCTAGTTAGTAGTGTTGTTGTATTACTATAATTAGAAACACCTCTCAATATAATGTAGTCCATTGTAACATAATCTTTAACTGACCTCAATAGTAAATATATAAATGAATTTACACATTTTCGACAATGTCAACAAAAACTGAGCATAATAAATTTCGTAAAGATGTACTTATTAAGTGTACCATTAAGTAGCCACTGACCAACTGTAAACTAATTGTTTATTTTAAATCTGGGGTGCACAATTCTTAAATAGCTTAAAACACCATATTTGCAACATAATGTTGAGCTATCTATAATTTTGCAAAAGAACAGTTTATTCACATTTGCAATGCTTTTTGTCCTTTCTGAAATGGTTCCTAACTTTTACTACATTTTCCAACAAAGTTCATTGACTCATAGTACAGACAATTCACAATCTTAACAGAAACCAATATTCTTTACTAAATTCAAGGGAACAAAATGTTTCAACATTTTTTTTATATCCTCGCTCACAGGTTCACTTCACGCAGCTTTAAACCTCTGATTCTCCATCCAGCGTGTCTCAACGGTACAATAAAAATGTTCCATACTGCTGAACCACAATCCCTCAGTCTGTTTTAATGTTACACATGTTTATTAATGCCATTTTACAAGAGGGCACTGTCATATCTGTTAGACTTGAGCATGTCAGCGAGTGTAAATGGATTCAACATAATAAACAGGCACAAGCACTGTTTACCATATTTAATAGAAAATAAATATACAATTCTAATGTAACCATTCAAATGATTTCTACTCTCTTTGTTTCACTCTTCATGTGTATTCATAAGAGTCACTTCATATGCAACCTCACTTCATTAGAGTAAAATTTATGAAAATTATGTATTGAAATTACAGCAAAGCAAATGCGTGCCTATTATTAACACTTGAACTACATCTGTACCGACATTAGAGTCACGTCGGCTGGATATGAATGTAGGTGAAGTCTCGCTAAAGTCACAAGAGCAGAACCACACAAAAAGAGAGAACAACTCTGACAAGAAGAAATACTTTCTGTTGTCTGAAGTAATGTATGTACACTGCAGTAATATGACTGATTAGAAGAAGAGTAAAGTAAGTAAACAAGTAAAAAAGAAGCTAAAACTACAAAATAAAAGTTTAATTTCACAGTGTTCTAGCTGCAGTAGTTTAGGCACAATCATTGAAAACATTGTTGAATGTAATTGTAAATTTGAAGTATACAGTTCTCAGGCATTCATACAAAAACAGACAGTGAATATCAAATTAAAAAACACAGAAAGTAACACAATGCAAGGCAAGAGAAAAGAAACTACAGTACAGACAAAGGCTGAATGCTTTACCTGCTGACTTACTTTGAAATTTTGCAGCAGTTTGGACGACAAACAATCCTTTTGTTGCTTGACGTTTCAAATGAAAGCAGAAAGTTAGCAAGAGTAACGTTGCACTCCTTTTTTCTTCACCAACAGGCTTCAAGTGTGTCCTCATCTGGTTACTGCTGCTGTGCTTTTATACTGGTTTAACTTGCAAAATTATACCTTTGACCCCAAGTAGGGCTGACATTTCTTGAAAGTGAAATCTTGTGCGGAGAGAATGTGGTATTTGGTTTTGCAATGGTAAGAGTATACTTTGTATTAATTGAAGTATAATGATATCCCTAGCTTGGATGTTGGGGAAAGGAGAAAGTGGTGAATAATGTATCTCCATGTGGATAATAGATGAATATGTTCATATATTCATTTATTAATTTATACGTTTGAATTGCAATTTAGATTGCCCTTATACTTTCATTACTTGGTTGTAAAACATCTCTCTTTAAATATGTCATGAACCATACTTTTGGTTGTGATAATTCAAACTTTGGGAATGCAAGGAGGATCTCAACATCCATTTTTATAAAACAAGGAAAATGTTACACTACACTTCTGTGTTGAATCTGTTTTTTCACTTTGTCCTTTCCTTTCTCCTGCTTGTGTAAAACCTTGTGTACAACATCTTTACTGTATCCCTTCCTTTATTTCACCCTCTCTCCTTCTCTTTCTTGTTCATATCGGAAGATGAACTAAAGAGGAGAAGAGCCACGATAAACAAAATGCAAAGTTCTGCAAAGTTTTACAAAGTAAAAAAGGAAATGCCAGCTGAGGAGACGCTGCCGGGCTTCAGGCAGTGGAAGTCACATGCCCGAGGGACCATACGAAGGCTGGTAAATGTTACCGATGATAAATAAACATTATTTAAAAGATCTGTCAGCTCCTGTTAGAACGTAGCCCTGGTTCATTTGTTTCACTGCTCTGAGGGTATAAGGAATATTTAATCACCCCTCTGAATGATATGAATAATCACAGATACCATTTTCTACAACCACAACCACGAACACATTAATGCTGACTTGTGCGCTAATGTTTAGGATTTACAGACTAACGATTTGAATTTCTGAGAATGTAACAACAATATGGAGTATAAATGTTTCATGCTCTCTCAAGAATAATCTGTACAATGCATAACAGTTAGTGTTTAGCTAAAGACATTAGTGTTAACAAGTGATGGATCTTTACAACTCATCAATAGAATATCACTGTAAAGTAGATTTGCTTCTTCTGTCATAAAGTGTCTTTTATTTGATTTTGCCATTGCCAAGCCCTCATAAACCCAGACACTGTAAATGATGGTATTTGGAGAAAAGACAAAAGGAAACTAATTGTTAAGGCCAGGACATTATTTGTGTGCACTAAAGCAGATTTACCAACTAACCCTATTGACTTGGACATACAGTGTAAAGGAAATTGTAAAGAAATTTACAATGATAACAACAATGTACTTTAGCTTGAAAATAATGTTTATTTTCATTATCGATAAATCTGCTGATTATTTTATCGATTAATCAAATAATAAATTACATTTTGCAAATAGTGAAAAAAAGGCCCATAACAACATCCCAGAGACCAAGGTGATGTCTTCAAATGCCTTGTTTTTTCCAACCAAATGTCCAAAAGCCCAAAAATATTAAGTTTAAAATGATTTATATAAAAAAAGCATTAAATCCTTACATTTGATAGGCAGGAACAAGAACATGTTTGAAATTCTTTCCTAGAAAAATTATTAAAACGATTAATCAATTATCAAAAAAGATCCCAAGAAGTTGATGTATAAAACAGTTACAGAACTTACAAGAGTTACAAAAACTGTAATTTTACCTCGCAGAACACGGGAGTTGCTGATCTACTACTGTCTCGATCAGCTAGTTAGTTTGTGTTGTTGCTTGACTAACCCTAACCCTTTAACACTTAAATTACTGTTTAAGTCTGGTGGCTTGGATGAGAGCATGAACAGAACAGCTTCAGTTCCCCGTCGGAAAGAGCTGTCTGACAGCAAGGTAAAGCTGTGAAAATATTCCAAATATAAGTGCTGCTGACGGTCCCACTGAGAATTAACACCACTTTGTGCAACTCTATCAACAATGTAAAACAAAACAGCAAAAAATGACATCAGACTCTGATGGATGGTAAATGGATTTTGTTACCTTGCCACTCTGTTTGTATTGGCCTGTGTGTAACCCTGGTCCAGTCCTCAGCAGAAGATGTCATGCCAGTCTCTTGCCCATCAACACACAGGACACCTGCTTGTTGGCATGGCAACATCTGAGCCTCTGGGACGAGCAATGGGGCATCTGTTCAGCAGACAGATGGGCTGAATGGGTTGCCCTTACCGACAGGCTTCTGAGCAGGACTTGGCATCTGCACACAAACATTGGATAAATGAAGAGAGTTTTCACAGTGTGATTTGGAAATTATTTTCCCTGTTGCAGGCCTGTCATTATGTAACACACAGACCATCTATCTATCTATCTATCTATCTATCTATCTATCTATCTATCTATCTATCTATCTATCTATCTATCTATCTATCTATCTATCTATCTATCTATCTATCTATCTAATCAACTATCATGGTTTCTCCACAACCAAAGCTACAAAAAAAGTCTGAAATGTTGATTTTTGCTCCACATAAATTTTTAACATTTTTATTTTATATTCTTACTTTAAATTTTTTGTAAATGTCATTTTTGTATAGAAGCTCTAAGGTATCCAAGGTTGCTATTCTAGTGTTAATGTAAATTGACGGTGTTTGTCACCCTGCTAACTCACAAAAAAAAGGCTATTACTGTAATACAAATTTACATTAATTAAGCTTTTTAGTGTGATGTGATGGCTTACAGTAAATCCTGCTTCTTCCACCCTTCTGTGGAAAATGTTAGTCATGAACAGACTGAACACATTTGTTTGTTTTTTTTACTTTACAGTAAAAGGTGTTAAATATAGACACAAGTTGGCAACATCTGTATGAAAACATCTGTATTGGTATTGTCCAGTATCTTGTGTATTAGCTGTAAAGAGATTCTTGATCTGCGTCTGACTTTTCTCGCCTCTCATCATTCCTTCTTGTTTGAACTCTTCCTTTCCTGCCTCGCCATCTGTTCCCTCATCATGTTCCTGTTGCTTGAAGTGAGCATTGTCTTGTTTTAGCAGCCTTGGACGTTGCGCAACATATCATTTCATTTGTATTTTTTCACTTTATTTTAGAATGAAAGAAGTACAACATTTTTTTAAATATGATCAATTACTGTGGATTTTGCTCAGGTGAATCCTCATGCCAAGATACAGACTGGGACTGGGAATGATTACTTACAGTGGGTGCATGTTTTATTGAACATTTGTTTAACCAGTGCACAGTGGATAAACTGGTTCACATTACAGTATTATAATAATATTAACTTTCTTCTGCATTATATAGTATTGATTTGCATGTCATTCTCCGTTGCAACATGTCATCTTTTAGGACAAATATATACACTTTCATCACCAGTTACAGTGCATTTTAAAGGCATTTAAGTCCATCAGAATATGAATTATGTAATATGTGTTCTGATGGTCAGGTTTGAAGCGTCACCTGCAACATTTTTTTTTAACCTTCACTAAATGCTTAGGCAGCATTTTATTCTCATTTCAGTCCCTGGGAATACATTTTCTCACAGTGATTTTAATATCTTTGTTTGCATTATGTGCCACAATGATGGATTATCTTGATTGTAGATCCGAGCCTTGACAAGAGAGAAGAGGGGGCAGGGAAGAAGCAGGATAAGCTGTCTTTTGGTGACATTTGTCCAACTTCACAGACCTATCAACTCAGGACAATACATCTTCTGAATGCATATTTAACAATGAATCAATGTACACTGTAGCTTGAAGATTAACCTGCTTTTTTGTTGAAATGTGTTATTCAAATGCAGCTTGCCTGATATGGCAGCCTTTGTCCATTCACAGTACTTATGTATGGTTCATTTGGTTACTGTAAAAAGGAATTAAAACAACATATGTCTTAAAATAAAATGGGAATTCCATCTAAATGTATGCATCTCTTTAAACTGAATAGTTTTTTTTTGTTATTACAATAATGTCTGAAAAACCAGGTTCAGCTGTTTCTCTGGGACAGACAGCAGAGGTTGACCTCAAACCTTTGTACTCCACCTTTCATCTAAAGCCTCTCTATGCTCTTCACAGTAATATTGTGGGCCACCTTTTGTCTCAAAACATAAATTATTAAAAAATTGTCTGAAAAAAAGACTGCAGATATAATTGATTATGGTATACTGTATAGAGAGAGAAAAGTGGTGAAGTGATTTTGCATTGCACTTCTATAACTTGGGGCCCTATTTTAACGATCTGAAACGCAAGTATCAAACGTGAAACGCAAGTAGCTTTGGGCCGGATCTCTGGCGCTGTTCCTATTATACCTGCGGGATAAATGAGTCTTGCGCCCGACGCAAATCTAAAGGCCGGGACACATCAGGCCGATTATTGGCCGTGGGACAGTCTGGCGAGGTCAGTGACTCAAATCTGTTCGGTGTGTCCCGACCCGTTCGGTCGGCGGCAGGGAAGTCGGGACTCACCCGGAAATGACTAGCGGAATGAGGTGACTAGAGCTGCCGGTTTTCATTTCTTGGGCAACATTACAGATTAGCGCCGCCTGCTGTTACAGAGATGTATTACGTCTCGTCTCCTCTCGTCTTTTTGGTCTGTTCTGTGGCAGTTTTTTGGACCTCGGGGACGCGACTGATCATATCGACGGAGTTTTCTGTCAACGGTCGCCCATCGGCTATATGTGTCTACACCATTAATTGGGTTGGTCTGAAGTAGCTAGGTGTGGTTTGGGCGTAATGTGAAAATAACCAATCAGAGCGTCATCTCACATTCCCTTTAAGAGCAGGCACGCCTGTTCCGTGGCGGATTGTTATTATAACGGCGGATTTGCCTGGCGCACGCCAGCGGGAGCTGTCCGGGATGCGGCAAAGTAATAAATGCCCGTCTTGACCGGGTGGCGATGTTGCTGCTCCTCTCGGGCGCATCTCCACAGTAGCCTATGGAGAGGATTGCTGCAGCCATGGAGCATGGGCCTCCAAATGCACCACTTCCTCCTGTTGTGCCCCTTCCTCCTCCCCCCACTCCATCTCCGTCCACCCGCTCCACCAGGAGCGCATCGTGCATTGCCACTCCCGGACCAGATTCCGCTGGAGTGTCCAATCCTGCCGTAGTTCAACACGTCTCCTTAAGTCCTCTAATATTTCCTCATTTATGTTATCAACACATCCATGATTCATGGAAATGTGTAAAACACAACAAGGCACAAAGAATGCTGTGACTTTTTGAGGACTGTACTGTAAAATGCCTCCTGATCTATCCAAACACCTGAAGCGCATTTTCAGTAATATTTTTCTTTGTAATTATGTATGGTTTGCAAAAATGGGAACTGCTGTGTCCATGTAGATGAGAGAAGCAAAGTGTATGTGCGTTGTGCACACGCTACTATGGCCAAGCATGTGCCCCTAAAATAGCATCTGAATAAGGCGCCACTGACTTTAGACCAGGTTTTTCCTGGTCAGTGGCGGAATTGTTTTCTGAAACTGCAAAATAGCACCAGGGAACATTTGCGCCGGAACACGCCTCCTCTTTTCGCTGAACCGCCCCCGGGGGCGCAAATACATTCCCTTCATTTACCGACGTGCGTCTGTGGAGGGAAAAGTCCGCTGTGCGTCGGATGCAAAATAGGAATGATACATGCCGGATAGGGCCCATTGACTCAAAGTGGACAGTTTAAAAAAAGAAGAAGATCAAACTCGTTATGCTAGTAGTGGCTAATGTAGCTTGGAGCAGCTAGCCTCAAGCAGAGTTAAGTAGCGCGCTACAGAAGTCTGGTAGAAAAAAATCAATGTGTTTGTAATAGAGTAGTCTACATCCACGACGTTTCACTTGAATGAATCCGTTGCCGATGGAAATTCTGCCAGATTTCACTCTTTTCACACACGCACGCACACACACACACACACACACACACACACACACACACACACACCCACAAAATTTAGAGTTGCCATTTAACCTTACCTGCATCACCTGCAGGAAACACACGCAGAACATCCAAACTCAACAGAAAAGGCCTAAGTCGATTATGCCCCAAAACTAAAAGACAAATACTTTCATATGAATAAATACTTTTACATGAATTTTTGCTTCAAAGCTGGAGAACAAACTCAGAGTTCAATGATGAAGAGGCAACCAGAGGCCACATTTATGAATTTCTATCCAAATGAGTTTTATCTGTTAATGCAAAGATGCCTGGTAGTGTCACAGTCTGTATTCCCCTTGTTTTTATCACCATACATGACACAATAAACAGCGCTGTGAACATGAGCTAATGAGTATAATAATTCAGTCTGATACAGCAATTACACACTTTATAAGCTAAACAGATATTCTGGACTAACTGCTCCACAAGCACCAGAGCATCCCGTTTTGGGATTATGAGCCCATCTTCTGCTAACAAGGTGCTGTGGCTACAAACCAGAGCTACTAATGACTTAAAGAGCATATCAGCTATGGCTCGTTTGCTGAACAGCAGAGGAGCGGTGGAGGAGCACAACACTTGGAGTTTCAGCTTTAATTAGCGATTGGCTAAATAAAGCTCCCTGTGGTCTTGATACATTACCAATACTCATAGGCGCTTGTCTATTAGTGCTTGAAACAACTCCACAAGGACTACAGGTAATCCCATAGCTGTCCAATAATTTAATGCACTGAAGTAATGTTTTCTGATGACATGACCTGTCCGTGCACATGACAACAGAGGAGTGTAATGCATTTCTTGCACTTTGCATTCAGTGTGTGCAGGTATTGACCGAGTTCTGTGTGGAGGTTACAAGTTCACCTTCATTCCTGAACAGACGTTCAGATCGCTACATGGGGAAAGAAAGTACCAGCCACAGCCTCTCTCAATCAAGCCCTGATCAAGCACAAAGGAAGATCTGACTCTAAATAATACATGACTTGCCTTCCCATATACACTCCCTACTGGGACACTGAAAAGAGGGTTCAGGTTCAAACATCTTTCCTCATCTTCAAATGTCCTGCCTTTATCTTAGCTGCTGCCAGATCTTCTGACACTGCTTAGACCTGGAAATATCAGAGAGGAAAGACTGTTAAAGGGAGGATGCCACTCATGTCAGTGCATGTTTGTCCTTGTCCTGAAAGACAAAATGTAGGCCTACAACATTTTATGGCTAGCCATATTTCAGTCTCTAACAAAGTGGTGCAATGTCCAACTGACATTGCCATCCCTACAGCTATGCCACTAGCATGGATAAAAAAAATAAAATAAAAAAAGTAATATTGTTGTTTATTTAATACTTCTGATTTTAGCTGCCTTTCATGAACACAATTTAAAAAAAACTGTAGACCATAACAGCTTACGTTACTGTAAATGTCACCAGCTCGACAGAAGAATCGACTCCATGTGTGAGTCGAGGGGCCGTTGCTATTTCAGACATGCCTGTAATGACAGTAGGAGACTGGTCGATAGTGTACGTACAGTACTGTTCTGGTAAATTTTCATGTGAGCTGTAGTTTTAATGCTAACCAATTAATTTGTTTAATTTTGTTAAAATCACAACAATCTCAACTTCTAATTGTTGCAAGTGATGTAGTAGATGGTCATCTATCTAACATATGTTTTCCGAAAGACTGATACAAAAAATGCTCAATGAGAGATTGCGTTAATTTATTATAGCTACTGGAACAGCGACTAACCCGAAGGTGGCGTCAGGACTTGGCTCTCTATTGTTCATTTGCCAGTGTCGCTCTGTATGTGCAGAGCTATTGGTTACTGATTACAAAGTTAAAACTATAACTTTGAGTTGCAGTAAATAAATGTCAGCTTAGCAAATAATGCTAATTCTAACTGAGCTCTATGTTAATGTAGTACCCTGCTATAGTTGTTAAAATATTGTTTTTTTATATGTATTTCTATTAACGAAAATACAGTAGGCTTACATCCACAAATATGGGCTGGTTCAATTATCCCTAGTGGTGGAATGTTACTAAGTACATTTACTCAAGCACTGTACTTAAGTAGAAATTTGAGGTAGGCCTACTTGTACTTTACTTGAGTCTTTTCTTTTCATGCCTCTTTCTTCTTCAACTCCACTACATTTCAGAAGAGAAATATTGTAGGCTACTTTTTACTCTACTACATTAATCTGACAGCTTTAGTTACTAGTTACTTTACAAATTAAGATTTTTGCACACAAAACAGATGTAGTTTATAAAATATGACGTTTTGTTATAAATTAAACTACCCAACAATATACAGGCTTACACAGCTGAAATGATTAGCCAATTAAACACATAACAATTGTTTAGATTGTTTCCAGTTTCTAAAATGTGAGGATTTTTCTACATTGAATAGGCTACTTTTGCTTTTAATGCTTTAAGTAAATTTTCCTGATGATACTTCCTACATACTTTTACTTACGTAACATTTTCAACGCAGGACTTACTGTAACAGAGTATTTTTACAGTGTGATACTAGTACTTTTACTTAAGTAAAGGATCTGAATACTTCTTCCACCACTGCTGTAATAACCTTTGCATAAATATGGAGAAATCTATAGTTTGGTAAGATGTTGAAATGTCCTCTGTTGTGACTAGTCCTTGAACCTCATAGGTCCTTTCCTTCCTGGGTGGCCAGGTGTCAATTCTGTTTGTTTTAGCCAATCAGTGTCAGAGAGGCCGGGTTCCTTAGTTGAAAGTTCAGTTTGATTGGTAAAATTACTGTTTATCAAAGTTAAGAGCCGGGGTTTTTATGTCAGTGTGTCACCCTGTTAAACAAGAGAGTAAACTGTGTTTTGGAGCTGTTTCAATCGGTAACAGTAATTATACAAAGTGAATCTAACGCCATACAGTACAATACATGTAGTTGCTAATTAGCTAATGTTAGCTAGCTATAACTATTTGCCCTCACTAGCTGGGAGAAGAGACTATGTGCGTGCGGAAACGCACTTTGCCACCGAGTTTAAGTGAGTATGGACATTGAGAACTATAATGATGTGGACATTTATAGTTAATAGTGTACGTGGGATGCTGCCACCCATGCTGCTGCAGTAGAGGTGCTCAGGACTTGCCGCTGCGTGGCAGAGGAGCCTCAGGACAGATGTCTTCCTCCAACAGCTCCCTGCTAGAGACAGACTGTTTGAAAATACTGTTACAAGGAGCTTTCTGAGTTACAAAGTACCAGTGAGTACAGACAATACTTTTCCTTGAGGATTTCAAATTCACCAAAGTTGTGGTAATGTACTAAAAAAAGCCCAGGATTTGCTTTATTTATTTTGGGTCATGAGGACATGAGGGCTGGATCACATGGTAAATGTAAGTAAATAAAGTAAATGTTTTCCTGTATGGCATTGAATCGTTGTGGTTTGATGTATATTCATGTGTAATGGTAATGTGATTCATGTGTTAAAATCAGAAGTGGTTAAGTGTTATAGTGGCTAAGTATGAATGCTTGGGAGTTTTAAGCTCACAATACCAGTGTAGCTAGTATATAATAATTATGCTAACTTGGCCTCTCTGCACCCTAGTCATAGTCATATGCCTGAATTTGTTAAAGTGCAGAGAATAAATTAGCAGTTTACTTGTTAACTAATACTATATGTATCTTTTTTTAATGTTTCTGAAGCTCTATCATTTTTCACACAATGGTCTTAAATGACCTGTAACAGCAAACGAGACTAACAGTGAAAAGAACGCCATTTTGATATAGTTTTTATTAAGGTCTCTGCCCGGGTTCGATGTTTCCTGCGCAGTCACACAATGATTTGCGGCAGGTAGACGGAGCTACAGTGACACATTCTGATGGGTCACAGATTTCTTTGGAACACCGGAAAGCCTGTTTTAGCGTTTCCAGCCAGTTGAGCCAGGTAAAAGGAAGCAGGAGATTTCTTTATATAGGCCTAATTGTATTTTAATGTTATTTTACAAGTTACATATGTTGTAGTTATGGCTGATACTGAGGCAGGACCATCCCAGAAAAGAAGTAAATTAAAGGAAGAACAACTAAAAGCTAAAAGGGAATGTGAAATACAAAAGGCGATAACTCCAGTCACACTCGGTCGGGCTATCAACAGATGGAGACAATTACAGGATTGTAAATGATTCAAAAACCCACCCCAAAGTGGCCCTCAGGTATGTAATATGTATATTTCAATCATAAAATAACTTTACAATGTGCAATGTGGTTGTATGTCAGTAGCCAACATTAAATTACACCATCCTTCCATTTAGCACGGACGTTTTAATCCTTTTCAGTCCGTGTTTGTGTTGGCCTACTCTTTTCTTTCCCATTGTACCCCCTGTAACACATTCATTTTTCTTGTACTGGTCATTTGATTAATACAAAATAATATTCACTATTTTTATGACTAAGGGAGTGTAGACACAAGCACAGAAGGCAGACTGCTAAAGTACTGCTGGTCTTTGGCTGATGATAAAGATTCAGCCTGTTCCTTTAGCTCCAAGTGTAGTCATGTGTATAATTGCTCTGGGACTGGAAATGCACCATGTGTGAATATAAAGGAAGGGCCATTTAATAGGAAACACTGTCCAAACAACATAGCTTTAGTTTGTCTAAATGTCCCATGTCACAGAGAAGCTGCAGAGGTTGGACGGAGGTTTATGATAGCAGCAGCAAGTGGTGAGAGTGAAGGGAGCTAACAGGGAAGAACTAGATAAAAAGTGACAGAAGGCGACTAATCACAACACACTGTTTAAACAAACAGATTTTCAATCTTAGAAATACATTGTTAGACTTTAGCCCCATTTGGACGGGATTACAGGGGGAGGTTGGGAATGAAATATTCACTGTGCTTCACGGTTATTGAACTCATTGCCATTTTAACCATCTTGAAATTACAGGATGTGGTCTGTAATAGGCAAACTCGTCATAGGCATAGGGTGAAAAATTAGCCACATAACACATGATGGGTTAAAATAACCGACCAGCACAGGTAATGTTAAAATCACCCCACCTCCCCTAAATCAGTCAGAATCGGTTGTTTGTCCTAATTCTAGCCTGTATTACTGTAATAGATTTTTTGGGCCACTATGAGCCACAACCTTTTCAAGGTTGAAATGTTGACCTCTAACACTTGAAATAAAAAAGACTGCATTGGATTTATGAGTGAGCTTCTTCCTGGAAAACAATAAAGGAGAGACAGAGAAGAGAAGATAGACAGCATTGCCAATAAATATATGGTGGGGTTGGAGAAATGTGGGGGTATGTGTTTGAGTGACTGGGCTAAATGTAAAGGGTGAGGCTATTTGCACCCCTGGTACAATTAGCAGTGTATGCTATTCGTACCCTGGTGCAATTAGAAGAGCTATTCGTACCCTGGTGCAATTAGAAATGAATGCTATTCGTACCCTGCCGGTGCACAGAGCAATGTGTTCTATTAATACCCCGTCTGGTACAAATATCAATGTATGCTTTTTGCACTCCTGTGCATTTACAGTACCTTGGCATATATTTACACAGTTATCCATACTACTCACGTATTACACCTTTTTGGAATATTATCTGTTTAATTCTTTAAACTACTTACCTTACAACATAACCTATTGCTTATTGCCAAAACAAAAAAAACAAACCCCCAGCAGGCATATTCATGAGTCTTCCCCTACCACCCTGCCAAAAGAATTTCACGTTCGCAGGCCCTGACTTCCTCACCAGGGAATCAAACTCCAGACTCCCAGCCCAAAGCTCAGTGTTCTAACCACTTACCTAACAGTTCTTACAGAACAATGTACAACTGTTTACCACTTCTTCTGTCTTCAAACTTCGGTTGCTAGGTAACCATACTGTATACAAAAAATAGGTACTAACTAACAAACTAACGGTTGTATGCTTTCACTGAAGACAGAAAGCGCAACTGTAGTATCCATTTTCCGCTAGAAATTCAATTGTTAGAAACTTTAGAGACAAAACTTTCCTAATATGCCAGTTTCTGCAGTCATGGAAGATGAACGTCCGCCATGATTTCGGTGCACGCGAGCAACGTGTTTTTGTTGTTACGTCACAGGGTGTGAATAGCTCAGCTGTGTGGCCGAGGCTATTCGTACCGGGGGTGCAAATAGACACTCCGAAATGTAAATGTCTCATTGATCGTTTGGCCGAGGCAAGCAGAGACCCTGCTCCCATTGATCAGCTGAAGGCCAAGGGCAGGATGAGGCTGACAACTCAGACACTGACCTCTGCTGCCTTGGCCTTGGCCTAAAGCCAGAAAACTGCCCTTTAACCTCCATCGTGTGACCTCTGGCCTCCCCACATGTGACCTGTGCTGTGTGTTTTAGTGTCCTGGCTGTTCTCCCTTTCTCCTCGACATACTGCCCGAGCCAAAGGAGCATCTCCAGAGAGCTCAAGAGGAAGGTGGATGTTAAAATACGTCAAAAGGTTCCACTTGAATACTGCTTCAGAGAGTACAAAGAAGGTGAGAGGGAGGAAGTAAGAATGTTTTCTTCACTCTTAAGAAGCAGTTGTCAGGTTACGAGGAGCTCAGTGGTATTGATCTGGTCATTTAATTACATGAGCATGCATTAAACACACATACATAAGCACAGACACAGTGACGGATCACTTATTTGCCAGCTTTCTTTGTGTTAATATGCCACAGAGGAGGATTCTTAAAAAATGCTTGATATTACCCTCAATTCAAGGCTCAGGCTTAGCTGCAGGTTATCAATTCCTTTAGCTGTGATGGATGTCTTTTGTTAAATTTCCTCATTTTTTGGTGGGACTGGACAGACAGAGGTAAACAGTCATATAGAAGTATGATGTACCCTGTGTGTGTCCAGATTTCATGTTATTGATAACTACCACCACCCACCTTGGCCATTTGGAGGGAACACCTGATCCTCTCATTAATCAGTAATGTATTTAACAGTGGATGGAACAGTGTGGAAAAATAGATGATAATCACATTACAAAAGGAAATGTATTTCAGTTAGTGAAATTATACACTAACAGTCTAAACGTTGATTATGCTGAGGCTCATTGAGTGTGGTATAAGGCAATAATGACTTACGCAATTAACTCAGCTGATCTTTCCAGTAACACCTGCAGCACAGGGGGCCACATTTCTTTTCAGAACAACAAGGAACAATTTCCATACTACTAATTGTCTTGTTTTATGGTCCTGGTGTGTTTAAGCCTTCATACTGTAAGTTCACAGGCCCGTCCCATCTCTAGTCGCTCTACATTGTGTGCTTATTGCTTTTATCAATCTACTGCAGCCCAGAACAAAGACCTTGGTGTTCAAACACCAATTACTCTCTCTCATCTCCTGAGGCATCAGCACAGGCCTAATTGGATTTAAATGAACCCCCAACTTCCCTTTGTTACAGCAAATAATATGCACGCCTTTTTAATTAAGATCCGATGAAGCCCACGTGGAGGGTCTACTGTTGCTTTCATGTCCTGCTCTTCAAATAGAGGCTGGAGCCTGCGTTGTGGACAGTTCGGTGCAGAGTTCGGCTCAGTGGGAGGTTGCATGTGGTGGTAGTGGTAGGGTGGGGGGGGGTTGTATCAAGACAGGTGGATCAATTAATTAAAAGACCTCTAATGTGACTGATCAACTTCTTTTAGAACTGTGAAGTCAAGTTGTTCTGTCGCACTTCAACTTTCAAAAAGTGTGGAGCAGAAGAAGCTATTTGGATATGAGACAAAGAAGAACTTGATTGTTATGTTTTTTGGTTTGAAGGAACTTTGGGGTTACAGCGGATTTGTTTTCCCCTTGTTAGTTTGTAGACAGCTCTAGATTTCAGTTGCCAACAATGTCTGCTACGACTGAATGGATATTAAAGGATTAGACTGGTGTTATTCCATGTATATATTTTTATTGTCCCATGAGAAGATAAGTAGCCCATTTGTTCCTACTGTATACAAAAAACTTATGAAATCACTAGGTTTGGAAACCGAAACCTGGTTTCAAATTAAAACCAATTCCAAAATAAATAAAAACAGGTCACCGTAAAAATAATGTCATTTCAGTTCTGCTTATCAGTTCCAACTTAACAATTAAACATGGCGCTATTTCTGGACATGATCGCCAACCCTAGAAATCACAAATGTATAATTTTTTTTTTTTTTAACTAAAATGGCCAGTGCACTGCCGTTTGTAGTAAACAGGAGAAAGTAAAGTATTTAAACATCAATAAAGCCACGGATTAACACACATTTGGTGGGCAAGAGAGAATTTACAGCTGCATGGTGGTGTTACGAAGCAATGTAATTATTTGGAGTTGAGTCTCTGGCAACCTGGCGAATGTAAGTCCAGTATTTTGGTCTACACTAACTTCTGAAGAAAGTATCAGGCTCCTTAGTGGCTAAATGCTCAAATGTGTTTACCAGCGTGTTGCTAATTTTGTCTGTCTGTTGTTTGATGCTGAGCAGGAAACATGCAGTCAGTTTAGAATAGCTTTTTGTTTTTGTTGCCTGTTGCTGCTGGAAATAACGCTGATCAGGGGTGGAAAACCAATACAATGACCTTGAAGATGCTATAAAGCACTATTTAGCCGAGGGGTGATAATTATCTAGGTTTGTCACTATCCAAGCAATTTCTTCCACATACAAGTAATGATATGATCCATTAATATAAAAATATTGATTATAGTCGTTAAACTATTAGATTCCAGCGATAACATTCCATCTACATCTACAGTCTTCACACTATGTCTCGTGAAGGTAATTGTGTTTCTTTTTTTCTCAGGAATGGGCAGAAATGTTCAGTCCAGCCTGCATATGTACCTCAGGCATAATTTAAAGTTGTGACATGTGTTTAACAGATGCTCCGGCACACAAAGAATCCTTTGGCTTTGGCATACGTGCACAGACAAAGTGAAATGAGCTGAGTCTGGCAGCAGAGGTGTCAGCCTTTACACTTGGACTCTACAATGACAGTGATCATTTGCTGCTTCAAAAGTGATTAGACTGCAACTAAAGAATGTTCTCACAATGGAATGCTATTGCCGAGGGGGGGGTATGATTGATTGATCTGCTGCTCATGTCCTCTTATAGCTATACGGCTATATAACAGCAGCTGGAACAGGAAGTCATCAGTCAGCCAATCTGTGTCACGAATCATTCAACCTTTGACTTCATTACTTTGTTGAGTCAGCTTCGAGACACTTTGTGCAGAATTTGTAATGACATTATGAGATTTTTATTTTTAAGGTGTGATCTCCATTTTTATTGCCATAAGACCTCCCAAAGTTCACCAAACCTATCACACTAAATGTATGGATTGAAGTCTGCCTTGCCTCAGTGAATTAGCTCCCCCCCCCTACTGATAGCAGAACCGTCTTTCTCGGTAACTCTGCACACAGTTTAGGTCATTTCCATTACCTCAGCTGAGACTTTGGAAGATAATGACTAAGTGCCAAATGGAATTTATATTAAAACTCTACTTTCCTAATGTATGATCCCCCTTTCATTGAGAAAGAGGAGGAAATATTAAAAGTTAAGCTAAGAAAATATTAGCCAGAGTGTGGTACGCAGTGTTTAAAATTGCTGTTTTTCTACACGCTGAAGTTACTTCATTATATGTGCAAGCAAATGTATATTCACAGTTCGAGCCTGTGTTAACATTATAGATTTGAAGAGCAAAGCCAATTATAAGAATCACTCTATAATCATGGACCACGATCGTGTGTGTATAAGAAGTGTGTGCTGAAAAAGATGGAGCTTTAGCTTTGTTGTGCAACACTAGTGGAGAGGAGGAGTGTGTGGAGTTGCAGCTGAAACTGTGTATTGAGAGGCTGATCAAGAGTGAATGGAGCTGTGAGACTTTCAATTCTTCACATTTCTTTCTTTTCAAGTTCCGAGAATTCGGCTCTTATTCCATAAGGTAAAGTCGAACAGTTCCATGTGGTTTGTGAGTGAATTAATCATGATGATTAATTGGCTTTCAAGTTAAATATCCAGCGAGCAATGTCAGGCTGCCAGACATCAGGGCTAAATTGACAGGCCTTTAAGGAGAAGCAGATTGATTTACACAGCAGCTAATGAATCCCCCTCCACCCAGAAGGGGAGGAAAGGTAAACAAGTCCTTTCTTTTCCTTACTCCCATTTGCCTTGTTCAAGTACACTGCTCTCTGTATTGAACTATCTAACCTGGTTTAAGACTGAGACTCTTGATAAATTCCCCGTTTTCTATTGCTTTTTCACTATCCAGTCCCTCCAGGATTTCTCTGACTTTTTTTGAGATTGCGTCCCAAAATGCCTGATTTTTGTATTAAAAAAATGCAATAAAAGTTGCAATGTCTTTTGTATTTTTGTTGCAATTAAGTTGCGAGAGCTCGTATCTGTCCTCAATTTAGGTTTCCTGTACGTCTTATCTTCGGTTTTTATTGCATCCACCGTGTGTGTTTGTGTGTGCGCGTCAGTCGTGGGGGGAACTGAGCAGCAGCCCCGCTCGCTGCAGAGAGCCGACAGGGTTGAAATAGCAGCAGCTTTCAGCGACTTGACAGTGAAAAATCGTTAGAGCGTACATTGATGTTAAAATGTATACAGGTTGGCAGGACGGTCTGAAATGTTTTGCACGGTCTTTCGCTGTAGGCTTTGTTGGTAAATGTGAGATGTTGGAGTCACACACGTCTCCTCTTCATATCAGAAACAAGGAAATGAATTTGGCGACATACGTGTGTTACGTCAACCCGTTCTCACTCCCGCTTGGTCAGTGGCTCTCAGCGTCACATACTGATGCAAAGTCTGGCACGTGGGACTGCTGTGAGTCGTGGGAAACTCCGGTTATTGGTAAAAGTTGCGTGATTGGTCAAAATTGCGAGTCACACTGAATTCACGTGCTTGGTTGAATTTGCGTGAATTGTTGCAGTCGCGACATTGCAAATTCCTGGAGGGACTGACTATCATAACAGCTAGAACAGACAGATAAAATGTGTTTGTCAAAGTTAAAATTGCACTATGCTTGTATATACTGTATGTATGTATGTGTATGTGTGTGTGTGTATATATATACATATATATATATATATATATATATATATATATATATGTCAGTTGCATAGTTTCTTACAAATTATTCCCATGCACTATGCCTATGGTCGATCTGTACACCACTTTCAGAAATATTTTACAGACATTCATGATCCTCAAAGGATGAATCCTACTGACTTTTCCTGTAGCACCAACAGCAGGTCAATGTTTTCAACTGAAATATCTCAACATCTGAATGGATTGGCACACAATTTTGTATTCATGTCATTCATGGTTTTTAGACAATGAATGTTTAAGATTTTGGTGATCTGCTGACGTTTTTCTGTAGCACCATTATTAAGTTGAAGTTACAGTGTTTTTTATATAATATGTTGACAACTATTGGATTTAATTTGGTACACACAATAATAATAATAACATGGGTGATGACTTTTCAGTTAGCATCATCATCAGGTCAAATTTTATTAAGTTTATATCCAAATATCTGCAAAATATTCCCATTTAGCACATGTAGTGCTAATTAGCAAATGGTAAATATGGTAAGCGTTACACCTGTTAGTGTTTAGCTCAACGCACCACTATGTCTAAGTAGACCTCACGGAGTCCTTAGCATGTGTTTAGCTTTCATTTTCAGTCACAACACTGACATAATCTCTAATAAGTAATAAGTAATGTTTCATATCTTCTACAGATTGCTATCCACAGGAGGAAACAAATTCAAGTGTAGGGTTGGGTATCGTTTTTTTTTTTTTCGATTCCGGTGCTAAATCGATACTTTTAAAACGGTGCCGGTGCCTAAACAGTGCCAGAACCGGTACTTTTCAATAAAGTTAAAAAAAAAAGAAGAAGAAAAAAAAGAAGGGTAGTAAACAACAGTCAGTGACTTGTTTATTGCTAAGGCCATGGTCAAATTAAAGATTTAATAATAATGTAATAACTATAACAATAACAATAACTTATTTCACCAGTAAATTGCTATTGAACCCCAGATGGGAAAAGGGTATTTTACAATTACTGTGAATGCACCACGAGGCTACCTGTTTTAAGTCTGTGTTGTTTAATTCCGACAACGGCAGCTGCAAGTGAACGCACCGTCTGTGTTGTTTAATTCCGACCATAAACATACTGTATATCTATGAATTGCGACAACGGCAGCTGCTGCGCTGCAGAGCAGACTGTTACATCCCGCTGTTGAAGTCCTCCACAGTGAAATACAGTCACACTTTACACTGTTTAAGGTTAGCTGTCAGCATTTTACCGGTGTTTAATCCAGCTGCTAGCTAAAGGTAGGCTAACGTTACATGCTGTCAGGTGTAGTGTAAAGTCAAGCACCGAAATGAGGCACTGAAACTTTCGTTCTTATTCGGTCTCGTTACTACCGTTTACGTCGGCACCGGTTCCCTATTGGCACCGAGTTTCGGTACCCAACCCTATTCAAGTTGAACATGAATCTTTGTGTTAAGAACAATTGTGCCTCACATCTTCTGGTGCTTTGCATTTTAATGCACCTGTAACACCAATAGTGATGATACATACATAGTCACTGTAGAGGTCCCAATGAAAATTAATACTTTATAAACAAAAGTCTCTTAAGTCGTACTCCTCAATAATTCATCTGGAAATGATCAGCATGTAGATCTGAAGCTGGAGAACATGATGGAGCAGCCTCTAAGAATCAAAGCCTGTCAGGTGTCTGATGAGACGACTAACTTGAAGTGTAACCATAGAGAGTCTAATTTCTGACAATAATGCTGAAACACGGCTGTGTGAAGCTAGTTAATTTCTGTGCCAACTCCTGCTTCCTGTAAGACTTCTGTACTGGTAGAAGTTTTGTTGTTGCATCTCATTATACAAACAGTTGAGAAGCAAGAGATGCTTAAAACCGATCATCTCAGCGGGAGCTCAGGAGGATGAGTGTTGGGTCTGGCAGTGGTGAGGACAGACTCACCTACAGTAACTATGTATTTATGGTGCATCTCAGGAAAACTGCTCCAAAAAGTTGGGAGCAGTGCTGGAGCAAGGGGACAGAAGAACTTTAGAAGTTGAGGATCACAAGTAACTTTCAGTCTTCTTTAACAAAACAAAGCAACAAAGTGTTTTGATGTAACAAAAAGTTCTAGATGTTCAGACAGTATTTTCTTTCCCAATCATTTCAGACTTATTGTCTCCTGTAAAGCTTTTGTCCATCTTTGCATAAAACTCGCAGTTTGTGTTGAAATGATTTCTGAAAGAATTGCTCCTCAAACAATCCGTGCAGACAGTGTGATTAAAATCTGGTGTCTTATTTTTGGCTTATGAATGAAGACTTTAGAAGTTGTTTTGTTCTGTTATATGCTACTGTATACTTTTTTCTGGGAATATGCTACTGTATACTTGGTTTCTGGGAGCATTAGTTACCTTTTCTCACTCACAGGGTAGAGTGTGTCTTTTTTACTTAAAGGGGGGATAGAATGATTATATAGGGTATTTCACACTCCTTCCTTATGGTCTCCTAATGGGGTATGTAACATTGGTTGGGCTGAAAATGGCCTGGTTGATATTTTATTGGCCCTTATGCATCCCTGTGTTTTGGCCCTATTTGTAACAAGAGCTTTTCTTCCAAATATGGTGTGCTTATGAATATTTAGATGAGCTGCACGCTAATTGGTTGAGCGAATTGCCATACGCACACATTAGAGACGCGCGCTGATTGGTTGAGCGAATCGCCATATACAGTGCCTTGCGAAAGTATTCGCCCCTTGAACTTTTCGACCTTTTGCCACATTTCAGGCCTCAAACATAAAGATATAAAACTGTAATTTTTGTGAAGAATCAACAACAAGTGGGACACAATCATGAAGTGGAACGAAATTTATTGGATATTTCAAACCTTTTAAACAAATAAAAAACTGAAATATTGGCCGCAAAATTATTCAGCCCCTTTAAGTTAATACTTTGTAGCGCCACCTTTTGCTACGATTACAGATGTAAGTCGCTTGGGGGGTATGTCTCTATCAGTTTTGCACATCAAGAGACTGACATTTTTGCCCATTCCTCCTTGCAAAACAGCTCGAGCTCAGTGAGGTTGGATGGAGAGCATTTGTGAACAGCAGTTTTCAGTTCTTTCCACAGATTCTCGATTGGATTCAGGTCTGGACTTTGACTTGGCCATTCTAACACCTGGATATGTTTATTTGTGAACCATTCCATTGTAGATTTTGCTTTATGTTTTGGATCATTGTCTTGTTGGAAGACAAATCTCCGTCCCAGTCTCAGGTCTTTTGCAGACTCCATCAGGTTTTCTTCCAGAATGGTCGTGTATTTGGCTCCATCCATCTTCCCATCAATTTTAACCATCTTCCCTGTCCCTGCTGAAGAAAAGCAGGCCCAAACCATGATGCTGCCACCACCATGTTTGACAGTGGGGATGGTGTGTTCAGGGTGATGAGCTGTGTTGCTTTTACGCCAAACATAACGTTTTGCATTGTTGCCAAAAAGTTCGATTTTGGTTTCATCTGACCACAGCACCTTCTTCCACATGTTTGGTGTGTCTCCCAGGTGGCTTTCGGCAAACTTTAAACGACACTTTTTATGGATATCTTTAAGAAATGGCTTTCTTCTTGCCACTCTTCCATAAAGGCCAGATTTGTGCAGTATACGACTGATTGTTGTCCTATGGACAGAGTCTCCCACCTCAGCT
The DNA here is from genome assembly GCF_010015445.1 of Perca fluviatilis. Classification (NCBI taxonomy): domain Eukaryota; kingdom Metazoa; phylum Chordata; class Actinopteri; order Perciformes; family Percidae; genus Perca; species Perca fluviatilis. The sequence goes on along the minus strand of NC_053123.1, from coordinate 21,308,356 downwards.
GTAGATCTCTGCAGTTCATCCAGAGTGATCATGGGCCTCTTGGCTGCATCTCTGATCAGTCTTCTCATTGTATGAGCTGAAAGTTTAGAGGGACGGCCGGGTCTTCGTAGATTTGTAGTGGTCTGATACTCCTTCCATTTCAATATTATCGCTTGCACAGTGCTCCTTGGGATGTTTAAAGCTTGGGAAATCTTTTTGTATCCAAATCCGGCTTTAAACTTCTCCACAACAGTATCTCGGACCTGCCTGGTGTGTTCCTTGTTCTTCATGATGCTCTCTGCGCTTTACACACACCTCTGAGACTATCACAGAGCAGGTGCATTTATACGGAGACTTGATTACACACAGCTGGATTCTATTTATCATCATTAGTCATTTAGGTCAACATTGGATCATTCAGAGATCCTCACTGAACTTCTGGAGAGAGTTTGCTGCAATGAAAGTAAAGGGGCTGAATAATTTTGCACGCCACTTTTTCAGTTTTTATTTGTTAAAAAAGTTTGAAATAGCCAACGAATTTCGTTCCACTTCATAATTGGGACCCACTTGTTGTTGATTCTTCACAAAAAATTACAGTTTTATATCTTTATGTTTGAGGGCCTGAAATGTGGCAAAAGGTCGAAACGTTCAAGGGGCGAATACTTTCGAAGGCACTGTACACACATTAGAGACGCGCGGTGCCATGTGATTGCCATATACACACATTAGAGACGCGCGCTGATTGGTTGAGCGAATCCCCAATACACACACATTAGAGACGGGACAGAATCTCATATTCCAGACACTGCAATGCTTCCTTACCAAATTCACTTCTGAGACTTTTTTATGCGAGAAATCAACTATATTAAGCTCAAATATGGGCCGTTTTACGAAAATTGATTGCTAATTGCAAATTTGGTAAGACGTGTTGGACTTTAGGAGCTCCACACAGTCTGACGAGAAAGCGGCAGCCTGCTGGGCTCCATACCCAGGGCAAAGTCACCCTTTGTGGATACTGCTACCAGGGCTCTGCGGCCGGCTGCTGGCATAACTATAATATATTTACGGTTTGAATTTCGTCACGCCACTTATATAACATCATTCCCCAATGTCCTATAAAGCTAACCGTTGTGTCCGATTTGATTTTAAGGCATTTTTATGAACAAGAGGCATCTTTGTAGGACGAGCAGCTGCTTGCTATATGTCCCATTCATTACAATGGGGAAATATCGCAGCTAGCTAGCTACACTTTTGGCATAACTATAGTATATTTACAGTTTGAATTTCGTCACGCCACTTATATAACATCATTCCCCAATGTCTTATAAAGCTAAGCGTTGTGTCCGATTTGATTTTAAGGCATTTTTATGAACGCGAGGCGTCTTTGTAGGACGAGCAGCTGTTAGCTATATGTCCCATTCAATACAATGGGGAAATATCGAGAGGTGTTTATTTCCCCGATTGTTTGTTTTAAATAACTCAACACACATATGCATTATAAGATTAACTTGAACCTGCGGGCTGTGGTAAGAGATTGCGGGCGTAACAAGCTCGCTGACCGCACTCTTAGTCACTCACCTGGCCGACCGGTAGCAGGAAGAGAGGAGGCAGAACAGCGAGCTGCAGGCCCTGGAGCTCTGTCAGGGCAGCGGCGTGTGGTAGTTCCAGTCACCCATGAAAGGGTGAGTTTGCGCGGGTATTGAGCACCGGGCCGCTGGCCGAGCTCAATCGAGCTCACAGCAGGCCGGGGTCTGTGAAGGAGGACAGGCAGGGCGGTGATGTAGCAACCCAGGCAGCACCGGCCGCTGAACTCCGACAGACAGCCGGACAAAATTTGCAATTAGCCATCAATTTTCGTAAAGTGGCCCATATTTGAACTTTACATAGTTGATTTCTTGCATAAAAAAGTTTCAGAAGTGAATTTTATAATGCAATAGCAGAGATCTGCGTGACCTAGATTCAGAAGACTACCTGATCTCAGGTCAGTTGTGTAGCCTATGTAAATGTTGGGGCGTGACTGTTCTCTAAATACACCCATGGGCGTGACAAAGGTACAGATCCTGGAATGCTTACGTAAGCAACTAGCTTTGTTGAGATTCGCCCGTTTTCAGCGGCAGTTTCATAATATGAGATTTTCATAGTAAAGGGGTGTCAATGGGATTTTGAGCTTCTATGTATGTCCTATTTACCCACCGAACTGTCGTTATTCAACTATTACAGGGTAAAATCGGTTTTGCATTCTATCACCCCTTTAACCAGACATTTTTTAATATAATTGTATGTAGGCCTGTGGTCAGTGCATGGCCGAATTAACCTGCTAGGGGGGCCCTGGGCCAAATTAGTTTATGGGCCCCTTTTAAGCCCCTGTTCCTCCCCACTCTGCAATTTGTGCCCCTTTTCCTATGCTGCTGAGGACTTGATACATGACTCCTCTGATTTCTTAGCAACTGCAGTCCCTCTGGCACTGATTTTACTCTAACCTGCAGCTTTCTGAGATTTCTCACTCTTCTAAAGAAAATGGCACACAAATATGTGGTTCTGTATAGTTATGTATTCTGTATTACCATAGCCATAGCCTGTACATACCTGTAGTAATAGACACTCAAATTGACACATCTATATACTTCTATATCATTCATACCTTGCACTCTGTATATACTGTAGCATATGTTATTTATTCATACTGTAGCACATGTTATTTAATATGTATTTAATCACTGCTTAAGCACTTCTGATTAGACACTAACTTCATATCCTTGCTCTGTACTTGTGACATGTGCAATGACAATAAAGTTGAATCTAATCATCTAACCTAATCATATCTTCTAGAATGATTGGTGATGTAGTGACTACTCACAGGTCTAGTTAAACTACTTTAGCTGGCAGACTAACTGCTAACAAGCCAGCCGGGAACATGCTAGCACTAGTCAGTCATAATACCTGAGCTTCTTTCTATTTTCTCTTTACTGGGCTGTTTACTTAGCCTGGTCCTACCAGACTTTTATACATTTCATTTGTACAGAGAGTCTGGCCACTCTCCATTTACATTGTTAACTTCCTTGAAGGCGGGTACTCTGTTGAAGTTTAAAACTATTGGATATGCCCAGAGCCACTCTGGATCTGCCATAACCAATCGCTAACGTTTGGTCGTTAGCGATTGGAATGTGCAACAATATGGCGTTATATATGTGTCACATTCCTGAGCGAGTAATTGTATGTTTTGAGCGCAGAGAACTATATTTTGCAAGCACATTACATTTTGAACAGAAATTAACACTCGCAAAAAATAATTTAGTTTGAGTAAACAAAAACCTATTTCGAGCACAATAAATGTATTTGCATGTCTTTCTCTGCTCGCAGGTAAAAGCTGCTGCACTCCAGTCCTGTCTCCCTCGCTCTCAACCTCTTCTCTCTGCTCGCTCAACTCTAGACACGCTCGCTCAGATTTTCACAGCGTTACAAGTGTGCCACAAAACCAACCAATCGCAGAATCAAAAGGTCAATTCTGATTGGCTGTTCACCTCCAATTAGATCGCAAGTAGCAGGAAAGACATATCTACAGGGAAACAGTCTTTGACACGCAACACCTGCAGTGATTCCCCAGCAAGGGGTATCTCTGCTGTAGCTAGTGGGTACTTGGAAAGATTGTGGAGCAGCTTAACTAATCAAAATAATTTAATTATGATTGATTTAAAACAATATATCAGCTGAAACAGCTCAACACATATGTTTAAACATATAGCGAAGTAATCAATGGTAGAAATAAAAAGCTAAAAGTGGCCTACTGACTTAGCTAACAGTTTAAATGATTAGTTAAAAGTAATGTATGACTTTTGAAACATTAACCACACTTCAAGTAAAAGGCCAAGCTAGTAGAATTTCTGACCAAAACAACCTAAATGTCTATAGTTCAAGTGCATGAAAATGTAAGAATATTCACTTTAATAGGATAGTGTGAACACATTGGGAATTGACGGGGTGGGTATGTGAGTTAATATGACAGGGATGTGGGGGAACCTCAGACCAGAAGGGTTGGAAAGCACTGATCCACAGTATTTTATATTATTGACCGACCGGTATATTACAGACATGCCTTAATAGTTGTGTTAATCACAACACCGTTTTTTGAATTACATATCTCCGTGTGTGACTAACATCATCCTTCACAAGAAATCTAACATTAGCTAGCCCAGCATGGATACAGTCTATGCATCCAACATATTCATCTGAACAAACCTAAAATGTCACAATACAGCCACTTAAAAGAAGTTTGTAATACTGGTTACATCGATGTGGTGTTTTATTAACCTTAATTCTGTAAGGTTGGTTCAATTGACTTGCAAAGTAGCTATCCGTTGCTAACGTTAGCTAGCTAGCTTATTTATGTCAAAAAGCAGTAGCTAAAGAACGTTACTGCCAAGATATGATTTCATTTTAAGACAGATGACAACACTTGACGAGTCTTATAACACCTCTCTGGTCTCTCGTGAAATCATATCTTGGCAGTAGCAGCTAACGTTTCTGCTTTTTGAGATAAATTAGCATTAGCAACGGATAGCTCATTCGCAAGCTAATATAGCAACATAATTCAGGTTAATAAAATACGGTAATGTAACCAAAGTATTAAAAACTACTTACATGTGTCTATAGTGTGACAGGCCTACTGCTGTTCAGTCTCGCATTGCGAGACCTAACTGTTAGTTACAGTGCTGCGGAGGCCTGTTCCGATGACATGTCGGCTGCTGTGTGTGAGCTAGCTAGCTAGATTGCTTGTGAAGGATGAGTCAAACATAAGGAGATATGAGTCAAACAAAACAACGGCATTATAGTACACACAAATATTAAGACATTTCTGTGATATAGCTATGTCAATAATACAAAATACTGACCGAAATGTGTTTTAATCCAGTAACATTAGTCGAACAGCTCCACTGTAGACGGTATTTGCCGTACCAACAAGTGTTGACTGAAAAAGACGGTTCCTCCTAGATTTTTGTTTCCTGATATTGCAATCTAATTGGAGACGAACAGCCAATCAGAATTGACCTTTTGATTCTGCGATTGGTTGGTTTTGTGGCACACTTGTAACGCTGTGAAAATCTGAGCGAGCGTGTCTAGAGTTGAGCGCGCAGAGAGAAGAGGTTGAGAGCGAGGGAGACAGGACCGGAGCGCAGCAGCTTACATTTATTGTGCCCGAAATAGGTTTTTGTTTACTCAAACTAAATAATTTTTTGCGAGTGTAAATTTCTGTTCAAAATGTAATGTAATGTGCTTGCAAAATATAGTTCTCTGCGCTCAAAACATACAATTACTCGCTCAGGAATGTGACACATATATAACGCCATACAACAAGAGGGGAGACAACAACTATCGGCTTATATTTAGCATTAACATCGTTAGCATTAGCCTTAGCCAACTCCTTCACCACTAACGGAGCGAGCTGGAAAATCAAACTTTTCCCGAACCCCGTGGGGAGGAGGGCCACAACATCATGGCCACCAACACAACTCAGCAAATATTGTTCTTGCTCGGGCTTTAACTTGTGGATATTCGGCAGTGTTGCCACAACGGACCAAATGGCTTCACTCGCATCTTTCTAGCGCACGTCCTCAACGTCATCGTTCTCAGCCACTCACTCTGTTCGCGGATTGGACCGCCAAATATTTGGCCGGAGAAAACCCAAGAATATACCGCAAACCCAGACGTAGTACTGAAGGAAAATGAAAATTGAGCGGAAGTACGTAGGAGGGCGGAGCCAGGCTACTGTTTACTCCCCATGGCATTTTGTTCTCAGGAATGAACATCATTTTTATTCAAGAGAGTTATTGAACGAGAAAGAGAAGCTTGCTGAGGTAGCAAACTTGCTTTAAAGGTCCAATGTGTAGGAATTTCTCCCATCTAGCATTGAGATCATATATCACAATCAACTCTCTCGCACCATGCAGTTCAAAGTACGTATTACAGCTACGGTAGCCTTCACGCTTCAAAAAGCCGGTCTCTTGCTCTTTTCAATATCCTTTTTCTTTTTCTGGGCGAAGAAGAAGACTCCTGTTCCAGAAATTTGGATTTTGAAGATGTGTGGTCCTCCATGTTTCCTTCTTCAAACCTGTGAGTTTATCTTGTGACAGCGAAAACGCGAAAGGCGGAGCAGTATGTCCTGTATGTCCCTTACTGGCTAACATATTTCAAGATGGCGCATGAATATGGAGCGTCTACCCCAGTTCATGCAAATGCAAATGTTAAATTTCAAGCCAAAAGGAATATTTGGAATTGATGGTGGTGGTAAATATTAATGAAAAAGGATAAGTTTGTGAATGGGCAACACAGATTTTGATAATGAACAACTAAACATGTTACACACTGGACCTTTAAAATGCATATCTGTGCCATCGACTCCTGTATCATAACTGCCCCTGCATGCGAATCCACCAATTGTGGTGATACCATTGAAATGAATTGATTTCGCTACAGATTTTTACTGCTTTAAGTGCTGGTCTGACTGGGTCTTTAAACCTTTTTTCTGTCACAACTATCTATTTCAGTATTACTGGTGGCCAAACTAAATGATCTCCTCTCCTAAATTTATGCTTTCGTTTTTTTTAACACAACCTCAGTTTTTTTTTTCTTCTCTGCAGCTTATTGTTTACTCTTCAGCAGAAATTCATAATTTTCATGTTACATCCTGTATATGAAAGGTCATGGCTGGGGAAAAGCAGAAGCTGGATACTAGCTGTGTTTTGATGTTCAGTCAGTGCTACTTACTCCCACTCTCTAACCCCCCCGAGCCCCTCTGATCTACTCTACAGCTCATTAAAACACCCTCTCCACCTCTGCATTAGCATCAGAGTCATGGTCAGACTGCTTTGTGTTATAAGGGTGGAAAACAATACCAATAACAACAACAAAAACAATAGTAGCCTTTGGTCCAGGGAGAAGAGGAGGAGAAAGGTCTTTGATAATGTACATCAAAGAAAGATGCTGAAGTAGGCTGTGTTTTCATTGTGTGCATGTCAAGGTTGTCTCTGATACTGCCTGTGTGGGGTTAGCGCTTGGGGCCAGTCGGAAGGCACAAGGTGAGCTGCTGGGTCTGCTGGACGTGTTCTCAAGGGTGAGAAGTCAAACATCGCAACCAACAAAGGCTTGTCATAGGTTAAAGTTGTGGCCCTCGATTGATATTGATTTCCACACTCTGTCAGTGTATACATGTGACGGTGCTCGTGCAGCTTGGAATCTGGAAATTTATGCAGTCAGCAAATTTCCAGTCAGCTACTAAAGTTTAACGCTATAGTGCGTAGTTTCTGTCTCCCCCATGAGGAATTCTAAATAATGGCAACAAAACTGTTGCCGCACCCATGTGATACAAGCCTTCCGTTATCGTGAACCCCCCTCACCCCTCCTCCACACAGTTGCTAGTAGCCAAGGAGGACAAATAATCCAAGGAGTATTAAAAAAAACATGATGGGACTCTTCAGAAGAGGTAATTATCTTCGCCGGACGACACCAGTTTCTGAACATAGCCATACTGAGAAATACAGAGAGAGTTGTGGAGCTGATAGTCTTAATTAGCGTTGTAGCAACTCATTTGGCAATGGCTTGAATGTAACAGACGTTCATTAATATCAAAAAGTTACGCACTAAAGCTTTAAGACCACAACAATCCTCAATAAAACTCTGAATCTCTGTATAATGTGAAACTTGTATCTTTGCTGCAAAAGTACAGCAGACCCAATGACTTAGTGCGGACCAGTGCTGAGGGAAGACCTGTTAAATTAGAGTAATCAAAGTTCTCTGTAAAGTGCAGCATCAAGAGTGGATAAAGACGGAAGTAGAAGAAGACAGAGCTTCGCCTTTAGCTAACTTTTTAATTAGGATGACCCCTAATCTGATATGTAGTTGCAGTTGTACAGTAAATGCTAATAAGTTGTTAACAGATGTATTTTGGTCCAGATGCTCTGCAGCTGTTTGCCAGAAGGGAAGTGGTTGAGCAGTCTATTGGAGGGGTCCTGCTGATGGATTAAGGAGAAAGCTTAAAATAAAATAAATTAAAAATGATGCTAATCAAATTGATTTTAATAACCTGGCCACCCAAGGTTGACAAAACAATCCCAAATGAAGGTCCACTATCTTTTACCAGAGCTTTCAACCTTGTAAGATGGTTATTATTAGTGCAGGGCAAACATGCCACAGGTATGATTGTTACTTATATTTTTAAAGATATTTATTACCCATTAAAAAGACATTAGATGCAAACCCTTTCTAAAATGTGCACCACTATACCCTAACAAAGAAGAGCTACTTGGGCTGACCATACTGAAAAAGTGTGCACTCGTACTGAAATATGGCACTTTTCATAAATGCATAGGTTACATAAAGAACAAAGTGACAACATCTTTCATATTCCGCACTGAACTTCAGTAAAACAATAAATGTGTTGCTCACAGTAACGTTCATCAGGCAGTAATACAGTACGTTCACTTCAAAAAAGTTAAAAAAAACTTTTCTTACGTATTACCCCCCAATTATTGTTTTACTGAAGTTCAGTGCCGATGAAGGTTTGGAATATGAAAGATGTCACTTTGTTCTTTATGTAACCTATGCATTTATGAAAAGTGCCATATTTCACTACGAGTGCACACTTTTTCAGTATGGTCAGCCCAAGTAGCTCTTCTTTGTTAAGATATACTGGTGCACATTTTAGAAAGACTTATGTCTTTATTAATGGGTAATAAATATTTAAAAAAATATATAACTAACAATCATACCTGTGGCATGTAAGGTAGTGTGAATGTGAAACTGCACTCACTGTGGGGAATGTTTTAATATCCAAGCTGCATGACATTGTTAACCTGCTGTGTGTAAAGGTATTCATTGTATTTGGTTGATTAGATTCCACTGTAAGGTGTTTTGATTGATTTCTCAGCTGATCCGCACAGCTCTGCTTAGTGCTGATACATTGACAAGAACTTTAACATGTTCAAGAGTGTTCTTTTGTTATGCTCTTCTCAAACGGTTCAGATAATTCAAACACAATTGAACAAGAAAGTCATACATTCAGTCAATACATTACAAACACTTCTATTATTCCTTGCAATGTATTTATGATCCACTGGAACGTAGTGTTACAGGAGCACAGAACCATGAATGAAAATGCTACAAACCATTCTGCCGCTTGGTTCAGAAGTCACTTAATATTTCAGTATCTGATACTTCCTTATTTTCCTCCAAACCCACCTGAGAAATCATCTTAACTACAGAGAGCCTTTATAACCACGTGGACCGCGGTGGGAGCTTCAGAGAGAAATCTGTCCATTCATGAAAGGCGCAGGGCCAGCCAGACTGAGCCAGACCGGCCCTTCAGGGACACCCGCTGTTTGACTTGGCTCAGTACTGGGCCTGGGTACAGGGCTACAGTTGTCTGTAGCCACAGGCTGCAGAGCTGAAGGTATTTCCTGACTAAATTTCTCTGTCATACTGTTTGCAGTCATATTCGAAGGACGCCGAGGGAACTTTAGAGAGAACATGGATAAAAACTCATTAGACGCCACAGTGGGAAGACAAACCACAAATGTAGTCATTTTTTAAAATGTCTATTTCAGTTCATGAGCCTTAGTAAACGCTAAAAGGAAATTAAAATCTCATAGGCTTGCTTATTTTTAACCCAGGTTTCATGCCATCTTCTTTTTTTGCAGTCAGACGTAAGCACTATACATTTCATATAGGCCGTGACTTTGTCTAAATGCACTGAACCCCATGAGTCATCTTTTCTCAATTTCCTGTTTTTCTTCTATGATGGCCCAGATGTGTCTCTCCTCTCAGTGCGTTTTGTTTTAGTTTAGCATAAATATTCAGCAAATATGTCTGCTTGTAACAGACCATCATTCCAAGAACATCTTTCACCATTATGTTAATGCTTACAGACACTTAGAAACTACCACATTTTTGGCCCTGCACACACCTGTGTGTGTGTGTGTGTGTGTGTGTGTGTGTGTGTGTGTGTGTGTGTGTGTGTGAGTGTGTGTGTGTGTGTGTGTGTGTGTGTGTGTGTGTGTGTGTGTGTGTGTGTGTGTGTGTGTGTGTGTGTGTGTGTGTGTGTGTGTGTGTGTGTGGATGAGTGATGTCTTAGTACCATTACCCGGCTGTATTCTCTCTGTGCTGTTCCTTGTCACTTTGGCCCCTTTCAAATGATCCATTGGGATTAATGAGTGTAATTTTCACAAATGAATTCCCCCTATTCATACATAATGGGCCAAACAACAACAGTGTTTAACCAGTGCATCTGTCCATTGGGTGTCATCATTTACAATAAGTCGCAGCAGGGCTTGGTAATTGACTATTTCTCCAGTGTGGTAAACACTGCTCCTTCTTTTCCTGTCCTTTTACCCTCCCTGAGTAATTCCCCCACATCAAGTGTTAGTTAATAAGAAATGATCAGTTATTGATAGAAGATCATTCACCACAATGCATTCAGACATATAGTAATTTGAATATGATTGATCATGTTTGTCTCATATTTCTGTTTTTGAGTAAGGACTTTGGAAATGGATACTTTGACTGTTCCCTCTCCATTTCCTCTTTCCCACTCTCTCTGTACCCTGACTACCACAGTTAGTCTCTCCTTGTCCCCTCTCCGTAGCTGCCTCTGCTTCTGATTTAAATGCGCAGCAGGGGGTGGTTGGTAGAGACTCCCACTGTGAAGCATCTCTCTTACTCACAGAGAGCTGAAGGTCAAACACACTCATGATCAGAGCCACAGGATGACAATGAAGAGGTGGAATATAAAGAGTGCAGGGAGGAAAGCCACGGAGATAAGTTATGTTCTCTCAGCAGTGTTTTCAGTGCAGTTCAGTGTTCTGTAAACACCACATACGGCTCACAATGGAGAAGCTGAAAGACACGATGTGCCTAGTCTTGTAGCTTCTACAACATACACACATATACAATGAATCAATAAAAAAAGCATGATTCCAACTGTTCAATTTCACCTGATACCATGCCAAAAGCCGAAGAGAGGGACATCTTGTTATAGTCTGTGCAAAGAATATTAACTTAATAATGGTGGCGATAACAACAAAACTGTCATCCTTACCACTTCGTTTTTGTTTTGTCTGCCTGATATGTGTTTCTCTCTCTCTTCTTACAGTAGGCTGATTAGACAGACCCTTGACCAACAACACAAACAGATAAGGAGCAAGAGCATGAACAAGAGAAAATCATCTGTTTCTTTGAATGGAAAACTCCTGGAGCCCAGATGAAGGTTTTTTCCTTTTCCTCCTTTGCAATTTTTGTTGGAAGCATTTGCATATTTCCAAATTCTACCAAAGAAAATAGCCCAGGGGCAGAAATGGCCGATCTGCATATTGAAGACTCAACAGAGGGCGAAGAGAGGGAGAGAAAGAGAGAGAAGAGAGAGAGAGAGAGTCTGTGTCAATGATTTGAAGAATATCTAAAATAAACAGCAGTACCTTGCTTATTATGCTGGATTAATTACAGTAGTCACTACAACTGAAACAGATGATTTGCTTAGTTGTGAAGCAGTTTCAGAGAGAGAGAGAGAGAGAGAAATGTGCATCATAAGAAGGCCTCTTCACCCAGCTTCCTTCATGAATAACAAATAGAGGACCCAGTGCTGTGACCAGCCAGCACAACACATGAAAAACATTAGTGCATTCCCTGAGTCTTCTGGTTTTCTTAACATTGTGCTGGTAGGCTGGAAAGACTGTGTTTTGTACAGCTTCTCTGTTTTTATTGTGTTTTACAGAATACAACTCAACAATAAACAAGTTTCATAGACTGTGGAACAAATTACTTATATTTTTTAATTAGAAGCTTTAACCGCTTTAATATTGGCTAATAAATCATTTACTAATGCTTTATAGATCAGTTAAAATCCATCAATAACATTTTTGACATGTGTATAAATGATAATAATTCAATTCAAAGTCATTAAAAGGGTTATTACAATAATAAGTCAGCAGTTGGGAATGTGAGGTTTATACATTTTAACTAATAGCCTTGATATATTTTCCAGTAAATGATTTACTGATGCCTTACAGACCATTACCATTACAAGCCATTATTAAAACTGCATATTTAGAAATATTGACAAAAATAAGTTATCTGTGGCTGTACAGGATCAATGGGTTAAGACAGCAAAATCTGAACTTTTCATAACAAACTGCCATATCTGGTGATATATCACTATGTTATGATATGATACAGATTTTTGGACGAACTTAATGCTGATGCACTCATCCCATTTGTTGTGTTGATCTCTGTATATCGTCCATATAACTTTTGATGAGGCTATATGACAAATTCTTAAAACCACATAGAGAATGTAATTGTAAAAATGTATTGTGAAATAAAGCATGAAATGTGGGGAACAAACATGAATAACACTAAAAACTAAACATTTTGGAAATGTATGTTCATGAAAACTTGCTTTGTGTGTATATATATATATATATATATATATATATATATATATATATATATATCCCTGTCAACTCATTGTGCTTATTAATTAAAAACTGATCTCTAAAGCATCAGGAACAATTGATAAAGCCAATAGTTATAAGTGTATCATTGTGCTCCCTCAGGCAGCGCTCTGAGTGCCCCACACACTTAAAAAAGGGTCACTGCACTGAAGGGACGTTGCAGAACACCCTGACCAGTTTACATGGCGATTTCGGAAATTATACCTGCGGAGATTACTCCGTAATCTGTGTATTGAGAGTAATCCTGTATCTGCATTAAAGTGAGTATTGTCCCCTAAATGCATTTTAATCTGTACAAAAGCCTAATAATAATATTACAGGATATGGCACACACATAATTTTGCTAATAAACCATATAGCATATTTGCATTGCTACAAAATTGTATTAGGCTACTGTTTTCAAACTTAAACACATCCAAAAATCGGAAACATCTAAATGTAATCTGGAACATGAGGTAGATTGAAATGGTAAAGTGTCAGTTTATGTTCCGGGTTGGTAAAATACATTTTTTGTGTCTATTTACCTTTTACCTTTTGGATGAGATCCAAGACAAATCCTGAAAGCTGAAAATCATAAATTAGCACATTTATTGGGCTGCACCTGGCTCTCTCTTCCAGTCACAAGACTTCATGCGTCTCAGTCGATGCTTCAAGGCCCTCAAAACTGAAGCAACCCCGTGGCAGAAAATTCCCCGTGACACGTTTATTTAACCGACCATCCAGAAACGGACCCAGCATGGAAACATCCCAACAGAACCGGTTTGTTTTAAGGATGGAAAAATAAAACTGTTGGCTTGTTTTGTGCACCTTCAGCGCTCACCAGTGCGGTGTGTCACGCCACTGTGGCCTTCCTTTACCATATGAAAAGGAGAGCGCATTAAGATGCAAGACGCGTACAAACCTCCCTATGTACCCAGAGCAGACTTGAGTATCTTTGACACAGGCCTCGGTGGCTTTGAGTTATAATAAAAGATGCCAGATACAAATAATGTGTGTGTGTGTGTGTGTGTGTGTGTGTGTGCATATATATATATATATATATATATATATATATATATATATATATATATATATATATATATATATATATATATATATATAAGACGTAAGATAATAACAATATAATTATGATACAAATCATCTTTATTACATCCATTGTCATTATGTAGGCTAAGAAGTTTTGTTGCAGGATTTCTTTTTGGATTTGTTTGCCTAAAGGCTACTTTGTGCGTCCTTAAAGACACATTCTCTGTCTGTTTATCTGGGCCTATTGTAATAGGTTTTAGCATATTGCTGCTTTTTTTATCCTGCAGCAAGAACTTCGTGCACCCGAGCCCGAGGCTTGAATGAGACACACCAGCTCCTCTCTGACTGTGCGTCCAATCAGCGGGTGCTCTGCAGAGCCGTTCTGTTGTAATTGGATGGAGATGGGAGAGGAATACGCAGCATTAGCACAAGGTAAACACATGCTGGTCTTCTTCGCTCCGTAGAAGACGCGCCGGATAGAGCAGATGAAGTGAGCGAAACTACCGAGAGGACCGGAGAGGCTTTAACGTTTCACGCTGTCATTTAATCGCTTTAAATCGTTAAGAGAAATAAGTGAGAGTCAGCTCCTCATGTTGGCACGGGACAAAGAAGGTGTTTTCCATATCATCGGGTCTGTGGATTACGCACGGCGGAGCTCCCGGGACAGAGAAAAGTTTTGAAGACAAATTGTTTTGTTGCACAGGAATGACAAGACACTGTGTTTTATCACACAGGTCTCAGTGCGAACAACCTAACTAATTATCAGCTGAGCCTCTATGGAGTGATTTCTTTTCTAGACTGAATTTATTCATGGATCAGAACAAACTGTAGACTTGAACAAACCACCAGAATAAAGAGAAATATATCTGAAGATATATGCTTTGGGGGATGGCCACAGCCACCTCGAGTCCATACCTAGCCAGCAGCAGGATTTTGTCCGGCCCGGTCCTTCACTCTGATCGGAGGGTTGGTGGCATGCAGCCGGGCAGCACCGCTGTGACCACGGTGTCTAGTGGATACAGAGGGGACCCATCAGTAAAGATGGTGCAGAGTGACTTCATGCAGGGAGCCATGGTGGCGAGCAATGGGGGGCACATGCTAAGCCATGCCCACCAGTGGGTGACATCGCTGCCTCACGCAGCAGCCGCAGCAGCCGCGGCCGCGGTGGCAGCAGTCGAGGCCGGCTCTCCGTGGTCCCCCAGCTCCCAGCCGCAGGACGTGAAGAGAGGGAGGGAGGACCTCCACACAGGCACTGCTCTGCACCACAGGTCCCCGCATCTGGGGCCCCATCAGGCGCACCTGGGAAGTTGGGGAAGCAGCTCCGCGGCGCACATCAGCATCACCGAGGGGCAGCAGCAGCAGCAGCAACAGCAGCAGCAGCAGCAACAGCAACAGTCCCTCATTTACTCTCAGCCCGGCGGGTTTACAGTCAACGGGATGCTCAGCTCGCACGCGGGGCAGAGCCTCATGCACCAGGGGCTGGTGCGCGATGAATCCCCGGAGCTGGACCACGGAAACCACCGTCATCACCATCACCACCATAATCACCACACGCACCATCACCAGCATCACGGGATGAACCACGAACCGCACTCAGACGAGGACACTCCGACGTCTGATGACTTGGAGCATTTCGCCAAACAGTTCAAACAGCGGCGGATCAAGCTGGGTTTCACTCAGGCAGACGTGGGCTTAGCTTTGGGCACCCTGTACGGCAACGTGTTCTCACAGACCACCATCTGCAGGTTTGAAGCGCTTCAGCTGAGCTTTAAGAACATGTGCAAGCTGAAGCCTCTGCTGAACAAATGGCTGGAGGAGGCCGACTCCACGACCGGCAGCCCAACCAGCATCGATAAGATCGCCACCCAGGGCAGGAAGAGGAAAAAGCGCACATCCATCGAGGTGAGCGTGAAAGGCGCGTTGGAGAGCCACTTCCTCAAGTGTCCCAAACCATCCGCACAGGAGATCAACTCACTGGCGGACACTCTGCAGCTGGAGAAGGAGGTGGTCAGGGTTTGGTTCTGCAACCGCAGGCAGAAAGAGAAGCGCATGACGCCGCCAGGACTGCCACGCACCCCGGAGGACGCATACTCGCAGGTGGGCAGCATAGGTCCTGACACACCGTCACCCTCCATAGACTGCAAGAGGATGTACAGCGACACGTGAAAATAACTTTGGAACTTTGAATCAACTATTTCATGTTTCCCTAAATGATGGGGTCATTGATTAACTTTTCTTACAGCTCCCCATGTTCGTTGATCCTCGTAATGATGTTATCCAGTGTGTCTACTTTTATGCATACTCTGGTATGGTTCTCCAATACGAATCAGCCTTTGGGACAGAAAATGAAAAGCTTAACGGAAATCTGAATAGAAAATAATTAAAAGTCTATTAAAGACTATATTTGTTTACCGAAAGAGCCTACAGAATGAACATTTTATCAATCTGATGCCAAGAAGTTCAAACAAAAAAGTTATTTCTGTATCTCTGTAAAGTAAAAAAAAAAAAGAAAAAAGAAAAGAAAAGTTCGCTCGTAATGCTGCAGAGTTGGATGTCCCACAGGCTAGCCTACGTTTCTTTTATATGAAAGACATTGATTTAATGCGCTTTATTCAGCATTAAGTTGTTTATAATAAGCAATAATTTATCTTCCTTCAAACGTGTTTCTCACTTTTGTGTTGTGTGTCAGTGGATGTATGTTGTGACACAGTTTAAGATGGTCAAAGAGCAATTTAAAATTATACCAGTATTGTTTTCCTTCATAGGAAACTCCTTTTTTAAATTAGCAAACATTCCCTTAAGTTTATGTACAAGTAAGTCATGCTGTGTATTTTTGTGTGATGATTTGGACTATTTATTTTTTCCAGTGTTTATTTTCATGGGATAGACTAATTATTTAATAAATATGACATAAGAAAAGAATTGTCTTCAGATATCTGAGATGACCATCTTTATTGCCTCCTGAGAAACAAACACACACACACACACACACACACACACACACACACACACACACACACGTCACAGACAGCCTCGATGATGCGATGATATGATTTGCCATATAATTGAATATCTTTGAGATTTGGAACATTGGTTGAATAAAACAAACTATTGGAATACATATTATGCTGTGGGAAATTAAAACAGGTATTTTTCACTTTTTTTTTTTTTTACAGTTTATAGACAGTACTTTTTGATTGATTTATTAGACAGTAACAGAAATAAATGCATAACAAGATGCCAACACAGTGACATTGTACATTTATCAGAACTGTCGAGGATAACACAAGAAAGTTACAAACTTATTTCCATTGTGGTCCTCATCTGAAAGTGATCATTAGTCTTCTTCATTAAGTTATCACCATTTATATGGAATAATCTGTCACTAGCCAACACAATTTCCCATTTTTAATGAGTCCAGTTGTGTTGACAGTGTTGAAACTGATCAGACTCATCACATACGTCTTTTCTTGGGGTTTGCTTCCACATTTTAATGTGCAGTCCAGCCACATACATCCGGTGGCAGTGGAATGCAGCCATATGAGGTCAGCTATCCCAGCTGGCAGTTCAGCTTGGCAGCGGTTGCCAAGGTGACAGTGAGATGCAGGGACACGAGGCAGCAGATCTTTTGCCACAGATGATGGGTTTGGCAGATAGGCAGCAAGAAGCTCAGGGCGCTGGCTGTGAGAAACAATCTTTGTTTCCTCTCTCTGTCTCTGATCCACACAAACATGACACACAATACATGCAGAAACATATGCATAGATTAGCTAGTGTCTCAAATCAAATATCTCATTCAGGATTAAGATAAGGGCGGTAGTCGTGGAAAAGGCAAAGTATAAGCGGTGGTTGTGGTGAAACTTGGCGGAGGGGGTCAAAGATCAAAGATCTGCTGTTACAGTAGCTGCCAACAAACCTGACAGAACACTGAGAAATAAACACAAACCTGGAAGTTAATGGATTACTGCAATTGTCCCGCTAATTGTAGTTTGAGTATTTTTTGCTGAATATCTTCTGGAAGCTTCCACATTGATATGGAACACAAATGTGTAACTGCAACACATTTTGGTAACTCTGTCACACTTTATGTGATTCTTGATTACCGGTAAATTGTTCTAATAGATTTCTGTCCCTTTGGGAGCAACATGTGTCCAAACAATTCAAATACTAAATAAATCCTACTATTACTGTTAAAACACGTGATGACAAGCACACTAATATGTCAAAAGTGTGCAAGGTGTGCATGTGTGTTACTTCGCTGAACATTGGCAGGATTTAGGGGAAAATAGTGGGTTGTAAATAGCAGCCTGCCTGCATGAATGGGTGGTTTGAATGGGTCTTTACATGTTAGCCTATGCAGCCGTCCTCGCTCTAGGACATTTTTCAATCCTGAAGGCTGAAGGGAGACGAGTACATATGAAGAAAGAATGTTGATGATACTTTATGATGATACTTTATGATGCTGGTACCGATGAAAGCAGATACTTTAGACACAATTGAACAAAGTTTTTTATAAGCAATTTGATATGATTCCGCTATTATTGGGCAGACAAAACTCTGTTTTTTTCAGCATCAGACAAGTTGCAGAAACAGTGCTTTCATCAGACAATCCTGATTTTTTTACTGACTCATTATATCCTGGATTGGCATACAGAGATCATCAGCATCAAGTGACTTGAATGTACAACAGCTAAAAGACACACACAGCATTCTGTCATGAAAACCAATCACAGTCTACATGCTGAACACACTAGCCTGACAAGCCAGAACCACATCCCATTTGCTGCCACTAGGGTGCGTCTAGATTTCTAGGCTATGAACACACAACAACGCAAAGGAAAACTTCTACTTGCTCTCAGGTACCACAGCAATATGACACAGAGGTGTTAAGGTAGCACCACAGCTCACTGTAATCATCTACTGAGGCCTCTTAACATGATGTATTCCTGCCGAGCTGCAAAAGCCAGAGTTCGCTGATAGAAATGCAGGCAAAATCTAAGCTTGCAGGATGCAGTGTTATCCCCTCAGAGCTTGGCTATGTAAAGATGGGAAATAAGGCTGGAATTGAGGGATAAAAAGCCCTTTAAAGGGTTTTGTCATTACACAGCACTAGGTGTCTTCTCTGAATATAAATGCTGGGATGTAAAGATACAAGATAATGATGTTATAGTAACCTGAACCCAAAACCCCTCAATCAACAGAAATGGCTCAACTCACATGAAGTGCATCTGTGCTTATAATGACAGCAAAAAGTGCAGTCAGTGCTTATGCAAATATGTGTTACTTAAAATTTAGTATCAACATAATTGGAGTATTGTTTTCTGCATCACTGAAACAGGGGATGTTTGCAGTTAAGGATGTTATTACCTAATCTAATAAAAGCGGCTAATATATTTGCTCATAATTAAAATCTTGTTCAGTACTTTACATTAAGCAATTATTGCATGCTAATCCCTCCTTTAATGCATGTTGTTTGGGACTTGGGCCACAGTCACATGAAGCAGACACAAACCTGAACCTATTCGAAGAACAGCTAAGTTTTCTAACTAGCTAACTATTTCACTGAGGGTTACACATTATCAGTCTCCGCTGTTTGGTGTTAATTATTCTCACATTGCGGAGACTAGTTAAGCACCAAGTCTAACACTGATTAACACGCTGTGGCTTCCTCAGTATGAATCAAAGCTCATGGCACACATGACTCCTACTTGGAGTCAGAGGAAGTGGCAAGCATGAATTAAAATACACAAAATGTGCATTTTTGGTGGTTGTAATTTTGTGTGTGAATGTATTATAATGTTATAAATGTAACACAAAAGTTGTCTGTACAAGATTCAATCAAATCAAAGTCAATAAACTTGTGTAGGGTTTTCTCCTCTCCTCTGGGTATTCTGATATAGTGGTGAACATTTTTCACTTTGCCTGTGTTTGCTTTTTTGGTAAATGATGGGGTACCAAAGTCTCTCTCTATCAGGAAGAAATTAAAGCAAACATCTGTGGAATAATGGACAGGGAAATGAATTCTCTCACTAGCAAGCTTGTTGTGCGGGTGCCACTGAACGTGACGAGCATGCATGTGCCAGACCGGTGGAGTGGAACTCTTTGATGGGCATGTTCAACACATGGGCACGATGCCAATTTAGACAAGCATGCCCATGAAAAGAACCTCCTACTGCATGTTAAGTGTGTGAATGTAACCGTGTGTGAATATTGAGAATACACCATACATACCACATTTCTTATTTAAAAATGAATTGCAATTAAATTACATGTCGAAAATCTGTGTCTACAGATGTTATTCTGCACATCTGGAGTCAGCCAGCATTCTAGTAACGATGTGTGATATACCTCCTCTGAAAATATTATATAAGAATTTTACCAATATATTCGCTGTATATATTACTGTACAATTATTATCAACATTTGATGCTCGAAAAAGAGTTGCTTTAATTAAAAAACCCTAATCATACTTACAAAAATCTAAACATACCAGCACATAAATGTCTCAAAAATGCTTCAACAACTGAAGGCCAAATGCTTGTAAGGCACAATGCTGCCATCTCCTGGACAAAATAATTGATGCACGTATCTGATTTTTTTTACTGTAAAGTGCAAAAGGACCATTTGGCAAATGAAATATTTTTTCTGGATTAATTTAATATAATAAGCTGTAAAGCAATGTACTAATTCAAGAGGAGAAAACCACAATCCAAAATTGGAGGTTTAGTGGATGTGAGACTGAGTCTGTCATTGAAGTTAATGACTGACAACCCCACTTTAGTATTGCTTATTTTATACATGCATAATGACGATATTCTAGTTGATCAAAAATGTAAATTCTTGGAAATAAGAGCTAAATGGAACTTTGATGTTGTAAATCCATACATTTTATGAAATGTGTCCTTTTTTGTACTTACTACTGTATCACTTGAGGACTAGAGCAAATACTCAATGTAAATAGTATTCCTTTTGTTTGCGTAAGATTCCATACGAGGCCTATGAGATGAGATGCTTTTGTCTACAATTGTTTTATTCAAAATGCTGCAAATGCTTTTGGATTTTTTTCCCATGGTTGGTGACATTTATCAGCTCATGCACCAAAATCTACAATATGTCTTCTTAATTAATGTGTATCTTCAATAAAACAATGCAATCCTCTCACAACTTATTATTAATAATATCATCCTTATTATTTGTTGTGCTGAGCAATAAAGCTATGCTAAATGGTCCATGTGCAAGAGAAAACAAAATACCTGTTTAAATATTTTAGCTTCCAAATGTATGTATTCGCCGCACTGCTCCTTTAAATAAGTGACCACCTGTTCTTCTGGCGTCAGCATCATCCGCAGGCGGTACGATGGCGATCGATACGGCAGTAAAATGTTCAAAGTGGGATATTTTGAGAAAAGCTCGACTTGCAGGAAGGGAAACGCGATCATCGAGCTGACTGGCTCGACGAGAGCATGACACCTGATATCAAATGTAACGTCAAGGTAGGCCTATATTATGTCTGGTTAAAGCTTAAAAATGATCGGTTTATTGCTTTACTCCCCTACTCGTTGTATAGAGGGGGGAATTGTATTTTTGTTTTCGATGGCTGTAATGTATCTGATGATTTGCATCGACTCGTCCTCCTGTGGTGATGCAGACAGATTGCCT
The DNA here is from genome assembly GCF_010015445.1 of Perca fluviatilis. NCBI lineage: Eukaryota > Metazoa > Chordata > Actinopteri > Perciformes > Percidae > Perca > Perca fluviatilis. Next base: position 21,287,195 of record NC_053123.1, on the reverse strand, counting down.
GTGATTGACAGAGAAACACCGGTGATGGAGAGAAACAGGCTAATATGTAAATGTGAGGACACAGTGCAGGCTCAGTGCTGGCTCTCTGAATGTAATTATCAAGATCAACATTACAGGGACAAAAGATCATAACATCACATATATGCCTACGACATTATAGGAAACATAAGCCTGCATCCAGGAGCTGATGCCACCATAATCCTCTAAAATGAATAACTATATCTGGATGCTGTTTTTAATAAAACATAACATGAAAATGAGAAAATGAAGAGGCCTTTTCCATGAATTAGTATTTTATTTAGATTGTATCATGCTGTAATATTTCTCTGTTTGTATTGTCACATCAGTCTCTCATTGCCTATAGAATCAGCCCTTGAGCTGAGCAGAGCAGCTGAGTGAAATCACCGGTTTTTATTGAAATAAGCAGAAAGGAGCCTCCTGCAGGGAAAGTCAGCTCATTGTCTTCTTTACATAATTTGCACCTAATCATTTCGAAAGGTTAATGTATTAAAATTTAAAAGCATTGTATTGCCTTGCTGCAATGCCTAGTGCATTGATCCCATTGTTTCTTCTTCACAGGCCTAGTTTTTTCTTCTTCTCTAACAATAAAGCTAGGCATTTAGGCATTTTGACTTGCCTAAATGGCAGCTTTATTGATTATACTTAAAGATAAAGACTGTAACATATGTAGTGTCTGACAGTGAGGCATCATTCCTTTATGTTTGTCAAGAAAAACATATTTTTTTATGTAGTGAGACTATGAGTTTAATTTCTAAGTCCTGAAAAAGTCCTAAATTGCAAACCCTGTGATACAGAAAATATTTTGTCATAGAGGATGAGAGTAGAGACTGCGTGTTGCCATGGAACTGGTGACCTTGTTGCCATGGCAACAACCAGCAACACTTTGCAGTGGCCTATGATGTTTTTGTGCAAGAATGTAGCTACAGTCACTGAAGGGACCAATTCCTTTCCCATGTGTGGGTGAACCATCATATAGATAACATTACTCCTCTTATTGTAAGTTAATTCAAACTTAGATATGTTTTTTTTATTTTGGCTATTAACATTAGTTATGTTACAGTGATTCTGTGTATACTATCATTTAAGGCCTTATTCACAGAAGACAAATGGATGAAAAGCACAGATGTAGATAATTAAAAAATGTATGATGGCTGGATTTTATTATTAAGCTGCTTCAGTTTCAGCATCCTGCAATTGTGCATGCTTGCTTCACACTGCCACAGAACAAAGCCATCGTTACTGTTATTAGCAACACCTACGTTGATGAAAAGGGAAAATATCTGCTATAAAAAGAACATTTTCACATCTAAATGTCAACGCAAGTTCACAAGGAATTAAACATGGAGGTTCTGAATATTTTTGGGTCATTTTCGGCCTTTATTTCGACAGGACAACTGAAGACATGAAAGGGGGGGGGGGGGTGATGACATGCAGGAAAGGGCCGCAGGTCGGAGTTTAACCCGCGGCCTGCTGTGTCAAGGAATAAACCTCTATATGGGTGCCTGCTCTACCAACTGAGCTGTCCGGGCGTCCAGGAGGTTATGAATCTTAACTGGTCTTCTTGTCTCCCAGCTAGCCAGCCAGTCCACCTGGGAGGACCACATCTAAGACCTGAACGCCAGAATGACGTCAACACATCCTTAACATTGTCCCACCACCAGAAGCAAGAGGTGAAAACCATAGCAACAGACGTGACCTGTGTGTGTGTGTGTGTGTGTGTGTGTGTGTGTGTGTGTGTGTGTGTCCTGAGGATTCCTCTCTGTTTTATCAAGGTTGCATCAGAGCCTGAGAATTATCCGAGAATAAGCTTCTGCTAAGTCGAAGGAAGACAGGCTGTACCATGGGTGTGTACTTGTGTGTAAATGTGTGTATTCTATTCATGTGTGAAGCATTACATGTACTGTGTGCATTGGAGGGTTGATAGTGTGTATGTTTCTATATGCACCCATGTGAGTCTGTACAGATGTTAATCATCAAGCTCATTCAAGCCAGTGAGCAGCTCATGTCAATTCTGTGTGACTTTATCTCTCAATGTGGTGTGTCTGTGGGTCGGTCCTGTTGCTTATATAACTCCTTCAGCATCATGGAGAAGTCATTCCTCCTCTCACTGTTTCAAATGTACAACTATCACTGAGTAATAGATCACCAGGCAGCTGATTTCCTCTGACTATACAATTAGACACTCACCATGTTTACAGCAGCTTTTTAAAAGACAGACAGCACATTAATGTAATGCACTGTTGACATCCATTCAAATCATGGAAACCTCCTCAGGAATAAACTCTCATGTATGTTGACAGTTTGTTTACAGGTTGTTGTTTTTTTAAATGCCATATGTCGATATTCTTTCTATCTCAGGTATTGCCATGGAAGACCAACTGATGGAGGACAACTTAATGTGTATACCATAACCATAATCAAACATGTACCTTCTTTTGGGCTGACATCGCTTGATAATAGCTGCTATGGCTTTTTGTAATGAAAGCCTGCTGGAGGAGTGCGGCTTCATGGGGCTGGACAATGTAGAGGAAGCAGCAGAAAGTCTCCCGTCAGAAGCCACGACTCCCCTCATATCAGTCACTCTGCGTGTGACCCTGGCAGCCATAATGATTTTCATGATTACTATTGGTTTCCTCGGCAACGCGATTGTGTGTCTGATTGTTTACCAGAAACCTGCCATGCGTTCTGCTATCAATCTCCTCCTCGCCACGTTGGCCTTTTCGGACATTATGCTCTCTCTGCTCTGCATGCCCTTCACTGCAGTCACTGTGGCCACTGCCGACTGGAGCTTTGGAAGCGGGTTCTGCCGAGCGTCCATCATGCTGTACTGGCTGTTCGTCCTGGAGGGGGTGTCCATCCTCCTCATAATCAGTGTGGACCGTTTCCTCATCATTGTGCAGCGGCAGGACAAGTTGACCCCACACAGAGCTAAACTGTTGATTGCAGGTTCATGGTTGCTGAGCCTGTGTGTGTCTCTGCCGTCTGTAGTCGGGTGGAGGACGGGTGCAGCAGGTATTGGGGGTGCCTGGGCGCCGCAGTGTGTGCTGGGATACAGCGAATCTTTGGCAGACCGGGGATACACAGTGCTGTTGGCAGTGGCAGTATTCTTTGTACCATTTGCTGTCATGCTGTACTCTTACATGTGCATCCTCAACACAGTGCGCCGCAACACCCTGCGCATCCACAACCACACCAGTGAGCATTCCTGTTTGCCAGCCCTCAACCAAGTCAGCAAAATGAGACTGACTGGGCTGCAGCGGCCCCCGCAGATCAAGGTGGACATGAGCTTCAAGACCCGAGCCTTCACTACCATCCTCATCCTCTTTGTCGGCTTCTCGGTGTGCTGGTTGCCGCACACGGTTGTCAGCTTGCTGGCCGTGTTCAGCCGGCAGTTCTACTACAGCTCGGTCTTCTACCCAATCAGCATAGGCGCTCTTTGGCTCAGCTACCTGAAGACGGTCTTCAACCCCGTCATCTACTGCTGGAGGATTAGAAAGTTCAGGGAGGCCTGCCAGGAGTTCATTCCCAAGAGCTGCAGACTGTGTCCCAGAGTGCCAGGCAGGAGCCGCAGGAGAGTGAGGCCCAGCAACATCTACGTGTGCAGCGAGACTCAGTCAGCTGTGTAAAACAAGGAGGACCAGTTGGTCGATGCACAAACCAGCAGGTGTTGAAACTGCTATCAACTGTTTTTTTTAACTCTGTTCCTCATAAAAAGCAATCAAAGGTGAATGAAGTTCACCTTAATACTATACTGGTCATTAACAAAATAATCTCACCACAAGAATGAACTTTCAGTCTTCATTTTTTAAGCCAACATGGATAAGAAGTCCTGTAAGTGCGCAGAGAAATCAAAATTTGAATATCGACAATTTCGTGAGAACTGGACAACTCCATCTGCTCAGGAAGGTTGTGGGAAGCAATCGAAAGCTTGTGGTGAGATTATTGTGTCTGCTGCTTTCAGTCTACAGGTATCCTGGTGGATATAACTTCTTAGCCATTATGGTTTCTGAAAATGAATGCAATCTAAACAATTTCTTATCCTCCATTGTCAATTGGCTTCTCTGTTTCATCATTTGTCCCTGAAGTGTTTCATCAATTTCATTCTGTTTCTTCAGACTGTAGACTCAATCTTTAGGCTTTGAGTAGTAGTGGTGATAATAATTCTATTGTCAGTTATGTGATGAGTTTAAAAAAAAAAGCATACAAGGTATTAACGTTTAGTGATGTTCTCAGAAAATAGTCCGTAATCTTTTAACTGACGTCTTTAAAAAGAACTTATTTGAATGAGATTTGTGCAGAAACACGACCTTGTGCGAGTTGAAACTGTTGAGTGTGTCAACAAAAAAGTGTGTCAGTTGTGTGTCAGTTAATCTGTGAATGTTTACTTGAACGTTTTATCTTTTGATGATAAACGACACCAGGTAAATAAATACAGTTTGTACAAGAGGCTGCATTGACAGACTGCTGAGTGCTTGGATGAAAAACAGCAGCTTTTACAATGTACATAATGGAAATGGGTTGCTGGGATACTGAGGAAGACATATATTCACTGTGAGTGGATGTGTATCTACTTCACTGAAAACAACAAACACAGCGGTTTGTTTATTAAATTACATCAGGTTAGGTAATCCCATTGGAATTGTAACTATTGTTTTTTCTAATGACTTAGGCTGAATGAACAAAAGAAGTGAATGCACTGTGGTTTTTATTCAACCTTTTATAAATATGTGTGGCATTTTGATATGGATAAAATATTACTGCAATTATTTGAGATATTTGTATGAATGCTATAAAGCTGAAAGACCATCATTAATAATACTGGCAGTCTCAGTCAGCCAGATAGAGGTTGTATAGGTTGTATATTGCTCTACAGCATGAAACAGGAAGATGGTGCTGTTCTTTCATTGTAAATTAAGTTAGTTTTATTTTCTGCTGAATTCTCAGAATTATTGTCAGACTGAATTTTGATTTTGTTTAACTTCATTAATTATATTTAAATTGCTGAACAAATCAGAGATAAGGTGTATTGAAAAATGGACACGCTGTTGTTAAAGCAGTAGAAGTAGTAGTGACATGACATATATATAGTACATATAGAACGACATTGCAAACAAGCAATCAAGCAATCAAGTGTTTAGTTGTCTGATGTGAATTGGAATTATATTCCACTCTCTTGAACCTCTGACAGACCAGGCTGACTGGCTAAAGGCACAATCTTCTCTTATAGACCAACAGTCCAAGTTATTAAACTAAATGTCACATAAGACAAAGAAAAGAAGCAAATTGATAGGCATGAAAATTATGTTATTATTATGTTAATAATGTTAGGAAGTTTTGCAACGATTAATGGTTTATCAAAAATAGAGAATAAAGTTTTCTATCCATCTATTGTGTTTTTAATTTTTGTATGATGTAGCCTATCATTTTTATTCTCTGTACCCAAATCATAACATGTGATGCCATAAGCTGATGAAATGTAGATACTGAGCTAATTCTGGGACAGTCAGGGACTGACCATTGTCCCTGTTAAATAAATAAATCAAAGTTTTAAACTTCTGCACCCGGTGCTGTTTAATGGGTTTGACCTGGAACTCACTTAATTCAAGAGAGTTATAAAACAATCACTTAAATAGTTGTCCATGTAGACTGACATTTTTTCTAACTTCTGAACCACAGGGAGAGAACAAGTACTCATTTAATGTCCAATATGAAAGGTGCTGAATTTAGGCCTACATGTAAATCACTTTCCTCCGTTCTCATACATTGATTCTTTAATGTGTAAGGTAACATTTGAAGTGGTTTCCATTTATGTAGACACACAATAACATTACATTTATACATTTACACAAAAGAAGAGTCATGGCAAATACAATGTGAATTAGGCCCTATGCACATTTACTCATGTTCCAACACATGACAACCAACGCACGGCCTCTCCCTCTTAATTTAGATCACATGGTTGCTTCTACATCACATTACTGTCCTAACTCAATCACTTAACTCACTTACTTTATGATCTGAGGCTGTGACAACAACTCCTCCAAGGCTGCAGTCATTTCCCACAACAGGCTAAACCAGTATAAGCTCAGGGACATGGTTTTTTTTATTTTGCATGTTGTCTACATACCCACAGCTGAGTTACATGTATATGGAGCTGTGAAACACATTATAAAGACAAATTATGCCTAGTGGTCATTATAATAGTTTAATAAACGATATGTTCTCGTGTTCTAACAATGAGAAGAGTGTGGATCTAAGTTGTTTTGCAGCCAGCTCGTGCAGAAGAGGAAACTTTCTGATTGAAGACGTTTTGCCATTCATCTGAAAGGCTTCTTCAGTTCTAACTGCTGTAATATATCTCTCTCCATGAGACACCCACGTACATGATCAATGGTTAAATCAGCATGTGATTGAAAATAGGATCTGCTTGTCACTAAGAGGACATATTTGAGACGTATAAACATGTGACTGATCGAGACAAGCCTTTACAAGCGGAAGGGCCTCTTATCTTTTAAAACTGCTCTAAAATTATTAAATACAGTCGGCTAGTTATGACATGTTTGATATAATTTCAAAATACTGAAGTGTGACTCCAATTAAGACAGAACTATCACAAAAAGTCGAATGTGTTTAACAACCAGAAAACATCAACCTGGCATGATGTTAAAGGGCCAGTGTGTAGGATTTAGTGGAACCTATGGTGGCCTTCAGTCAACGTAAAAACGTATAACACGCCCTCTCTACAGCCAGTGTTTGGTCTGTCCATGGAACAAACCTAACAAGTGAACACATCAGCAGATGAACCACACAAAGGTGTACTGTATGAAACACAATACCTGTACTGAACTGGACAACATCACAATAGTATGCAAACAAAATGAATAACATTATTGAGTAGTATATGTGCAGTTAATGTCTTGTTGACGTTTACATATTTATTTGTTTAGGCATTCCCTTGATGGACAGTTGTTTTTTTCAATCTGTATCACATATAAAACACTGACAGGGACCATTTGACTGCACAATGACTACTTTTACCTTTCATACTGTAGGCTAAGTACATTTTGTTGATAATAAGTTGGGATACTATTACTTAAGTACGCTAAGGTTTTGAATGCATTACTTTTACTTGTGAAAAGTGTACTACTAGTATTTCTTCTTCAGTAAAGGATCTGAATACTTCTTCTACCATTGATCATATCTGATAAAAAAAAATTTTTAATAGAAACGTGCAGGCCATGGATGGTGCAGGCATCCTTCAGTGAATAACATCATATGACATGATGACTGACACATGCCGTGTTGTTATGACGCGATGCATGCCGGGAAAACAATAAAAATCCAATATGGCGACTTCCACGGGGCAAGATGGAAAGACTGTCTGTACCTCGGATGTGGATCTATTACTGCACCCTGAGCTGTTGTCTCAAGAGTTTATGCAGCTGATATTAAGTGGGGTGAGTTCATGTTTGGAGAGAAATGTGTAAAAGGTCTTCTAATGCGGAGGTTTAGAAAGCACACCATAATATTAGCACACCGGCTAACAGTCTGTAAACTTGTTTCATCAGCAGCGGTTTTCTTAACGTTTATTCATTTTTGTCATATTATCGTAGAATGTGAGCTAACAGTTAGTTTTTTTTCTCAATCTGAATCAGAAACATGTCAGTACAAGGGACTGTGAGAGTCGGGACCAGCTCACAGAGCTTTACCTCCGGCATGTCATCCCGCGGCCGCAGAGGACTTTACCCGACAGCCGCTGGGGCAAGAGGATGGAGAAGACCCGAGCGAGACAGACAGCGGCCGGTCACAGGTCAGTCAGCTAACGCCAACTACACTGGATGCTTTCAATATGGGCGTTGCTGTGTTTTCATAGGCAGCTAGTCAGTGGTGTAAAGTAACATTTACTCAAGTGCTGTCCTTCTACTTCTACTCCACTAAATCTCCGAGGGAAATATTGAACTCTACTACATGTATCTGACAGTTTTTATAAGATTCAGATCAGCAGATCAATCATTATCAATGATAAGAATTGAGAGGAAAAAAAAATAGCACTATAAATCCTCTCCGAATGTGTTTAATAGCAATTTACCAAACAACAGTTGAAAAGCAGAGCATAAGCTGAAATAGGAGCGCTAATCTCAGTTTTACAGTCCAGAGTCTGGCTGTGTTGGACTCTCCCGTTAATTTTAAACGGTGGTATTTAAATACTAATATTAATTTTTAAGCAGTTTTGTTGATTGGGGTTTCAGTTACTCAAGCTTAATTAACATTTTTGCTTATCAAATTGTCAGAAATAAAAGTAGTAATGTAACACAGACTCATTGCCTTTGCTGTACTCAAACCGATTATGCTTACTGTCGTTCGTATTTCTCCCCCAAAGGCCAATTCTGAGTCAGGAAAAACCCTGAAAGTGTCCCCCCTGTGCTATCTGACCACGATCGGAAAGCTGTGGCAGGAAAAGTTGACCCTCTCCTTGATTTCATGTTGTTTACAGAGAAGGAGATGTATGTGCATGTGCCTTCAACAATTCAAGATATTACAGTCCACAGGTGCGCTGTGCAGTTGTCCTGCTCCGAGCAGGTGGGCAGGCATCTCAGTGCGCCTCAGGGAAAAATGTCAGCACAGAGCAGATTGTCACCCTGTGCACCTGCTCGAAAATAGAGCCCTTACCATCAACATGAATTTAATCCATTTCAGTGTAAATGATTGATTTATTGTTGTCACTGTTGTCTGGTAATTTCCAGTTCCACTAACGACCACAATAGGAAAAGGCCTCTGATTGTGTTTGATGGCAGTGCCTCTCACTCTGGCCCACTAAAAGTAAAGAAACCAGAGGGAACTACTGTGTCAGCAGGAATCACTGACCGGTTAAAACCTCCTCCTGCTGCAAGCCTGTCCAACCCCATCCGCAAGCTATCTGGAAACACATCTTCCTCATCCATTCATTGCAGCACTGACACAGCGAGCCTCAAACGAGAAGCAAACCGCTCGGTAGGAACATTTTGTTCTGTCCCCTCAGTTATGCATAACCCCCCCCCCCCCAATCTTTCTGTGTGATTGAAGGAAAATTTGTGTTATTATCAATATTGTTTTGTATTGCTTGTGTTTTACAATTTTACAATACTTTCACAATAAACATGACTACTAATAATGCAATATACTGAAAAGAAAACTACATAACCCTAAAACAGCAAAACTTTCTTTCAAGAAAAGCAGGAATTGTTTTTAAAAAAAAAATGACCGCAGAGATAAAATCATGTGGGGGCAAAACTGTCAAAGAAACATAATGTGTTTGTAACTCTAATCTTTTAAGTCTTTGCAAAACAGAAAACTCATGATAGCAAATTATTATTAATCCATAAATGTTTTAAATCATCGATATTGGTATGCTAATGGCTCAGTAACACATTGCATTGCATTATGTGTGGTATTGATTCATTGTCTGACTGCTTTTTTTTTTAATACCTGTTGATGTTTCATCTTCCATCTCTTCAGGGTGAAATTAAGTCTCCAGAGGTGAAGAAAAAGATCCAGCATGTGACATGGCCCTGACCTCAGACCGCTATTCACATAGACCTGATGTGAGCTCGGACAGATCGCTCCTTTCCCACCAAATGTTGTCCAGTATTTGTGCTCTTCCCCTCACAGTTATTGAACTAATTACATCACAAAATGGATGGAAACCCTTTTTACCTCTGTGTCCAGGCCACCTCACAGCTCTCGCTCAGTCCCGAGAGCTGACCTGATGGGGTGGTGCTCCGAAGGTCATCCAGCTTTTGAAGTCGCCAGCTTCCTTGTTGCTTTCCACAACCTCAAGTGCCCTTTCCATCGATGACCAGCAACTCTCCTCAAGTCTCACACGTGAACACCTTCTAGAGGACAAAACAAGTGACACTTCTTTTGTTTTCTGAAATGCTGTTTATGGGAATTATGGTTGTTGATGTTCTTGTTTCTGTGCACGAGTTGGTTTTGGTCAGAGGGCCTCCAGTACTGGCTTGCAAGGGTTAAAGGGTGATTTTCCTGCCAGGTTTTGTTTAACATTTTGTAATTGGTAGTACCATGACTTAAATAGACAGATTGTTTTTGACATAAATGTCATAGACTCTCATAGTTTGAGATTTTGACTGATGGACATATCTAATAAACATTGTGAACACGTTATGAGGTAGTGCTAAAAAATATATGTTTTTCTCTGGTGTACATTTCAAAGGAAACAAATCACAGATTATGCAGATAGAATTTTAGAAGGTGTTTGTGTGTTTGAACCGGTAGTTGGTGTAATTTTTCTTCTCGATAAACTCCATTCCACTGAGCTTTGGCCTCGGTGCTGTTTCACAAGTTGTTCAGGGTTTTTGAATATGAGGCCCCGTCCACACGTACCAAAACAATCTTTTTTTTACCCGTCTTCCCTGGATTCGTTTCAAGAATAGTTGCGTCCAAACGAATCCACTTGTAAATGACTCAATACGCTACTTCATATGCCAGGCCTATAGGTGGCGCTGTTTCTGCTACAGAAATTTACCAAAAAAAACGGAGAAGAAGAGCATAGTCACTTCCACTTCCCATCATAACATGACTAGCTAGATTATCATTTTCTCTTAATACATCCGTGGACTATAATAACTTTCACCACTGCTCATTTTATAAAGGCTGCCGCAAGAAAACGTGTCTTTGTTTACGTTGTATAATGTGCTGTTGGATTGCTTTTTATTTTGCATGATTGCAGCGCGCTAGCAGCGAAGCGACGTTAAGCCGCGTTAACGCTCAGCTCTAACATCGGCAGTCAAACAAACATCAATGATCCATGAATGATGTCTTTTTAATAATCTATAAGTTTTTCTTGCAGTAGCCTTTCTACAATAAGCCGTGGTAAAAGTTACTATAATCCGTTCAGGGAGTTGATAAGCAGACAGATTAGCTAGCTAGTTGATAAGTTATCTACTTCCACTTTATAAACAGATAGCCATAGCAGCTAACGTTAACGTTAATTCGCTGCTGGAGCGGTCAGCTACTTTAGCGATGTTTAACGTTGGCTACATAACGTTAGCAATATATCTTGTGTAGAATCCAGAGGGAAGGGTCAGGGAGCAGAGTATTTAGATGAAGTGAGCTGGTTTGACCATGGAGATGGGACATGCTCGCTTAGCTTCACCGCAGTTGTGTGCGTCAGCGGCTGTGGGAGAGGGTGTAAAAGAGGGGTGTGGCGATTACATCATCGATACGGATCTGTATTCACCATCCATACGAAGCCAAACGAGAGCCGTTTTCGGATTTTTTCACCCTGAGACCTGGTTTCAAAAAAGTGCGTTTTCAGGCAGTGCGTTTGCAGGATTCGTCTGGACGGTCGGCCCAAACGAAGCAAAACATGTGCGTTTGCACAAAAAAACGTTTCCGTGTGGACGGTCCCTTAGTGTAGTGTGCTATTGTGCATCTGGATCATAATTCACTGCTAAATAAGGGTGTCACGATTCTCCAAATCCACGATTCGATTTGACCTTAGATTTTAAAAACATCGATTTTAAACTTTTTCTTTTCATCACTGACGGCTATGCCACAAAGAAGAGCCACTATATTGCAAAAGGGTACTTTACAATAGTTTGAGTTTTGCAGAGTTTGAGGTGCACCTGAATGCACCATGCATTCATGTTGTACACCGTGAAGTCCCGTTGGCGCCCACAGGCTTCAATGTTCCTTGTTTGTTTACATAACTCACAGGGAAGACAAAATGTTGCCACACTGACTTCAGTGAAGCAGGATTTTCCAGTTCTGTTGTTTCTCCATCATCTCTGACTTCAGCAGTGTTCATGATGTCTCAAAAAGTGCAGCTGCAGGCTACTGGTAATCAATCAATCAATTCAAAACAATTTATTTGTCACGTGAAATCATATAAAATACATTTTCGGTGAAATGTTATCCTGTCAGTTCCTACAATTTATGCATTAAAAACAATAATGATAACTAAATGTGTATAAAAATGTTTATAATGGGGGGCACCCATGGCAGGATAGGGAACCGCCTATTGAATGTTCAGCCCAACAAAGCTGTTTCCATACCAGGCAGCGATGTTTCCTGTCAGGACGCTAAGCTGTGTCTTTAGCTGCATGCTACTGCCAGTAAGATACATTATGCCATCTGTTGTTGGTTTTTGTATGTGTTTTTTCGGACCCACAAGTAGGCGGGGTTGGTGGAAAAAAAAGTACTGGGAGAATTGCCGATCCTGCTTTTTGATTTTGAAAATCAAAATTGAAAGGTATGGTCGATTTTCAATTTAGAATCCAAATCATGACACCCCTACTTTTTAATAGCATTCACGGATCACCGTTTATTAATTAAACAAAAGAATGAATGTGTACTAAACCAGGAATATTGTATTTTTTAAGTATATTTATTCTAAATTGTTTATAAATTGACTTTGAAGTTACTGTCTTTGAAACGACTGTACGCAGAGTTCATCAAAAAGATTCACACAGCATTTTGAATCCATTTTCAAATCCAGTGTCATGTTTGTACCAACATTTTTTAAATAAATTGTCTCAATACAATTAATACTTTTGTTGATTTAATTACAGAAAAGTAAACAGCTTTTTGGCCCATGTCTAATTTGCCGGTATTGTAACATATACAGTACTTACTGTACTTTAACTAGCAACAAACTATACAATCTAAATTCCTCTTAAGAAGTCTTAGAACTGCCAATCTGCTGTAACTTTTGTATTAAATGTGTGTGCATTCTTCTGCTCAAAATAGAAATATTTCAACCGCTTTTTTATGTGAATAATTCATGTTATTTCATGCACAGCTACAGTTAACAATTATAAGAGTAAAGACACAGTTTTAATATATTTAATTTGTAATTGCAGAACTCATTCACAAAACCTCTACTAAATATAGCATCAAGCTAGCCCATGCACAAAGCAGTAATTATTATTACACTTCAAAGTGTATCTACATTCATATTGTAGATTTATTTCAAAATGCTTCATACAGCGTCTATCAGCAAATGTGTTACTGTTCTGTAAGCAAAGGTCTTCACTTAATTGCCAACAGTTATTTTATTAGTGATAACTTTTTCTCAAATAGTGAGCATTTAACTTAAATGAACTTTAGGTTACTTTAAATTAGTCTAAATTCAAATAACACTGTTAGTAGTTTGTATTTCGTGGCATACATCAATGTACATTCATAGTAATGCTAGGTTGTAAAGATGCTATGGATGCTATGCTCTGTGCTCTGATAGTATTTTTGTATATTTGTCATTCCTCTATCATAACATGGCCATCCAATCAGATGTGTCTGTCTTCCTTCAGACCGATTTAGATGTCCTTGCCGCACTCTGGGCACAGGATATCATCACGTTCGGTGAGGAAGCCACGGCCAACCAGGGACACGGAGCACTTCTTACAGTTGAAGCAGTCATTGTGCCACTGGCGCTCCTCAAAGGAAATGTACTTGCTGCCTCCAAGGCCTGAAAGTGAAGAACAAATCCAAGTCAAATCAACTGGAAAACATTTTTTAAACAATCCTTTTTAGATTCAGGGAGACCAATACATTGATAAAATGTGATTACCACTGATGGGGGTGGTGCAGGAGGCACACTTCTTGGCATAAAGGTTGCAGAAGCAGTTGAGACAATAGGCAAAGTCATCTCTAGAGGTAAACCTCTGGCCAGACAGCTGCTGCTTGCAGCTGGTGCACAGGAAGCAGTCCTTGTGCCAGGGCTGGTCACGGTAGGTCACCCCACCAGTGGTGATGGGCTAATAATAATAATAAGAGTGTCATATTATCACACTTTTTTGAGACTCATACATGTGCAATCAGTTTTCTTTGAGTGAAGATGGATCATAATTAAGTACTACTTTGAAAATCATTTGCAATTGGGTGTCCTACCTTCTTGCAGTGCACACACTGCATGGCAAACTGCTTCTCATAGCAGGGCACACAGAAGTTATGGTTGTCCTTGGGGATGAAGCTCTTGGTGCCAATGGGCTGCTGGCATCTCTGGCAGGTGAAACAGGTCTCGTGCCAGCTGTTACCCTTGTGCTCCATCTTCCTGGAGCCTTCAGAGAAACGTAAAGGGATGCAAAGACAACAGCAATTAGACTAAGAAAAACAGTCAAAAATAATTTGGGTCTTGTTTGTGAGAAAATTTTACATTTTGAATAATCAGTCCAATTTATGGAAAAGCGCATAATTTAATAGAAATATAAGTACTAGGAATTTCTTAAATGTTTGGTCCATATTGTAGTTGTCTCAGTATCAATCCAGAGGACTGTTAAGAGGTCGTCATAAAGTGATACATGTGGCACCATGCACATTCTTTATGGTTTCATAATCTGAAGCGTGTTTTGTATTTGTATTAAAGGGTTAGAATTGCCCCAGTTCCTGCACACGTAATTATATTCTTAGATACATACTTTAAAAGACATATACAGAGGAATTGGGTTTAAGGCCTGAAAACAGTTTCTATTTATAATGTATTATCTGTAAAATTACTATGGCTCAAATTACCAACAGAAACATGTCCTGACTGATTGCCTGCCTTAACATAAATACACTGATTTATTGTGCATGTAATGTAAGAGACACATTAAGCAGCATTAAGATTTAAGACAATTGTATGTAAACCATTCACGGACGCACTATTCTGATGCTAACTGTAGATAGAGTTTTTTCATGTCAAAAATTGGATTTCGCTATCTGTTGCGTTGGCATCAGCTTAACTATTTGCTCTCTTTGTGGTTTTCTTCTTACCTGGCATGATGGTTTTCTTGCACTCGTGGCACTTGGAGGAATACTCATTGGAGTAGCACTCAGTGCAGAGGAGCTTTTCATCCTTGGTGGAAAAGGGCTTGTCCACCAGCGAGCGCTTGCACTGGAAGCACATGAAACACTCCTCATGCCAGTGACGGTCCTTGTATGACAGATCCTACAAGAACATCAGATTGACAGTTAGCCCGACCGACTAGTGTTTAAAACAGAAATGCACAGAAAGAGCATGTTAGGGCTCAAATGCACAATGTATGTTGTGACATCTCTTACCCTGGTGTTGCAGCCAATGGGCTTCTTGCACTCCTCACAGGTGTTGGAGTACAGGCTCTCGTAACATTTCACACAGTAGGGATTCTCTTCTCTCAAAACATACTTCTTCCCAAACAGGGACTCCTTGCAGTAGTGGCAGTCGTAGCGCTCGGTCATTTTGACCCAGAGTCACTCACCTGAGAGAGAGAGAGAGAAACACAAAGAGACACAGGAAGTGAAAGGAGAGAAAGTATACTGTGATGTTATATAACGGGTAATTCTGCATATAAAAAAGCTTTATCTGTATGATTTCTGCATCCTAAATAACATTAAGCTTTGTAGACAGTTTGGTCTTTTTGCTTCTCATTTCAAATACATCTTTGCCGTGACACTGACACTCAGCAGATAGCAATTAATTCTAAGCAATAAATGTTTTCTAGGACACATTCAGTATGAAGATCCTTCACATTACAGTTTTCTTCCCATGTTGCAAATTCTCCCCTTTCATCTCTCTCTCCCATCTCTCAGCAGTCCTTCATTTTGTTCTCGTGTCAGAACTAGAAGGTGACAGATGAGGAAGATATAAATAACCTCTATCAGTCCAGCTTAGAGACTGTCAACTTTTGCCCCGTTTGCATACCAACCCTCACCATGCCACTGTACACTGACCCATCTATCACCTCACGTCTAGCTGTCAGCACCAGATCACTGTATCCCTTGTCATCATGCATGTGTGTACGTGAGTGTGTGTGTGTGTGTGTGTGTGTGTGTGTGTGTGTATCGGTGTATAAGTGGGTTTGAATAGCATTCATAATAATGGATACTCACAATCTGCAGCTGTTTGTGGTCTGCCTGTTAAGCCCTCTGGTTATCCCACCTGCGCCTAAATACTCAGTGTACCAAGGATAGGCTATATATTTGAGTGCACAGTACATAAAGTGTTTAATACCAACCCGGGCTTTATCACTCACATGAATACTTTACTATTCATGTGACTATATGTGCTCGGCAAAGCTTTGACCATACAACAAGGCTAGATAAAATGGATGGAAATCTCAAAATCATACATTCCCTTCTGACCATTCTTTCATGTTCTTCTTTTCTTAAATTCTTGCTTTCCTGTTTTTAATTGAGCTGCTCTCTATTGTTGTTATTCCCTTTATCTTGCACTTTTATTGTGCTTGGACTGTCAAAGCTTCTGCCCCTTGATCTATTTGTGATCACTGTCTATTCCCATCTCAGTGGTCCAACATGAGATCTGTGAGTGATTTCTTATAATATATTTTATCTGGCTGAAGTTCAGATGTATAATCTGCGCTGAGTTTTTCTCAACCCCTCCCACATTCCCTCATTGTCTATTGCTCCCACCATGACTCACCTAGCTTATATAAGGATTTATGTGACTCCTAAAAATAAAAAAAGGATAATCTCAACTGCCACAAATAAAAGCTTCAGCTATTCAGACATGCAGCTGTTCCCCAGCTTCTGGGGCCTCTTTGATGCTGCCCATCTGGAAGTTTCTCACTGCAAATCGCTTGATGCCAAGCGATGGCCACTTGGATGACAAATGTTTGACCAGCTTGCAGCCTGGTTGATCCCCAGAAAGTTCCAGTGCTTTTTCAGAGTGAAAATCAACTCTCTGTGCATTACACTTATTTTCCAGTTTTTGTGAGGAATGTATTTGTTAGTCAAGCTGAAAAAAACAATCATGAATTTAAGTGCCTTGTATGGCTCAAAAAACCTTACAATCTACATATAATTCCAGATGTTTTAAAGATGCGTAAGACTGTCTTTAAAATGTTATCCAACCATCTATAGAAATGCAAACCATAAACCAGTACCTTCTCCGAAAGTGAGACCTCTAAACAGCTTGCTTACATAAAGTTTCTACTCTTCCAAAGCAACAATTCTGGAGGAATTCCCGGTCAATTAAATAAGTACTATCAAATAGCCACTAATAATAGCCTTGTAAGTGGATAAAGGAATGAAATGTTAACTCGAATTAAGCTCTAAATAGAAAATGTTCCTGTTAAATCTTGAATTACAGTTCACAATCTAACTAAGAGCAATATAAATAAAAGTTTGCACTTCAATCTGAACTCTTCCACCAACTGTAAAAGTAAAAGCTACTTTAAATTTACTATATTCCTCTTTTATGTAGAGATCTTTTCAGGAACCTATCAAATCCCTAGTTGTTGTATTGTATTACCAGAACTTTTTTGTGCGATTGATGTGACTAGAAGATTTGATACTCAATTCCGTCATACCAAAATGCTGTGAAGTGCGCCATAAAAAAAGATCAAAAGAACAGACCAGTTTGCCAAAATGGATATCACAACTGTGTAATAACAAAGGAGGAGATGACACCTTTACTACCACAGTTTTGCTGAAGGAAAGTGTGAGCTTGATGAGAAGGAATGAAAGAAGGGTGGAAATGAACTCTGCTAACAGGTTCGACAGGGGTTGTGCATTTTTTGGAGATGATAAAATAATTTAATAAAGTCAGGCTGTCTGAGACAGACAAGAGGACAGACAGTGTGGATACAGAAGAGGAGGTTAATTAGTGAAGGTACTGTGCAGGTGGAAAGAGGGAGAACAGGAGCAGGTGGGTGGGAAGGCAGACAGGAGGATGCCAGAGCACAGTGAGCGGCTGTGTCCCGGAGAATGGAAGACATGGTGAATGAACCCAAGTGAAAGGAGGAATGGGTGGAAAGATGGACGAGTGGATGGATGGATAGTGGAGCAGTTGAACAGAGTTGGGTCTTACCTTCCTGTCTGCGGAGTGTGTGCCTGTGCGGAGTCTAGGGCAGACTGAGAGGAGGCTCCGGGTGAGCTGAAGTTTCTGCTGATTGTATTACTCCACCCATCAGGGGCTAATTGAAAATGGGGGAGGGGCGAATGGGGAGTTGGGGGGTGCAGGGAATCTTTTTTAAGATGATCTATAAATACAGCGGCGCTTCACAGAGATAACCCCAAGGCCCACTTTCACTTGCTCATTCAGTCACCAGTGAAACCGTGTGGCCTTTTAAGGTCACTCAGTTGTTCACTCTCTCACATACTCACTTTGTGATACACTTGCTTATTCACTCACTTAAATTTCATCTTTCTAATATTTTTGTTTCTCCCCACAACAGCCTTATCATATCATCCCCCCCTATCCCACTTCCTGGAGAAAAGCATGTTCTCAACTTCTGTTTTCTTTACATCTGAGATATCTGAGTTATCATTATCATAATATTGCACTCACTCACACACACACCACACACACACACACACACACACACACACAGTTATGCACACTGTTACATAATGCCACAATCTTTCTATGGCCGGTTGATCCATGATGGAAAGGACGCCATGGGTCAAACGTCAAAGATTGTTGTCCTGTGAGATTTATCCCTACTCATATGTCTCATCTGTCTTTACCTCCCTATATTTCTCCTCACAGGGGAATACACATTCAATCCCTAAGCCCAACCTCCAACGTGTCAGGTATAGTATCCAGGCCTGATAATGACAGACACCCTCATGGTTTCTAAGAAAATTGTAGCACTATTTTCTGCAACCCTACACTCTCTTGTTCACACTGCTACAGCACCCTCCATCAACCCCAAGCTAGCATAAATTCTTTCTTTAATTATCCCAGCTCTCTCTCTCTCTCTCTCTCTCTCTCTCTCTCTCTCTCTCTCTCTCTCTCTCTCTCGCTTTCTCTCTGTTTGAAGCAGGTTTTCCTGACCTGGTGGTCCCTGGATACTCTCTAGCGTCACTAGATTAAAGTGCTCTATTTAAAGACCAAAGAGCCATAGAGACATTGGTGCTTCACAAAGTGTGTGTGTGTGTGTGTGTGTGTTGCATCTATGTGCATGTGTGTGTTCGTATGTGTTGTATCGTGTATAAAAAGAGTTCTTTTTCACGGCATGGCTACCAGTCAGTCTACCCCTTTGGTCCAGACTGAAATATCTGAAACTTTGTACATATATTTTATACAGACATTTTAGTCCCCAGAGGATGAATGCTATTGATGAGCCCCTGACTGGTTGACTTTTGTGGTTTTGAGTGAAATATCTCAACAACTGTTGTCATCCAAAAGCATTGAGACACACATTCATGTTCCCCTCAGGATAAATTGTAAGAAGTTTGGTGATCCCTTAACCTTTCATCTAACGCCATTATCAGGTCAGAATTTTAATTGTGTGTAATACTTTGGTTTATTACCAAATACCTGCATACTGTTTAGCGCTGATAAGTGTGTTAGTATGCTAACACACTAAACTCAGATGATGAACATTTTACAAAGTATTTTTACGGACCTACTTACTAAACATCAGCATGTTAGCATGCTGATGTTTATGACATTAGCATTTAGCTCAAAGCACCACTATGTTGAGGTATAGCCTCACAGAGGCATTAGCATGGCTGTAAACTCTTAGTCTTGTGGCTGTGTCAGGGAATACAGGTTTTATAACAATGTGTTTTTTACTGCTCTTATGGAAGCTGCTCCAAATGCCAACTGGAATTAAAATATCGTCAAAAGGAACTTTTCAATTTCTGTTTAAATGTAGATTATAGTAGCTAAGAAATTCAATGAATATCATCCTGAACAAGTTTAAAACAAGCAGCTGGAACAAACAGGAATCTATGTAGTTTGGAGTAGTCTGCAAAATTGAAGTCAGATGACAGGTCGTAAAACAGAAGAAGATGTTGTGCTAGTACACAGGACAAGACTGGGAATAGATTTGATTTAATTACTTCCCCAACAAACATTTGGCATCTTTTCATTCATGCATCTAATGTGCTTATAGTAAAAAAGTAGACGGATTTCACTCATAAAACTTGAGCACCAATATAAATCACATATGTTCATCACCATATTTCTCTTATATTTAAAATGTATAAATTAGACATATTAGAGTAATACTTAAGTATTTAAGCCAGGCATGGAAAAGCAATAATTTCAGTTCACTTAATTTCAGGCATGTGGTCTAATTGTTACCTTAATAAAGGTAGTCTTGATTGCCAGACCTGTCTCCACAGTGCTGTGGAGTAAGGTCTGGCTACACCACACATACATTCTGGGATAGAAAAAAAAACACTCTGGGTTGTTTGCATTTGTCTCTCTTCGCTCCGGACACAACAACGGTGGCTCTGCAAAATAGTCTTGGGAAGGAACTTGTTTTGGTGGAACATTTGCACCCCGCAAAAGAAAACACTGCATAAAATGTTAAATGAAGTTAACTGTTCACACAATACAGTAGCGTGAGCTGTTTAAATTAGCTGTATACATGGTTAAACAGAATTTGCTTTTACCAGTGTATCGCTGTGTGTACTTTATCCACAACATAAAACATATTCTTTGTAAATCTTTACAATCATTTCCCAAAAGAACCAAGCAGGCCTGCCTTGCTGCACAATCCAAATTATCTTCAAAACGAGCAACTTTTAGCGCATAGCTTTCTAGTTTGAAGTTTGTTGTTTCCCAAAGCCAACAGAGTTTGAGAACTGCAACACACAGAGATCGAAGTTGAGGGACACCCGGCTCGTGGCAATTATCCTCGAAATGTAATTCCGTTGATCCAACGGAAGGGTCAGTCTGTTTTAGGCCCAACTGAAATATTTCCCAGGACTGCCCTGGCATGCCCTCAGTCCTTGCCCCCCAGCCCTCAGCCGTTGCTTCTTGCCTGTCTTCAGCTAGCACATAGTTATCCCTCCCCCACTCTGTGCTCTGGATCGAGGCCTCCAACTCCGCTGCTAAGGCCAGGGGATAAAGGTGCAGCTGTTTGGGCACTGCAAGGCTATCGTACTGCTAAAGCCTGGTGCTTACTTCTGCTGCAAATACAGCTATGTGGAAAGGTCAAGCAAGGCAGACCCCATCATCACTGGTGAACCGTTAATCATTAATGCCACAGCAACCAATTGGACTGGAATTTCTCTGGGTCACCCAAGATCCAATATGATCCTCTGGAAGAACTTCACTGCCCTGCCTGTCAAACTGGTTGAAATGGATCCCAGCAACTGACTTTAAAGAGTGTGTGGCGTCATAATGAAGGTCTCAAATGGGCAATTAGAACTGATGAAGAGGAACACAATAATATTGGGCTCCCACTGTGGGAATAGGGTAGCTTAACAAGTGTGACTACCACAGCCTTGATTTGATGCTGAAGACCCACACAGGATTACTTGCATTAAAGGAATATTTGACATTTTGGGAAATACTCTTGTTCGCTTTCTTGCTAAGAGTTAGATGAAACGACAGTTACCACCTTTACAGTATAGTCCGTTCATTAAGGCTACAGTTACCAGCTGGTTAGCTTAGCATAGCACAAAGACTATAAACGGGGAAACAGCTAGCCTGGCTCTGTCCAACGGTAACAAAATCCATCAGGGTGATGGAAAAGAGATGAGTTTCCGCATTTGATTGCCAGCTACAGACTAACAACCCTTCCATCCTAAACACAGGATATTTTATGTTTATTAAAAGCCAATTAAAATTAGGCCCGATAAGTTTTTTAGCCTCAAATTTAGCCTCACTAAGCCTTAACTTGATGGTTTAACTTGCTCCAACAATTGTATTATATTATATTGAATAAGGATTTGCTTTAAAAAATTTCACGTGCAGGGCATTTTACATCATGAGGTATGGTCATGTGGTAGAAAGGAGAAAATTCCCCTCAAACTTCATTGTGACAGAGATGAATAGGATTACTTTTCTTGTGTTGCACACAACATGAAAAGTAATCTGCAACAGGAGGATTTGAAACATGAACCTGATTGTTTTTCAAAAGATTTCAAACAAAAAACAAAACTATGGAAAATATGTGTTTACTCATCTGAAGATACTTTAGATGGGTATAAATTAAATTAGCATTTGTTTTAAGACAATGAATGTATGCATAAATTACTGAGCAGGGGCTCAGTAATTTATGCTTACATGCATTCATTCATTCATCGTTCCATGCATACCGGTGTATTCCTTAATGCCTTATTAATTCCCAGCATGCATTAGGACAAACAGGACATGCCAAACACAAAACCAGGAAAACAACAAACCGTTTAAAATATAAACTAACAGCAATTAAAGTGGCCATATTATGCTCATTTTCAGGTTCATAATTGTAATTTGAGATTGTATCAGAATAGGTTTACATGGTTTAATTTTCAAAAAACACCATATTTTTGTTGTACTGCACATTGCTGCAGCTCCTCTTTTCACCCTGTGTCAGGTCTCTGTTTTAGCTACAGAGTGAGACCTCTCAACTTCTGTAACATCTTTGTTGTCAGTCGCACATGCGCAGTAGCTAGGTAAGTATTACAGCTAGCTAGCTGTTTCTCCAACTTCGGCCTGTAAGGCAGGATTAGCCGGGAGACTTCTTCTAAACGAGGACACACTTCCAACTTTGCGTGGAATACTTGCAGAACAGGGACATGTAAATAGTTCTATACAATTTATTTTGTATATTAGGGTGAATTTGTGTGTGTTGTAGCAGTGTTTTGCCATTGAGAAGACCTAGCGCTAGCATGCTAACGGTTAGCCCCCTAGGCCCCTTGTTTCGGCTAGTGACGTAGAAAGCCGTGCAGATTTTGAACAGCTCACCCAGAGACTGAAGGCAGGACACATTCAGAAACTCACTCAAAACAACATGTTTTTTTTTTTCAAAGTTTGTATGCGTGTGGAAGCACCAGAGACACAAAATAACAAGAATCCCAGAAAATGTGTTTTTTTCGTAATATGGGCACTTTAAACGTTTTTGAAGTTCAAATTAGTGAAACTACAGACACCTGTGCACATTTCTCTGGTCAGTGTGGTTGCTTTTTTTGCTGGCATTCAAATTTATGATGCTGATTAAAAGCCTCCTGTGCTCGTTTTTTTTTTTCGCTCGATGCCAAAGCAGTGATGTGGGTCTATATATGACACAGCAAATCTTCAGTCATTTAGCCTGGTGTTGTGTTCCCAGACCGCTAAATCCCTGCAGAGATTAGTTGAATGTTTCAACCCCAGCAGTCACCAGACACTTTATTTAGATGCTGAAATTTGTCTTTTCTCTTTGTTCCTTTTGCTTTTTACCTATACAACCACAAACTGAGACCAACAGATACAGAATTACTATCATCTGCTTTCCTCTGGAATCATTTGGATGTTTCTGTGACATTGGAAAGCACACCGCGTTTATTATGCAGCGATTATGGAGAGCCTAAAAAAGTAGAGCAGAAAGGATCCTTATAACAGTAATAATATTTTAATCTTTAATAGTAATCTCTCCCCTTAGAAAACCTCTCTTTAATAATCGGTGTCATTTTTACAATAAAAGACTTATATAGCCATCTATTTTATGGACTGGGTGGGAGAACATCAACATTTTGGGGATTTGTTCCTTTACTAAAGGTTAATTATCGACTCCTCTTCTGATGATGCTTCAGTACAAAATCCAGCTAATCTAAATTAGTTTCAGAGAAAAGTCCCATGTTAAGAACTTGTAAATTACTTCTAGTTGTTTTTCTCGTGGTCCCATTCACTAAAAAGGTGCTGTAGTCTCATCTGACCTCACTTATCGGGACAACAACTGGGCCCCTCTGTCTCTGGCTGCGTTAATCTTACTAACTCTGTCTGTTGCAAAGCAAGGGCAGCTGTCATGATAGCACTGTGGCAGCTACCACCAAGCCCCCATGTCCAAGAATACAGATCCCAAAGATCTGGGGGCTGGTGGAAGATTGAGGCTGGTGGTATGGTGGCAGCTGGGGGCCAGCGGTCCCGACTTTGTAATGCAGTTAGGCTTTTATTATTTGGCTACTCTGATGGCAAAGGCCTATGGCTTTGTCTAAAGAGATGTTTTACTTTTGCTGTGTCAAAAAAGGAATCAAGATTTGTTGTGTGTGCCACAAAGTTAACACAAAGTTAACAGAAATTACAAATTAGTTTGCTGATTGAATTATTTCATTCAGGTCAGTTCAAAGATTCCTAGTTCGTAGTAGCCATTCATATATTTTCTTTATTCTAAGCTAAATGATCACACCATTGTTCAAATACATGTGACATCACCAATCCTAACGTCATGATAGGCCCTTTTCACAGAAGACATTTTCAGATGTCACAGAAGGAAAACCACTGGTGTGGACAAGAAAATGAATGATGTCTGAATTCTATTTAGCTGCCTCAGTTTCAAGGTATAGACTTTTTTTCATGGCAGACATTTTGACATCATGTAGCAAGAAAACCACAGGTGTAATAATATCAATAGGGCTGCACTTCATTTAGCAATGGAGTGGGGTGGTGATGGCGCAGTGGATATGACACATGCCTTTGGTGTGGGTGTGGGAGTCCCAGGTTTGAATCCCACTGCAATACATCAACCAACGTGTCCCTGAGCAAGACACTTAACCCCTAGTTGCTCCAGAGGCGTGCGACCTCTGACATATATAGCAATTGTAAGTCACTTTGGATAAAAGCGTCAGCTAAATGACATATAATGTAATGTAATGAGTAACAGCAACAGTCTGTTGCAGCTTCAAAGTGTCTCCTACAGTTCAGTACAAAATTTACCAACACTGTTTATAAGAGTAATGACTTAACAACCACCTATCTGCAACAGACTTATTATATCATGATTGTTTCTGTAGCTTTTCTGTGGTCTGTCAGTAAACCTTTAACGAGTAATTAACAGATTAAAAAAAAAAAAAAAGCTACTGATTCAGTCAATGACAATGATGATTCAGAATACTAAGCTTAGCTTGAGGATTTGGTGTTGAAGATTTGCTTGTAGATGTACGTCTACAATTAGGAGCAATATTATTTCGGTTAGTTTCTGACATTTGTGAATCTGTGTGCTTCTCTGCATACAAAGAATTGAAAGCACATAAGTAGAGCCTCTCAGAGAACCTTTCTCTCAGGACTTTTAACACTTTTTTGTACAGATAAACAAATGGGATATAAAGGTTGAAATTAGTGAGCTCTAGAGGTGATTGTAAGCCAGGCTAGCTATTTCCCTCTGCTTCCAGTCTTTATGCTAAGCTGTTATTAGCTGTAACTTCATAAACGTGCATCAGTTGCAATACAAAGTGGGAAGCGTGCACATATAAAAGTCCACTATTACAATAACAATAAAGTGCACATCCAAAATATATGCAATATACAGTATACAATGCCAAAATCAGGTACAATATGGTACACATGTGTTCTGATGATTACTTCTTATTTTCAAATTGCAGTCTTGTGTTCACTGAAATTACTTTTTCACACTGTAAGATGTTTTGGAGATAGCATGTATGATAACGCAGCCACAACAAAAAAGACATACATTTACACATCATACACATTTTCTACAGTCTATGTGATTCACATTTCACTGGGTCTGGAGGCCACAGAATAGTAAACATAGCACGGGAGCCACCGGTTCATCACATACATCATCGCTTCCAATCAGGTGGCCTTAAAGACGGGCGCCTTACTGCCAAAATAAACATCTATAGTTTCATCAGCATTGTAACTATAGCTCTGCTGAGCTGCAGGGCTCTCAGCAGTCACTCAGTGGGATGACTTGGTATGGCTGGTGAGAATATGAGGGGCGTGGATCCAAAATGGAAGACATCCTGGTTATAGCAGTGGCAGATAAAGTGTTGACAAGTGTTACTAAGCCTTGATTAATAAGTCAAGCTCTCCTTGGGCTTAAGAGAGGAGGGGTATGAAAAACAGACCATTCCGATCATTTTTGCACTTTTAAAGCAGCTTTAAATCCTGTACAGAGGTCACATGCCATCAGATGTTTTGTAATTTAATGGTACATAAAATTCAACCATGAAATCTAATAATACCAGCTCAGTGTCTGGTAGTGTAAACATGCACCTCAGCTCTTTCCAATTATCCTTGAGTCAGCTGTATAAAAAAAACAACTTAAGCATGTGCTTCTAATTTTTCAACTAATCGCTTTCTAATCAAATTGATTTGTAAGGGTATGAAAGTCATTGTCAATGTTGACTGCGAGTGGGGAGTTGGGTTGGTTATTTTGATATTGTGACATTATAGTATGACCCTGCAGAGGTTGGTATATGTGACGAGCACAAATGATGATGGAGAGTGTTTAGCTTCTCTGCTCTGCCCCCTTGTGGAAGGGCAGCTAGATATGTGTGCAAGAAACCTTTTTGTTTTTAATTGATATGATTTTGTTCACATTTCACTATAAATAAAAGCATTGTTTTGCCCTTGGGCCTGACATTTTCAGTTTCACATCCCAAAGTTTCAGATGAGTACCAAAAACCCTTTACACCCCTTCCAATGTGTATAAATAAAGATTGACATGTGGGGGTGCTGTGGAACAAGGAACACGAAAATGAAGTTGCATCAGTGTACTGTCCTAACTCAATTGTTAAAGGGATGAATATTGCTTATGAGAAAAGTAAAATGTGAAGTTAAGAGCTGTAGTTTATGAGCTGAATCCAGTTTGTTGAGACTCTTTAGAGACACTTTACAGATGTGTACAAGTTTTAATTAATACTATTTAAGTAGTTTTACATTTTTATTCCTAACTTGTATATATTTTGAATATGTGTTATTGTATTCTATCCTTATGTATATTGTATCATATTATGTATATTCTGTATGTGTGCTGTGTGTCTGATATTTTGCTGCTGTAACACTGTAATTTCCCATTTTGGGGATCAATAAAAATCTATCTATCTATCTATCTATCTATCTATCTATCTATCTATCTATCTATCTATCTATCGATCGATCGAACTATCTATCTATCTATCTATCTATCTATCTATCTATCTATGTAGTTGGTGAGAAGTCTGGCATAGTAACAGGAATATAATGTAACCCTCTGGTTTAAAGTTTAAGTTTAGATGTATTCTTAATCTTTACTTCATGTTAACTTTTATGCCATGCAAAAACAGTGGATAATTAGTCAATAATAACCCAAAGAGGTTTTTGAGAAGCCCCTTTTTCACTGAATTCACAACTTGTATCATCTAATGTAATAATAACTAAGTATTTTTTATCATGGTATTTTATCAATCAAATATTTGATTGTTAAAATACCATAATAAAAAAATGACTTTGAAGGAAATAATAAAAAAAAATGGACAAGAACACTCACGCCAAAAAACCTGCATGAGTATTACAGTTTTTTCCGACTGCTAACATGCATTGGACAAAACTGAAGTCCCATTGTCAAAACTCTTCATACAGTCAGCAAAACAAAAGTGTATGTGGACCAAACTGTGAATAATTTTGTATTGCTTTCACGCAAAACGTATTCAATGACCACATTTTTTCAAAATCCATGAACTCTTTTCTCCTCCATACCACCTGCAAAACACAATATATCTGCAGAAAATTTTTTAATTGATACCACACTGCTTTTAAAATGTTAAAAGACAATCAAAACAGAATTATTCTGTGCATTTCTGCAGCAACCAAATTAAAATATAGAGAACATCTTAGCAAAAATATTTACAATAAAATGAAGCAATAATCATTCAAAACAGCTGATTGCAATTTCAGGTGAAAGAGAAGAGATAAGATGTGATGTTGATGAGAACTTGGGGCCAAATGCAGGAGAGAGGGAGGACTAGAACCCTCACATACTGTACACTATGAGTGATTATACTATAGCCTACATGTTGATGTTTTTTTTATTATTATTATAAGAGCTCTGGAAAATCAAGAATTCTTTTTTGTTTGAACTTTTTAGTTTTCACCATTACAGTAAATTATGATATGCACAAACATAAAAAAATGAATGAAGGAATTTGAAGCTAATTTATGATTTATTTATTGTTCCATATACTTTAGTACAATCATTGAAGTGAAATGTTTACTCTATTATAAAATACTCATTTATGT
Source organism: Perca fluviatilis (assembly GCF_010015445.1). Lineage (NCBI taxonomy): Eukaryota > Metazoa > Chordata > Actinopteri > Perciformes > Percidae > Perca > Perca fluviatilis. The sequence continues at coordinate 21,259,318 of NC_053123.1, read as the reverse complement.
ATAACCATAAACTTTCAAACTTCAAAGATGAAAGTTCATTATTTATGTAATGTTCCCAATTGTCAGTGTTGTTTAGGTCAGTGTGTTATGAGTGACAATGTTTGCTTTCTGAGTGAGAGGTGTTTTGGTCCAGCGAGCTTGTTTTGAGGCATGTATGAAGTGGTTTGGTGGTTTGAGTGAGTTCTGGAGGTGAGATTAACCGTTTGGCCAAGATGCATGTTGGTGATGCAGAGACTGTATAAGGTGGCTTAAGTATTGCTCAATGCTTGTTAGCAATCAACAAAAACTGTAAATAAGCTGGAACAAAAGAAACTTGGATAATACTGTCTTTATTTTCAATATTACATCATGATTCAGTAATTTGTTTTTTTAACGGATCCCACTCACTTTTTTGTTTTGAACATCTCAAGGTTGATATTTTCTTCACAGGAGTCCAAAGTACTGCATCCTTTTTCATGACTCTACCATGCTAGCTGCAGAAAAAAATCACTTTACCCACCACACAAGTAGACCTAGGCCTACCAATTGTTTGCATTGATTTACTGTATTACATTTATATAATCATACTCTTTTATGTAGTGGTGTATAACACTTCTATGATTATTCTCCATGCTCCTTGTTGTAGCCTATGCACTTTCTGTTGTACTTCTTTATGCAGCTGTGATACGTCTTTAATTTTCCTGTGGGTATACAATTAAGTTGATCTCATCTTATTTGAATGTAGTTGAGTCGAGCTGGAGTATCTAGTTGACTATTTTGTGTAGACTAATATTGCTACTTGGTCATATGTCAAATGATTGAAAAATGTGGAAATCACACATGTATCATTCTTGACCCAGGAAACGGCCACACCGAGGTCCATTTAGTAGCCTACCTGTAGCCTACTAATACATTTCACAATGTAATATGAATACAATAAATAAAATGTTGGACCTAAATGAATGTAAAAAATAGAATGTAAAGCACATTTTCCATTGTCATCAGCCATGGGCGAGATTGTTAGGGTTAGTCCCCCAGAGTTTGTCCCATTTCCTTTGGCGTTGTCCTGTACCAGTCCCAGCGTTGGTGACGTCACCAAAGGAACCGGTGATCAAGCTAACCGAAGACAGCACGGTCTCACCAGAAATTAAGTGATGTTCGTTCAAAATGAAAGTTTATTTTCTCTTCAATAACTGTTGAACGGTACAATGTATATAAATAATAGTAATCAAAAAAACAATAGTGGATAAGTCGCTTAAGTAAAAACGTTAAGCAACTTACTTGTTTAAAGTCATTACAGCATTAGTGCGAGATTCTAAATAAGCTACTGCTTACTTTCTTTATGGAAAACATTAAAAACAAATGTTGTTGGTGAATTTACATTTATCTATATGGAACTTAACTGATTTTGTAAGCTTGTTTTTATATTTTCTGTAATGTTATAGATAGCTTCGGAACCTTTTTTGTATTGTGTTACTTTTTACATAAACACATGATATGCTTAGGCCTACATGATATAATGCAGTATTATAATACTAATCTAATCAGTATAGAAAGTCTTTAAAATTGGCTCCACATTGACGAACTATAACATCAGAATCAGCTTTATTTGCCAAGTATGTGCACACAAGGAATTTGACTTTAACGTGACTTTTAACATTAAATTACAATACAATTCGTTAGTGATAAAAAACTGAATAATATAATATTCTATAATAACAACTGAAACTGAAATGAGCCATTCTGCATAATGAGTACTTTACCTTATGATTAACATTTTTAATTCAGGACTGGTAATTCCGACTCTGCTACCCAAATGCCATAGATATACATGTACTGTATATCTATCCATGCCCAAATGCCGTTTATTTTGAAACTTGTGAGCGGAAGTGAATTGTACATCCGGACTAGCTTGATACGAGTGATTGAGGTGTAGGCACCGAGACAGTCAGCTTGCGACAGAAAAACAAACGAGGATAGGTCGAGCAGTACACAGTCAGCTCATGTTTTAAAAGAAACAAAAAGAAACAGTAAAACCAAAGGATAGGTGGATTTAAACGTTATTTGTGTCGGTTTTACGCGGGCTCAGTTATTTATTGTTTGGTTCTCATTTTGGCGGAGTGTGTCACCGTTTGCCCATTCTCACTGGAGTGAGCACTAAGGTAAGCCTGTAACCGCAAATGAACTGTGTAAGTTGGTGCAGTTTGATCGGCTATACTTTGCCCACTCAAGCGCTGTTTAAACGTCTGTTTTTGTTTTATTTTCACACGAAAATTAAAATCACAAACAGTCGTAAAAGTTGGGACAAAAATGGTAGCTTACTCGACTCACTTTCTAGATTTGACGCTTGGTCTTTGTCCACTCAGATGTTGCTTAACTAGACATTGTGCTGGAAACCGCGGTCTGCCTTGCATTTGTTTTTGTTACGATTAAACAACACACCCTGAATGCCTTAATTGTTCATTTCTTCTACTAAAACAGGTAGTTAAAATGTATCCATTTACCCATTTTGTAGGCTAATATTTATACTGGGTCACTTCTTAAAAGGCCTGTAAGCGCAGGCTACTGCTTTTTAGATATCTCTATTCTCAAAGACGTTTTGTTTGGATTATTTTTCTAAATTTGTATTCTTTATTTACTTATTTTAAAACACAATGAGTCATTTGTTCATCACTAGAGTGCATGGTGTGTGTCAGAGCTTATTGTTTAAAACGCAATAGCTACACAATGAACCACATTTGCCATAACACCATAGATTGGCGACTGTTGCCACATGCCGAGCTTGTCAGTGTTTCTAGTGGCTCTTCATGGTAACTACACCATGTAGCCTTCCTTTTAATCACAATATATGATGGGATGCCTTGTCTTTCTTGCTTGTCTGAAGTAGTTGCTCATTATATCCATACATTGATATACTTTTTTTCTCGAAAAGACGAGGAGAAATGTCTTTTTATCTCACGTATGCGGTGGCAATGTAATGCTTCAGGTTGCTTTAAGGTACAGGCAGCAGTTTTGGGTTGAGGTGCACTTTTATGGCACACTTATTGTGCAGACACACCCTCTGTTAAGGGCACCATGGTAACGCATAGGACAAGGTTCACTCAGCATTGACAGGTATGTGGAAGGCAAGTGCAATAATAGACCGGTAATACAGAAACTTCCTATCTTGCATCACAAGTTAAGAAGTCTTGAGGGTAAACGTGATTCAAATGCTTTGCACATTTCAGTATTTTTTCAAGCCAGACTAAAACTAGAAGGGTTACTACTCACTGGATAAGAGGAAATAAAAAATTCAAGTTCTATTTAATGCTAGTTTATAATATATTGTATATTGAAATATTGTACTTTTACTTGACTACATTTATCTGAAAGCTTAAGTTATGGTTTTACATACAAGTACACATTTGAATGCAAGACTTAAATTTGTAACAGAGTATTTTTACAGAGTGGTATTGCTACTTTTACATAAGTAAAATGTATAAGCACTTCCTACTCTCAGTGCGTTTACATGTAGTTTAAAAAAACGATTATATTCTGGTTAAGGGAATACCACGATTTCTCAAAGCGGTTAAAATCAGAGTTCTTATAGCCCAGTTAACATTATAATAAGCCAACAAGTTGTCCTACGCTGTGACAAGAGTGTGTAAATGAAACATTAAGTTGTTAAATTTTACTGATTTAGTAATCGGTCTTTGTAATTTTGACATGGGTCAACCAGAAGAAAAATTGTTGTGCGTCGGCAGAGCGCCACCTACTGTACCGTAAGTAGAGTTAGATAGGCGTTTTGCTGTCCACCTTGGTAATTGCTCTTCATCTGCTGCCCCTCCTTCTTGTGGGGTCCCCCAAGGTTCCATTTTGGGACACATGCTCTTTTCTCTACATGCTGCCCTTGGGGTCCAAAAAACCTGTAAAAAACAATGATAAGGACACACTTCAGCCTTTTGCTTAACTGCTTGAGAGATTGCAAACTATGGTTGGATCAGAATTTTCTCTGTCTCAATGACAGTAAGACTGAAATTGTTGTGTTTGGTCATGCTGAACATTTTAGTGCCTGTGTAGATGTTCTTGGTTCTTTAGGTTCCCATATTCGTCCTTTTACCAAGAATCTGGGTGTGATTTTTGACAGTGCTTTTAAATTTGACAAACAGATTAGTTCTGTTATTAAAACCAGTTTCTTCCAGCTTAGACTTTTGGCTAAGGTCAAGCCCTACCTGCTACGCAAAGACTTTGAAAGAGTCATACATGCATTTATTACGTCTCAATTAAACTACTGTAACCGTTTATATGTTGGATTGGATCAGTCATCCCTTCGTCGGTTACAGTTAGTCCAGAACACAGCAGCTCGACTTTTAACTGGGACCAAAAAGCGTGACCACATTACACCAGTTTTGGCCACGCTCCACTGGCTTGCTGTCTGTTTCAGGATTGATTTTAAAATTGTATTGGTTTTTTAAAAGATTTTAAATGGTTTGTCGCCTTCTTATTTATTGGAGCTTTTACATGTCCACACACCAGCAGGTCTTCCAATCAGATGCTCCTTGATGTGCCCAGATCCAGGTTAAAAAATAAAGGTAATCGAACCTTTGCAGTGGCTGCTCCAAACCTCTGGAATAGTTTACCTATTCATATAAGAACATCTCGGACCGTTGAAACATTCAAGTCCTTGCTTAAGTTGGCTTTCAATTCAAGTTTAGCTTTGACACCTTGTCCTTTTTTTTCTTTCTACTGTTGGTTATTTTGTATTGTGTATTGTTTGTGTATATTATCATCTTGTTTTTCTTGCACTTTGGTCAACTATGGTTATGCTATATAAATAAAATTGAACCAAACTGAACCCATACCCTGGTTACTGCTGTGGATGTAAACGCACTGACTGCCTTATTTAAGTTATTTGCCAGGAGGTCAAGACTCAGCACATGGCCCTTTTTAAGTCTAATGTAAGTAGTACAAAAGCACTTCTCTTCGCTTGCTGCTGTACGTCAGTAAGTGCGTTTACATGCAGTTTAAAAAAAAATTATATTTGGGTTAAGGCAGTTTCTCAAACGCCATGTAAACACCTTACCCCAGTTAAAATTGGAGTTCTCATAACCTGGTTAACAGACCTAAAGAACTCCTTCATTAACCAGGGTATTCCTGCAGATATACACCTTGATTGGAGTCACATGCTCAGAGGTTTAACTGCCCCTCCCTTCCCCGGAAATAATCTGTCAGCGCTGTGACTGTTGCTATAACAATACAACAAATATTGGGAAAACTGGCATAACCCGGTTATTCACTTAACTTATACCCTGGTTACTGCTGTGCATCTATTTTCATCATGACAGTTTTTAATTGCTCTTCAATGTTTCATGTAAAGCACTTTGAATTTCCTTGTTGCTGAAAGGTGCTGTAGAAATAAAGTTGCTCTGCCTTACAACCTCAGCCTGTCAGTCAGTCCCCAGGGTCAAAAAACACTGTGCCTGCTGCTTGTCTCAGAGGAAGTGTAACATCAACAGCACCGCGACCGCTTTCGGCTCGCCATTAATATATCGCAGCAAACATTGTCTGCATGAAGTTTTAAAAACTGTAACCATACTTGCAACCACTTTATCGGCATCGCCGTGACTCACTGTGACTTCAACAAAACTGCAAAGCCGACGTAGTTTGCTCCGTCCGTACCAATGTGTGGATGCGAGTGTGTGTGTTTGTGTCAGAGCTCTGCTCTCCGTCAATTTTCAGAGAGGACAGATAAGCTTGCGCTTACGCGCTCAGGTACCGACATTTAACACAAATTTACTGGTCACACATGTGCAACTGGATGTAAAATTCAGTCTCAAATTTTGTTCGCAAAATGCGACCATTTGGTCGCAGTCTGGAGCCCTGGCTTTGTAAATGTAATATTTTGTGTTTTTGGACTGTTGGTTGAACAAATTAAGGTATTTTAAAATATTGCCTTGGGCTTTAGGAGCCCATTTGTCACTATTCTCTGACATTTTACAAACCAAATGGTTAGATTGAGAATATAATTGACAGATTAACTAATAATAGTAAGAATCTCTAGTTGCAGCATTTCAAGTTAATGTGTAATCACACAGTTCACGATGCTGTAACCTTCATAGAATGAATTAAAGGCTGCCTGCTCCCCTTTTCCAAATGAGATGGTTTGAAATCAGTTTAAAAAGATGAGGAAAGCCTAGTTTTCTTCTGCTGCTGTGCACCATTAAAAGATTTACATACTTATTTGCAAGTGCTGAGGACTTAATTTGCTAATTATGTGATTTTTCAGTCTGCACCCATTATACTCTCAAGTCATTTGAGTTGAGTAATCAACAATCCAGGTTAATGAAAAATATATTGATATTACTAAAATTCCCTATAGCAATGTGTCTAATTGTAACTACTACATGTAATAATTACCATCATATCCAGGCTGATAAAAAGAACAAACACAGGTGTTAATACTTGACTTTCATTACGTAGGCTGCGCCTTACAGTGCCTTTTTCATTGGTTCGGTTGGTTTGAAGTATTTTACTAGTGACTGATGAACCCATGGCAACAAATTTCAGATAAATAAAATGTATACGTGATATTTCCCAAGTTCATGTGTTGTTATGCACGGCAGCCTTGTCTAATATATTTTATTTGGTCTCAAAATACAGATTTTTAAGGAGGCCACCTCTGAATTGGGACACACATCTGTAACTTATTTTACCTGTTTGACTCACATGTATGAACAGATAAACAAGTTGTTAGCAAAGTATGATCTCTATATATTATCTCTTTCTGTTTTTGGTTTTGGTTGATTTGGTTTTGACTGACATCGTTTGCAGCTGAATTTCTTCTCTTTAATTTGTTGGCTTTCCAAGTCAAACACTTAACACACAAATTAGTCATTTGAGTCACATCTTTACAGATGAGATAATAAGCCAAATCCTCTTTCTTCTTTATGTAATTGCACAGTTATGAGCTGAGACTAATTACTCTGCTTGTCTCTCTCTCCTATATAATGCTTAATAGGCCTAATGTCGTTACACACTGTAAGTGATTAAATGTCAAACAGTGCCTACACAGTGTTTTGTTCATCTATTGTTTTGAGTAGGAGTTGGTGGGAAAAGACAACATTATTAACAAGAAAATATTTTATGAAATGTCATATTTACAGGACTCTACAGAGCCATCTCCTTCACTGAACTCAAGCGAACAGTCATTCGCTCTCTTTCCCCTTTGAGGGTGAGCAACTCTATATCGACATCGTCCGGCCATGTGTGCGGCGCATAGCGCCACCCAAGACTATTGTGATTGGTTTAAAGTAATGCCAATAAACCAGAGCACTTTTTCATCCTATCCTGGAATGTTGTGTGGGCTAGCCAGACTTTCCTCTGCAGCGCTGTGGAGGTAGGTCTGGCAACTCGCAAAGTCATGACAGCCAAATAAACAAGAGCGCGAGTGCAGCTTTTTTTCCTCATGCAGAGTGACAAAAAGTGAAACGAAAGCCTTGATGGCTGTTTTACCAGGAAAACTGCTCACACAGGTCCTGTGAAGTATGACAGCTACAATAGCTTAGAAAATAGCGTTATGGGCACCAAATTTGATAAATGTACGGTTCATCAGACCCCAGAAGAGACAGCAATGAAGCTGACAGTAGTAGTGGTCATAGTGAGTGAAAATGTGATGCCAGATGCACATTGCAAAATGTTTTGTGCGATAGACTACAGACTTTGTACTACATTTAACAATTATTTATTAAACACTAAATATAAAATTTAAATAATATATAATTAATAAATTATATCAAGCTCATCTCATCTGTCACATGGCGAGTAAATGTTTGTACCAAAATTCTGTTTTTCAGTCTTCATTTTGGTGAAGGTACAGCTACTTTCTTCTGTTCCTCTGCTGTCTGCAGGTCGGAGCTTCGCGGGGGGCGGGCCGACACGCAAACACACAAACACTGGTGCACACACCAGTCGTCAGCCACCACGTCACTTCTGTTTACTGATAGCAAAGCCGGTCTACGGAAAGCCGTTCCACTCCCTATCCAGCACCATTGTACCGGATTTTGGTTGCAGTTCCACCAGAGTTCCACTGGGGGTGATCGCGGTCCAGTGCTAAATGAACGGGACTCTATGGAGCTAGACGGCTAAATTTGTCTCTTTCGCCTGATTGTCGTTGAGAAACCTCAGATTTTATTGTAGTTTTTGCAAGTTCAACATGGGTTATAGGTCGAAAGTTGAATGAACGAGTACTTATGTCCTTTTGATTTCTTACAGGGTGACTCGTTGTTGCCCATAACACGCTAGCATTCTGCTAATGAATGCTGATTGGTCAGTGAAGGAGTGATTACGATCGGAGATCCAGCTTGACGGCATCTGAAGCAGAGCCTGAATATCAGAGTGAATATTTCGGTGTGGTCTTTAAAACATTAGCAAACCTCTTTCTAGCACATGTATTAACAGGGAGAGCCTAACCTGTCAGCTGTGTTGTCGATGCCTCGAGAGAACAAAGGAAGCGACTCAGAGCTTGCCGTTAAGCAGTATCTCCGGCCGTATATGTGTATGACGTCATTGACATTTTAAAAGGCTTTTTAGAACAAAAAAGTGACTTTAAAAAAATCTAACACACAGCAGTGTGTATTTTTTTAGCCTCCCCTTTCGAATGCAACATTCAAATTACTAGACAAAAAATTATATCCTGAGAAAAGTTGGTTTTGAGGGGTATAGCTCCATAGAGCCCCTTTCATTCTGCACTGGCCTGTGAGCGCCCCCTATATGGAACTCTGGTGGAACTGCAACCAGTTCAGAAGCCGGAAGTAACGACGGAGTGGAAGTTCTTGATATATTAGAAGTTCTTTGCTGATAGCTAGCGTTTAACTCGGGCTAATTAATTAGCTAGTGGTGATTTTTGGCAGCCAGCCTTCCAAAAGAAAGCACAATGAAATGAAATGTTAAGCCACCATTAACTGTTGACCGACAAGCAGGAAACGGAGTCTCAGTTCACCGTCCGGCAGGCTCTGACACACTTTCCGCACTCCGTGTCCGCGGACAGCTGTAGGCTTGTACCGGTTAATGTTCTGCGCATTGTCGGCCACTTCCTGAAACCGCTTGCGAGACTGACACAGCGGCATGTATGTCCAAGCCTGTCTCCACCGCCTCCACCTGCAGGTTGTCAACTGTGTGGTTTAGAATGAAAGGCAGAAAACAGGACAGAGTAACACTCGTATACTCTTTTTATTTTTATTTTTTATTATTATTATTATTATTATTATTATTATTATTATTTATTTTTTTAACCACATAGTTAAGGCGGCAGGTGTGTCTTGCTTAGGCAGCCGCCTTAACTAAGTGCCGCGGGAAACCCTGGAATGTCACTTTAAAACACTTAATTACAGTATGGTGTTTGAGACTCAATAAAGTTTTTTTTATGTTTTACGTGTATTGTTTGACTACCTCAGGAAATCCTGATCTCTTTAGCAGAGGAAAAGGAATTAATAAGTGCAGGCACAGATGGGCAGTCAGGAGACATAAAGCAATACTCACCAAGAGCATCATGTTGGTAGTGAGATAAAGGTCACCCTATTGTCATTGTAATCATCTGTAATCTGGGGAATGGGTAGCCATTAAACTGACAGTACATTTATGACAATGACCCCCTTTCTATGACCCCATGATCTAGGAAGACAAAAGATGGTTTGTGCTACTATTAAGCAGAAGGCACACAATGGCCTTTAAACAGTATGTCCTTTTTTAAAGAAAATACATGTTTTTGTGTTTTAGATTAGAAGATTTATATATCTTCCTGGTATTGTTAAAAATGTCCTTCACACCATGTTGCTGCAGCGCAATAAGGTATTTAATTGTTATGATTATTAGCAATGTGAGCAACGTGGCTCCAGGGATGGCAATGCTGGTCAGTCTACCAATTCGGTCCAGACTGCCTATTAGGGTGGAGTGCTGTGGTCCCCAGTGGATGAATCCCAATGACGTTAATGATCCTCTGACTTTTCCTCTAACACCAACATGAGGTCGACAGTTTCGTGTTTTGGCTGGATTGCCATGCAATTTGGAACAGATTTTCATGTGAAGGTGAATCCGGATTTTGGCGATTCCCCTTACTTTTCACCATTATTATGTGAAATATCTCAAAATCTACGTGATTGTCTGGCACAAAATTTTGTTCTTTTTTTTGTTAGTGCCATCATAAGGTTATGTGATTTTGAGTGACAAACTCAATGACTATTGTCATGAAATGTGTTTAATACATTCATGTTCCCCTCAGGATGAATTGTAAAGTGATCCCCTGACATTTCATCAACTGAGATTTCATCTAGCACTATCATCAGGCCAAAATATTAATTTTCCCAATACATTGGTTCATGACCAAATACTTGCAAAGCTAATGGCAATCAGCTGTACTTTGTTTATGTTACCATGCTTACATGTTAAAGTAAGGTGGTGACAATGGCAACCATTACCTACATTATGTAAACATTTTCATTGTGAGCCTGCTGATGTAAGCATTTAGCTCAAAGCACCACTGTGTCTAAATACAGAGCTGCTAGTGAGACTCTTAGTCTTGTTTAAATTTGTTTTAAAAACATTATCCAACCATGAGTGGATGCCTCTTTTGTCTGTAGTTCATATCTTAGATGTTCCAAGACTTTTTCTTTTTTTGCTTCGTATCAGTAGTTTAGGGTTTCAGTTGTCTCTCCTGAGTGTTCTCTTTTGTTCCTTCAGTTTGTCCATTCTCTCCTCCCCGTCCTTTATCTCTTTCATCACCTCTGTCCTCCGCCACCCGGCTTGAGTTCCTAATTCATGCCCAACAACTGAACTAACAGGCTGTTGGCTCCAATGTCCTTGTGTCACCACCGGGCACTGAGCCTAATCCTACTGTGGGCCACTGGGGGGGGGGGGAGAGACCGGGAAGGGAAGGAGTGGGAGTGAGGGAGTAAAGCTGGTAGTAGTACAGTGGTACAGTATCTCAGCCTTACACTCTCTTGGTCCACAAACCCACAGCCATGGTGGATTTTATAATCTGTGGATTGTGCATCATGATGTCATAGCCCGGGATAACATGATGATGAAGAAAGCATAAGAATGGGGGAATAACAGGTCGATGATTATGAAAACTGATTCCTGCAGAGAACTATGAATCTCTAATGCTGGTAATGTTTCATTATTAATGTATTGATACTAAAGATGAGATTTGGGGAGCGGGGGACTGTAAACCTCCTGAGGTCTTCATGGAGATTGCTTTGAAGATTGTAATTTCGATTCCTCCTCCTTCAACAAAGAAACGTGACCATAAATTCATAAACAGGCTGCAGAACTGCTCTTTAAATCGTAATCGAGGATCCACAGCTCCCCCACACTTTCCTTCAGTGTGTATGGGGTTTGTATTACATGGCAGAAAATTGGTACTTTGGGCCATGAAGAGAGACAGAGCGAGTATCGAAACCCAACACTTCTTAGCAGGAGAGTTTGAACTTTGGACAAAAATTCAGGACCATAGGTGCCACGACAAAAACACACGCACAAGTAAAAATGTTGAGTTAAAATGATTAACTGAGTGATTGAAGAAAATTAGAAATTAGCTGAAAATGAATCCACAACAATTATGACTATTGATTCATTTTCCAAACAAAAATGGACTGGTTCTAGCTTCTCGAATGCAAAGATTTGCAAGCATTTTGGATTTAACAAATTACGTTCTAAAGGATCAGAGCCAATGCTGCACTCACTGTTTATGGAAAAGGCTTCCCTGGGCTTAAATAAATACTTCTACATCTCTTCACCCAACCACTTCACCTGTGTGGGGCTCCATCTTTTCACAGACCAAAACCGAAATGCTAAACAACATAGCTCCTCCAGTAGTGCTTTTAACTCCAGCTGCCTAAAGTTAGTTTTTAATGAGATGTAACACTAGGCCTTGTTTTCCCGAGCCGCTCTCCTTTATAAACCTTTGTTTAACTTGTGGATTTTGTCTATGCTAAGTTTCAAAAAGACATTCAGACAAAAGGTGCAAAAAATGTGTAAATCTGCTCTACAGTAGAAATACCTCCGTAATGTTAGCTAACTGCAGAAGTCATTGTCAACACTTCCGGTTTCAAAGTGAAGGCCTAGCAATGCCTTCACGTTAAAATGCATTTACGGGGCATTCACACCAAAAAAAAGCGATCCTGCGATTTGCCGCAGGGTGGTGCCGTGGGGGGAGTGTCAATGAAACAGCCAATTTGTGTGACATCCTGTTGTGTTCTTAAACCCCCGAACAAAGCACAAGTAGACTTTATATTTCACAATTACGGTTTTCTGTCAGATCGTTGATAGATTTTGACGTTTCGTTTTTTAACGTTATAGAGTTTTAAAACTTAGCGATAAAGGCAGTGATTTTTCCTGTTGAGTATACCACTGTAAATGATATGAGTGGAAAAGAAAACTGTATATAATGTGGATTGACAAACCTGACCTGTTTGATTAGGTTAGTATCCGTGTTAGATCACTATGGGTGCATCCCTGGAAAATTATTGGCATAACATTTTTTATTAATGGTTGGTTGTATCCCTCAAAAATAATAGTAAGAACAGAATATTATCTTGTTTAGATGGCTTACATTGTCTTATAATGCCAAAACGTCTGTAGCTCATCCATCATTGGAGTTTCTGTGACTCTTGAAAGAGTTAGTCTATTATTTGAGTTTGTTCCATCATGTTGTTTTCAGCGGAGGCTTCGGCAGGCCCTTCATGCTCTAATTGATTTAATTAAGTGGACGTTTTCCCCTTTGGCTGTGCTGATGCACAAACTGCCAGAAATGTAGACAAAGGGAGTTATCTCACCCAGAGCACAAGCTTTGCTTATCTTTATTTCACAGAATGATCCACGTTCTAAGTTCCTCTTAGAGCATCACAGCCCACGTTACATGCATCCCTCTGAGGTTGAGTCTCATTAACAATCTCTCACCATTCCTGTGGACGCTTCCAAGGGCTATGATTCACATTTTTTAAGGGGTTTCACACGCTGCTCACAATTTGTGATAGGCAGATGTTTTTCTTGAATTTCTATGAGGTTGTTACTTCAATCATTTTATATTAATATATGCCCCTGCAAATTGAGAAAGTTCTACTCTTCTCAATCTCAAAAAATCTTATGAAAATGTTTTATTCCTTCTATTTCATAATACTTTGTTCTTTCCTTGTGTTTACTCCCAATTTGGAGTGCTCAATTACCTACGCACTGTTAACTCGAATGTTGGCCTAAGAAGGTTGCACATAGACTAGGGCTGGGACGATTCATCGGCGTAATCGACGTCATTGATTACAAATATTCGTCGATCACATAAAGTGCCTTGACGCGTCGGAATAGAGAAAGATGGCAGCGCTTGTACTCACACATGTGCTGGCCCTGCTATTCTCTAAGGCGCTGACACACCAAGCCAATAATCGGCCGTTGGACAGTCTGGCAAGGTCAGTGACTTGAGTCTGTTCGGTGTGTCCCGTGCCGTCGTCCGTCTGAGGGGCCGCCAGCCTTCATTTTGGCCGATTTGACATGTATAATCGGCGGGGCGGGCACTGCCGGCAGTCGGACTCAAATGACCCATCTGATTGGTAGAGTGCTAACCCGGAAACGGGGAGCAGAATGAGCGTGACTAGAGTCTCTCAAAATCTGACGAAAATCTTTTAAACTGACCTTTGTTGATCTGAAATGAAGACAGATTCAGCAACTGCACAGCCTATTTCTCGCTTAAAATGTTTTCATAAACACGTTTCGGTGAAATATTTTAGTACAATATGAGATCGTATTCTGAACAGTCTTTGAATTTCCGGAGAAACCAGACCCACGTGACGCGTTCGTCCAATCAGCTGCCGGTGTTAATTTTTGGGCGACAATACAGATTAGCTCCGCCTGCTGTTATGGAGACGTATTACGTCTCGTCGCTTCGGTGTGTTCCGAGGCCATTTTTTGACCAACTTGGGGAGACTGATCAGTCCAACTGCCTTTTCTGCCGAGGGTCGCCGTCTGGTCAGTGTGTCTGCAGCTTTAAAGAGATCGACACACACAACAACGCACAAGTATAAACTCCAGGACATTTACGTAGGCTGGAGCCCTGCGTTACAATTTTTTCCTTTCCCCACGCTGATGCAAAAATACATTTGCCAGTGATCATGTTAACTGCATATTACTCCAGTGATGAAATAAATCCATGTCATTCATAGCCATTTTAAGTTCAGTTATACCTTTTTCACGGCAGACATGTTGACATGTCATAGTAGGAAAAGCACAGGTGTATTCAAAACCATTAATGATGGCTGCATTCCACTTAGGAGAGGCCCTGGTATTGTGCATGCTGACTCACTGAAATAGCTCACTGGGACACTTGATGTTTCAGCTGTGCTTTTCAAGTCAAAATGTCTGCTGTGTAAAAGGTCCTATGAA